>NW_026054572.1:0-366145 GCF_022478715.1 Daldinia decipiens | reverse complement strand
CCCCTTTGGGGGTGATCCCACCACCCCCACAAATACGTACAAACTATTCGGAAAATTTATCAAACTCGGCGGTCGTTGGGCGTTGCCCCTCTAAAACCCCCCCCCCCCCCCCCCCCGCGCAAGGGACTGGTCAATTCTTCGCCAGAGCTGGACTTTCTCAAGCAAAGTTCATGACACAGAGGTGGGGTTAATCCGTAAACTCGTTCTAACTAATAACTCGTTTTAACTTTTCTGAATTGTTCATATTTTAGAAATACCTCACATCACGTTATTCCGTGAAACCTTTTTCAACTCTCATCTTCCCTCCTTATTCCGGTTCCTATCGTCTTTCCCTTTTTCTAGTTCAACACATTATTATCTTCTTCGGGCCTGACTGCACGGCCGTCTCCAAGATCCTTTCTCTACCTCGACGTCCCTGTCTTGACACTGTTCTGAGCAGCCTCTAAGCATGTCTGCCTCCTCTCTTGATCACCTTGCCCTAGGTGGTCGTGTCGAATGGCTCGCAAGCCTCAACACGGCTGCTGCTCCCGGCCAGAATGCCCACCGGCGAACCTCCATCATCTGCACTATCGGACCCAAGACCAACTCGGTTGAGAAGATCAACTCTCTGTTAGTCTAGGCCTATCTATGCAAAACCCAGAAGCTAATCCTAGTTCAGTCGACAAGCAGGTCTTAATATCGTCCGCATGGTGAGAGAGTCTTCGTAACAACATCATTTTGTCACGTACTGATTTGAACTATATGTAGAACTTCAGCCATGGAAGCTACGAATACCACCAATCTGTGATTGACAACACCCGCGCTGCAGAGAAGCAGCAGCCTGGTCGACAAGTCGCCATCGCTCTCGACACAAAGGGGCCCGAGATCCGTACTGGTGATACTGAGCGCGGTGAAGACATCCCCTTGAAGGCCGGAACCGTCCTGAACATTACCACGGATGAAAAGTATAAGACAGCATGCAGCGCAGAGAATATGTATGGTGCAATTCCACTACAGGTATCAAATTTTGGTGCTAACAGAACCTGTAGGTATGTTGATTATGTGAACATCACCAAAGTGATCGCGCCGGGAAAGATCATATATGTCGACGATGGTGTGCTTGCCTTCGATGTGCTCAACATCAAGGACGACAAGACTGTCGAGGTCCGCGCTCGAAACAACGGGTTTATCTCCTCCCGAAAGGGTGTCAACCTCCCCGACACTGATGTTGATCTTCCCGCTTTGTCGGAGAAGGACAAGAAAGATCTCCGATTCGGAGTCCAAAACAATGTTGATATGGTTTTCGCTAGCTTCATTCGACGAGGTGAAGACATCCGTGCGATTCGCGAAGTCCTGGGAGAGGATGGTAAACATATTCAAATTATTGCCAAGGTTAGTAATGAATCATCATACGCTCTTCTCCTCTCCATGGTAAGCTCGATTGCTAATTAATGGGCCTGCAGATTGAGAACCGACAAGGGTAAGTGATTGCTGTCTCCAAAATCGAATCACCTGTTACCTCCAGCTATAGCCCCTAGCGCTGTAGAATATCTACTTCGTAAACTTCATGGCTGGAAAACGCTAACAAATAATTTTATAGACTCAACAACTTCGATGAAATTCTTCAGGAGACCGACGGTGTTATGGTAGCCCGAGGAGATCTAGGTATTGAGATCCCGGCCTACGAAGTATTCGCCGCTCAGAAGAAGTTGATTGCCAAGTGCAACATTGCTGGCAAACCCGTGATCTGTGCCACGCAAATGTTAGAAAGCATGATTACCAACCCTCGCCCAACCAGAGCAGAAATCAGCGACGTTGGTAACGCTGTTACTGACGGAGCTGACTGTGTCATGCTTAGCGGTGAGACCGCCAAAGGTGCGTATCCGGAACTGGCTGTCCGCGAGATGAGCAACACCTGCCTTGCTGCAGAGAACTCTATCCCCTACGTCAGCCACTACGAAGAGATGGTCACGTTGTCGAAGCGTCCCACGAGTGTTGTCGAGGGTTGTGCTATGGCTGCGGTACGGGCGTCTTTGGACCTGAACGCGGGAGCTATTATCGTCCTGTCAACGTCTGGTGACTCTGCCCGTCTACTGTCGAAGTACCGACCGGTGTGCCCCATCTTCATGGTTACTCGCAACGCATCCGCGTCGCGCTATGCACACCTGTACCGCGGTGTCTATCCTTTCCTGTTTGACGAAGCAAAGCCGGACTACGACAACGTTAACTGGCAAGAGGATGTAGATCGCCGCATTAAATGGGCCGTTGAGAGGGCCTTAGGATTGGGACTTCTGAACAAGAGCGATACCATTGTCGTTGTCCAAGGCTGGAGAGGCGGCATGGGTAATACAAACACAACACGGATCGTCAAGGCCGATCCGGCATCCCTAGGATTAGGAATGATGCATTGATCGATGCACTGATAGGAATAAGGAACTTTACGGATGGTAGTTTACTTAGGTAGTCTCTACGGCGTTATAAGTCAGAAGGCGACAGGATGATATTGTTGCCGACAAGAGGCAACTTGAGATGATCAATATATTATAAATACGATTATGTATATTTCCCTTTTTTGCCCCTTTGTGTTTTACGTGGTAGTGTACACGGATCCGTTCCGTATATATATTCTTTATTGTGCAATATATACCTTATGTAATGAGCTTGTCGAAATGCGGGTACCTTAGTAAACTCGTGTAGGCAAGTACACCTGCGCGAGTAGGTACATGCATAAGTGCGTATGATAACTGTGAGTAATTGAATAAATTTTATTCAACATACCCACTTATTAGAGCGGCAAGTGCCCCGCGCTTACTAGGGACCCCTCGGAGCTTTTCAACTTTGACTCACGCGAAACTTTGGCGGGGTCATTTTTGGCTTCCTACATCGTCTTGAGATCTGATTGATATTAGAAGTTCTTCATATTTCCCTCAGCCCCTCAAGCAGACTACAGTCCTGGAGGGCTGTCGCGCTTCGCCAAGATGAGCATCAGTTTCCCCAAGACAGAAGAAGAAACCGTGCAATTCTGGCGAGAGGTCGATGCGTTTCAAACTCAATTAAAGCTCACCGAAGGCGAGAAACGCTTCACCTTCTACGATGGCCCGCCATTTGCAACCGGTCTTCCTCATTACGGTCACCTTCTAACCTCTACTATCAAGGATATTATTCCCCGATATTGGTCTATGAAGGGATATCATGTCGTTCGTCGTTTTGGTTGGGATACTCATGGCCTCCCTATCGAATATGAGATCGATAAGACCTTGGGCGTATCGGGCAGAGATGCCGTCTTACAAATGGGTATAGAAAAGTACAATGCTGAATGTAGAGCTATTGTGATGAGGTATGCAGCCGAATGGAGACAGACCATTGAGAGACTGGGTCGCTGGATAGATTTCGACAATGGTGAGTCACGTCACTTGCCCAATAAACTGGTAACGAGGCACTGACGACGTGGGTGAAGACTATAAGTCTATGGACGTCAAGTTTATGGAATCTTGCTGGTGGGTTTTTAAACAGCTCCATGATAAGGACCAGGTCTATCGCGCATACCAGATCATGCCCTTCTCTACCGCACTCTGCACCCCGCTGAGCCATATGGAATCTAAGCAAAATGAGAAGACGACACAAGATCCAGCAGTGTTGATCGCCTTTCCTGTGAAGGGCAGGGACTCATCTTTAGTCATATACACCACAACGCCTTGGACACTTCCTTCTAACCTCTTTATTGCTGTCCATCCCGACTTCGAATACGTCGAAATTCTTGACGAAGACTCTGGAAAGCAATATATCCTTCTCGAAAGCGGAATCTCTATGTTGTACAAGGAGAAGAAGAAGGCAAAACACAAGATCGTTGGCAAGCTTAAGGGGAAAGACATGATCGGTTGGAAGTACGAACCGCTTTTCCGTTACTTCGCCGACCAGTTTGCCGACTGTTTCCAAGTCATAGGCGCCGACTACGTCGAAGCCGACGAGGGTACCGGTCTAGTGCACCAGGCACCCGCTTTCGGTCAAGAAGATTACGACGCTGCAGTCGCCGCCGGCTTCATAAGTCCAAAGCGCTTACCCCCGTGTCCTGTAGATGATAAAGGTCTCTTTACCGCTGAGATAACCGACTATGCTGGCCAGCACGTGAAAACTGCCGACAAGGCCATCGTCAAGGATCTGAAGGAGACTGGTCGACTACTGCTCGCAACTCAAGTGTCCCACGTGGACAAGTTCTGCTGGCGGTCTGACACACAACTCATCAGGAAAGCGGTGTCTTCTTGGTTTATTCGGGTCACCAACTCTATACCTGATATGCTTAATAATCTCGAGTCGACTACCTGGGTTCCTTCTTTCGTCAAAGAAAAGCGATTCACGAACTGGGTCGCGAACGCACATGACTGGAATATTGCTCGGAATCGGTATTGGGGTACGCCAATCCCATTATGGGTCAGCGAGGATTACGAGGAAATTGTCTGCGTAGGAAGCATTGCCGAGCTTAAAGAGCTGAGTGGGTATACTGGCTCGCTAGATGACATCCACCGAGACAAGATTGATGGGATCACAATTCCCTCTAAGAAAGGAAAGGGACAACTTCGCCGTATCGACGAAGTTTTCGATTGCTGGTTCGAGTCAGGCAGTATGCCGTACGCCTCTAACCATTTCCCCTTCGAAAATTCCGAAGAGTTTCATAACGGAAACTTCCCCGCGGATTTTATCGCCGAGGGACTCGACCAAACCCGTAAGCATTACACTTTTTGTTGAAGTTATACAACATCGGCTTGTATTTCGGAGGCATCTTGCCGGGGTACCGTTGTTGCTAACTGTGTCTGACTTTAGGTGGCTGGTTTTACACGTTAAGCGTTCTAGGAAATAAGCTTTTTGGCGTCTCGCCGTTTCGCGCGGTCATTGTGAATGGCCTGGTTTTGGCAGAAGACGGCAAGAAGATGTCCAAGAGCTTAAAGAACTACCCGGATCCTAAAACTGTTATTGATCAGTATGGCTCTGACGCCCTACGCCTCTACCTCATTAACTCTCCTGTCGTCCGTGGCGAGCCTCTACGCTTCAAGGAATCGGGAGTTAAGGAGGTGGTGGCGAAGGTATTACTGCCTCTCTGGAACAGCTACCGCTTCTTTTACGAACAGGCAGTCTTATTCAAGAAGACAACCGGCAATGACTTCGTCGCTCAATTACCAGAAACAACCAATGTTATGGACCGATGGATTCTTGCAGATTGCCAAAGCATGTTGCAGTTTATTGACCAAGAGATGGCCGGTGAGTCTATAACTTATCCGAAACAGGCTGTTCGCTAACCATATAGGCTATCGTCTATACACCGTCGTACCGCGTCTCCTACTGGTTATTGACAACCTAACGAATTGGTACATTCGCTTCAACCGGAAGAGGCTCAAGGGCGCTGCTGGCTTGGATGTTAAGGACACCAAGGCAGCATTGGATACCCTATGCCAAGTGCTATTCACTTTAGTTCGGGCTTTGGCACCTTTCACGCCCTTCATCACTGAGCATATCTACCGCCTCCTGCAACCGTATCTTGGCCACGCTCTTGCGGATTATCCCAACTCTAAAAGTGTACATTTCCTTGCGTTTCCGACTGTGCAGGAGTCACTCTTTGACGAGGTGATTCAGAGAAAGGTGTCTGCTATGCAAAAGGTGATCCAGCTGGCAAGGACTGCGAGGGAGCGTAAAACTATCCCATTGAAGACACCCTTACTCACCCTCGTAGTTATTGCTGACAAACAGCAACTCAACGATATCGAGGAACTGCAGGCGTATGTTAAGGAGGAGCTCAACATCCGAGACGTGATCCTGACAAACGACGAGGAGCGATACGGTATTCACCTCGAGGCTAAGGTTGACTGGCCGATTCTAGGCAAAAAGCTGAAGCGCGACGCCCAGGTTGTCCGCAAAGCACTGCCAGACCTGACGCAGGAGCAGCTTAGACAATATCTAAAAGAGAAGAAGATAACTATCATGGGTATTGAGCTCGAGGGGAACGATATCAATATCGTGCGAGCCGTAACTAAGGATAACCCTAATATCGCAAAAGATGAAGGGGTACAATACGAACCAGCCTTCTTGGAAGATATGATCATTCTCCTGGACACAGCATCGCATCCGGAGCTCATTGACGACGGGATAGCTCGAGATGTCATGACCCGTGTGCAGAAAATGCGGAAGACGGCCGGACTGGTTCCAACTGATGATGTTCGTATGCAGTATAGCGTTGTTTCGAACCCGGATGGTGTTCAATTCGAGACATTGGTATCATCCCGGCGATCTCAGTTTGAAAGTACCGTACGTGGGCCGTTGGAGCCTATTGCGCCCGAAGGGGCGGCGGAAACTGTCATATTGGAGGAGGAGCACGTTATCAGCAATCTAACCTTATTGCTAAGGTTGTGTCGGCTTTAATTAGACTACATGGTGAAGCTATAGAATCAGCTGGGCTATGTGATCCCAGAACTTGATGAAATAACTAGAAAACAAAGAAGAAGAAAAACAGTTGAGCTCAAGAGCCTACGAACAGGCAAAATCCACAACGGCCGGAAGTGATCACAGTGGAATGCCTTCCTTTTGAAATGATGTGTATTTGTGGATATCTATATTATCTCGCAGATAAGAGACTTGTTCGCTAACCATTAAAAATTATAACAATTAAAGCAATATTATGCTCGGGGTTACTTATTAGTTAGTTGATAGGATCTGAGGGCTTATCTCGTTTCTCCGTACAATAACTCCGCGTACGCTTAACAGGGTGAAAGACCGTAGCATCCAATGCTGAAGAACCAGCTGAAAACGTAAGCTTAGGAAGACAAAGTAATTATGAAATTTGAAACAAATTGCGTTTGAAGGTGAGCTGTATTATTGAACTTGGCTGTGCCTTTGAGGCGTAACAACAGGAGAGCTAATACATATCACTTATGACCTGGAAGGTTGAGAATCCAACGCTTTCAAAAAAGATGTCGATTCTTACCCTTTTCATGTTATCAAGATTAAAAAAGATTAAAAACCCACCTCGGTACCTCTATGTAAATACTCAAAAAGGGGATTATCGTGAATTGATTTGCTCAGTATGACCGTATGTGTATACGGATATGTACGTAAAGGCAAGGGTGACTTCGAAGGTCGGGGATTTGTCTAAGACAGCAAGGAGACGTTGATTGGCCGAATCCTGAGGAGTGTCCGGGCTACCCCTGAAGTTATATATATGTATCAACATGTACCTCCTGTCTTGGGTAATATTAATGTATCTAATTACTCCCAGTGGTACTTGCGATTGGAATTGTTGAAGAGAACTTTATTCACCGTTAGGAGGATGATAAAAGGAGTCGTCCTGTTTCTGAGCCTTGTACATGTCTTGTAAGACATTCTTGAAGGATAATTGTCCCACTACTATTTACGTTTGTCTTTGCGGAGTGTAGTAATAAGAGAATAGTAATAATAGCAAGGAATATCTGGAGGGACTTTAGCCTTTTAGGAGTCGGTCCCCGAGACACAGGGCATAGCGTATTATCGCATTGGCCCCTATTCGCATTGCAGTTAATATTACATACTCAGACTCATGCTACTTGCTTACAAGCGACGCTGTAGGCTAGCGGGATCATCAGTTCAGTACCTCTTTTTGGCTGCAGAGTCATAGCACAAGCGTCTATTGCAACTTGCGATAGGACTTGGGTATAGGACTTAGTGTTGCATCTCGAGGGAAATACATTATGCCACCATCATCACCGCCGCTATCACCATCATCATCATCAACAACAACGACAACAACAGCAACACCATCCTCACGACTACGATCCCCACCGTTACCAGCATCGACGCTGCAACCCTCTGTTTTCTCTCAACACTACCAACGACGACAACTGGAAAGTATTTCGAAGATAAGTACGGCAAAGAGTAATATAAATCATAGTAAAATATTGGATTACAATCGCGGACTGAACGGAGTGGATGGCGACGGTGAAGGTGGAGATGGAAGAATAATAGATGGAAGAATAAACGGAAGCATAAGCGGGACCTTTAAGTCTAGCGCTGTCCGAATCACCGGACACGGGCCGAAAAGCGAAATTACCGAAGCCACGGCTCAAGTAGGAGAAGCAGGAGCGGTAAAAGCAGGTACGACTACGACCGCGACTGTGTTAACTCTAAGCGCCACTAGTCGAAACCAAAGTCGTCTCCATCATTCTGCACGAGACTCTGCACGAGAGCCCCATCAAAACCCCCATCCCCTAATTCGTCACAAACATAACCCCCCCAGCCTTCCTAGCCCTCCTAATCCGCCGCCTAGAACCTCATCGCTTCTACCGCCGCCTCGTAGTGCCAACACGAGAACAATATCCCTTGCGATTCCGTCCGAGCGTTCGACTGATTCACCTTTAAATCACTCGCGCAACCATTCGCGCAGCCATTCGCGATCTAGTAGCACTGGCGGTGCAAGCGACGGCTTTCGAAATCTCAATCGCTGGTCCACGTCCACTACATCGAGCCTAGCTTCTAATCACAATCACGATCACGACACCCCCCAGCCCCAACCCCGACCCCAGTCCCAGTCCCAGTCCCAATTCCAATCTCAGAAGCCGCAACAACAACAAAAAGTAAAAGAAAAAGAAAAAGATCAACAGCAACAACATCAGGCGATACAATCCCCACCGCGGAAACTACGCAGACGACGACCTCCTAAAGATACGAGCGCGTCACCGAGAATCCGAAGACCATTATCGCCGCCTCCACCGCCTTCTTCCGCGCCACCGAATCTACCCCCTATCATCTCCCTTCCCCCTCTCGACGCGAACCCCGAATCGGTTGTCCGCACCAATCCTCCCGCGCGATTCATAATTTGCGCCAATTCGGCCGAACCGCAAGATAACACTTGGAATGACCCTACCCGCTCGAACATAGTCGCCAAAGGAAATTCTGCATTGCTTCCATCAGCGCCCGTTATCCGTGATATTATGTCTGAGAGGGAAAGGAAGAGCCATGCAAGAGGCCGCTCTTCAGCTACGAGAGGCAGCACCGACTCGACTCGGGTCAACCGTGTCAACAAGCCGTCGCAGAAAGCGATGTTGTCTAAAGCGTTAGGAAAGGCAAACGCCGCAGTCCAGCTAGATAATGCTCAGAATTATGCTGCAGCCCGGGATTCCTATCTAGAAGCTTGCGATCTTTTACAACAGGTACTTGCTAGAACAAATGGCGAAGAGGATAGGAGGAAGTTGGAGGCCATTGTAAGTTCACCAGTAGACTTTCATGGTCAACTATTGCTACTGTTTCTGGAATTGACTCATTCTCTTGTAGCGACTTACGTACACAAGCCGAATAGAAGAGCTGGACGAGTTACTTCCCACATATTTACAAAGTGATAAAGCTTTACCCGCAAGGCCGGAGAGCGCTGATGGCTATCATGGAGTTCAGATCGAATTGGCCGGCTCCGAAGACTCTGCAGAGGCCTCAGGGGGCGCGAAGATAAATATGGGCGAGTCTCCCCCTCCGGACGCGTCCCGTCTTCGGTCCTCTCCAAATCTCAACCAGGGTCAGTCGCTGCTCCAATCCTCCTTCTCGGGGTCCCGGATGCGCCGAAACTTCGAAGGACCTTCTCTCAATTTACCCCAACAGGATGGAGGCTTTGTACCTGCCCCATTATCACCCCGAAGGCCGGTATCGCCTACTAAGCCCCCTACACCGGAGCCCATTGTGCGGCAGGATTTCTCCTGGCCAGCTGACCACCTAGCACCCGAGAACAGGGCGAGGAGCCATAAGCGCAATCTAAGTCACGAATCGGGGTCGTGGCTGGATCCAATCGACGAATCAGGTGGCTCGGCTTCATCCTCGATTCACTCAAGGACCTCGTCACTGGGAGTTAGGAGGAAATATCTCCGCCATGCCAGCAGTAACACAGAGGCGGAGTTCGACGCCGCCTTAGACGCTGCAGTAGAAGCTGCTTATGACGAAGGATTCGAACCTATGGAATCATACGACACCGTCTACGACGATAACAATGATTCCGATACCGTTGATGTATTGAGCAATGCGAGGCGCAAGGTAGAAATTGCTAAGGAAAGAGTCCGACAAACCGAGCGTGAGGCGGCAATCGAGCTAGCCCGGGAACGAGAACGCCAAAGACAGCTGTCAATAGATCAGAAATCTCAGGTCTTCAGCGGAGATTTTTTTGATGCTAACGATTCAGACGAAGAAGAACTTGTCTTGGAAGAGATGGCAAGGAGATCCGTGATGGAAGAATTTTCCCCTAAGCATCGGTCACAGCTTTCACAATCTAGGATCCCTAGAGAATCTGATTCTAGCGGAACGACCCCTCGGACGTGGCATAGTTCGGTTGGCTCGAATCCTCCTACCTCTACAACTATATTATCAACAGTGACCGAGATGCCCTTGCCTGGAGCTCCCTCCAAAGGTTCGGCGCCGTCATTGCCATCCCCACCACGATCGCTTGCGCAAGGCTCCCCGTCACAGAACTCTCCAACGTCTGGTGTGCGTAACCGCCGTCTCTCCGGGCAAAACCCTAAGCAGCTCAAGATTGAAACCTCTAAGCTCGGCCAGCCGCCATCTATCTCCACGTCTACGTTTCAGACAAAGACGGCGGGTGGTTTTATTGCTCAACAAAGACAGGCATTGTCGGCGACAACAACGCGACCCGGACCTTTTTCCATGCGTGCACCCTCATCACCTGCTAGAGGCACTAGCCCAGCAGGGGCCACAGCTCCCCCAAGCCCGCCGGCGAATTTAACAGGTCCCAATGATCTTGAGGAACATCGAACCGACTCACCGTCCTCTGCGCGGCCTGGTATACACAAGAATTTCTCGTCTTCCAGTCTAAAGTCTCTAAGGACTCGTCAATTTTCTGTGTCGCATATCGACGACTCGGACCTCTCGCCCAACACGCCCCTTAGCCACCAAATTTCAAACACATCGATCTCTCGCCAGGCAGTAATTCCCGCATTGCCTACACCACTGGCAGCTGCCTTTCACGAGCGAATGGCGGGCGGGGTTGGTGGCCTACACCTTTTCGATTCCGATTTTCATTCTCCGACTTCCCACTCTCCTAACCAAGTTTACCATAGCTACCACCTTCCTCACAACCCCGACGTACCAATACCCCTAGAACCGTGCCCGTCTGATACCATGCTCCGGCCTTTCTGGCTCATGCGGGCCCTTTACCAGACGCTCGCTCACCCTCGGGGTGGATATATCAGCACTCGGTTATTTATTCCTCGGGATGCGTGGAAAGTCAAGGGCGTTAAGCTGCGCGCTCTCGAAGATAAGATTGCGCAGTGTGACTTCCTCACCGCGGCACTTCTCAAGCTCGCAAGGGTAGACAGTAATGACGCAGATGCGGTGCTCGAAGAGATGCAGAGTTTTGAGAATATTCTAGAGACGGTCCAGACGACACTTTCGCGCAAGCTTGGTAACGAGGTGGGCACACAGGGTATGACGCCCTTACGGGAGGACAGGGAAGCCGAGGCTGCGCCGCCAGTGCCACGTAGCGCAAGTGTTAGCGGGAAAGGGGGCGCGTTTAGCTGGCGACGGCTGAGAAACAAGGGCTCGGCTGCTAACATGACCAGCGCATACGGAGGGAAGACTAACAGTAGTGGAAGCGGCGGGCCTGGCGTAAGCGAGAGAGATATTCCGAGCTTGATAGGATCGGGGTCTATACCAAGTTTACCCTTGACAGCCCACCCAAGCAGTAGGCCTGCGAAGAGGGATCCCGCATCAGTCAATTTTGACGGACCGTATGGAAACTATATGGCGAGCTTAGCACGATTGTTTGACGCTGCGCAAACGGTTGGTAAGTGCTTATTCCAACAGCTCTGCATTTCCCTTCACGTATACTGGATACTGATGACTACTAGATCAAATTGCACGTCAAGTCGAGGACCCCGGCTTACGCCATGCGGATAAAACTCAAGTCGGGCTTGAGCTTTGCACCAGACATGCGGCTGAATTTTTCGGGTTTTATATCTGCCGGTTCGTCCTGGCTGACCTGGCGATGCTGCTTGATAAATTTGTCAAGAGGGGCAGCGAATGGGTGCTGAACTAGAGATGCACACGATGTGGATAAATCTTGTTTATATCAGGAGTGGGTTATGCTAGTTTCTATCGATACACTAGGGGGTAAACGTGTGATGAAGGGATGACGGTGCTCTTTAGCACCTACCGGAATGGTGTCACAATGAGATTCCCCGGAATAAGTTTGGTGGTTATGATTAGCACTTACTAGGAAGAGGAGGATTTACAGGATTGCGGCCTGGTTACTGGTCGTCGATATTCGCGAGGAGTATAACTATGAGTTCGGACTTGCGCCCAACTTTCTTTAACGTGTATTTCAAAGGCGCTGGATTATATCCCCTGGCTGGTCGTATGACTTGATGTAAGATACCATAGGTCGTTTACTGTCTGATCTCTGCTTCAGTTCGTCGAGCGATGTATACGTGGGCGACGGAGCATTTGTTAGGATTCTAGGCCGCGTTACGTCGTGTTATATAGAGGCGCGATGACAACCATCTATAATTGAAATTTTTCATTCAGGAGGGCGCTTTAAATCGCGCCCCATTCATATCAAGTCATTGGTCTCGATTGGACCCTGTTAGAATATGTTTACAGTTATTGGCAACGTATATCGACGGCATCAACAAATGCTCCAGAGATATTACCGTCATCACTTCTCCCTCCTATCCAGATAAGTACCTATACATCACGCTGTAGCCACTTCCACAATCGTCTTATAAAATTGCGCCGGATCGTGCGCAAACCGTCCCAAAAACAGCCCGTCCACTCCATCCTTCAGCCGCGCGAAAAGCCCCGGCCCAGCGCTCCCCCCATATAGGATCCTCGTGCTCCCCTCCCGACTCCGCACGCACTCCAGTCCCCGGATCGCCTGCGTAACAGCAACCACGTGCTCCGCGCCCGCAGGCTCCGCGGCACCGATCGCCCAGACGGGCTCGTAAGCTAATACCACCTCGGCGGTAGTAGGGAGCGCGGCGAGCACAGCTTCGACTTGCGTTCTGCACTCGTCGACGGCGACTCTAACACCCGCTTCCCCGTCTGCCTCTGAGCGCTCCCCGATGCAGATTAATGGGATCAAGCCATTGCGTGCCGCGGCTGCCGCTTTGCGCGCGGTGTCGGCGTCTGTTTCACAGAAGATACGGCGGCGTTCGGCGTGGCCTAGTTCTACGATGCGGCAGCCTACTTCGACGAGGACGGCGGGGGATATTTCCCCAGTGTAGGCGCCGGTGTCTTCGTAGAAGGCATCTTGGGCGCCGGGGAGGATGGGGATGGGAGAGCGGGAGTGTTGGAGTTGGCTGATGACGGAGGTGAGGCTTATATGGTCGGGAATTATAAAGATGTCGATATTATTTAGGAGGCTTGGGGTTGTAGAGGAGGGGTTTGAAGGGGAAGAGAGGATTTGCAGTAGCTCGTCGACGTATTGCTTTGTCCGGGCGGCGGAGAAGTACATTTTTGTGGAGACGCCGACGATGCGGCGGCGACGGGGAGGGGGTGCGGGTGCGGGTGAGGTCATAGTTGGTGTGATGTAATAATGTAGGTTAGGTTAATGCAATGTAACAAGTAACTATTTCAATTTGAGGCTAAATTCGAAGAGAAGCATTGGGGTGAACAGGTTTACGGGTTGCGTGTGAAATTATAATTATGCAGTTGAGGTGTCACTTGCGTTGGTTGTCGAGATTAGCGAGTCGGCTTTATAGTGTTTGAATCTGAAAATCCGCTGTGTGGGTTCGAGAGTTGTTAAAGTCTTAGGTACATGGGTAATTATATGTAAGTACCTCTTAAGCCTATTTACTTACATGTGAGTTTCTGACTTGCCTGTCTTATGAGATCATATGTTATACAGCGGTCCTCTTAACTTTGTTTAACTGCGTTTCGGCTCGGGTAGATGCAGTCTACCGCTAGCGTTCCATCTATATCTAGCTATTTAAGCTTTCGGGTATCCGGACCAATAAGTCACAATCCCGTCAGACTATCTTATTTACCCGAGTCTGCGTTTGATATAACCAATGCACTTATGTTAGTTAGTGACTTATAAGTGTTAGGCTGGACTATTCTATCCCCCTTTTACAGTGGTAGGGCCTAAGCAATGGAAATTCCCACATGGCATATGTCCCCTAGACCGACAGCGCGTTCTAGTTTATAGCAACTTCTCGAGGTCGCTGATAACTTCTACCTTGGCGGCGCTCGCGCTTTTCTCGTCAAATACATAACCCAACCACTCCTTAGCTAGCCTGCGCGCGAGTTCCAAGCCGATGACCCTCTCGCCCATACAAAGGACTTGGGCATTGTTGCTTAGTACAGCTCGCTCTACAGAGAAGCTATCATGGGCTGTGACGGCGCGGACGCCCTTGATCTTATTCGCCGAGATGGCAACTCCTAGGCCTGTACCGCAGATGAGCAGGGCCCTGTCGACCTTGCCATCAGCTACGAGCCGCGCTGCGGCCGCTGCTCGGTGAGGGTAGGCTGTCTTGTCATCTGTTGAGAGACTGCCAACGTCTACGATAGACTCGACGCGGGGGTCCTTTTCGAAGTCCTCCCTAATCTTGCTCTTGTAGCCAACACCGGCATCCTATGCAAATAATGTTAGTATCATGGTGAAATGTTACACATGAGTGGGTGAGTAAGTATAAGTGAAAAATATAAGTAGGATAAATAAAAGGAATCAAAGAGGAAATAAAGAAAAGTACTCACGTCGGCTCCGATGGCTATCTTCCACTTGGGTGCGGCGGCCATTATCGTAGTTTCCTATCGTCTAGCGTCTAGCGGGGGTGCAAGGAGAATGTAAGTGATAGTCGGGACTTGGAGACTTGGAACTGAACGGGCGGTGGTTTACTCCTGCAACTTGTGATACCCGGCAGGACTTAAGAAGTAAGAAAGAGAGAGTGTGACATCCGTTTATTCGATACCGTTGCTTCTTATTACTCGGTACACTAGACCCCTACTGCCTTGTTGCAGGACGTCTTGCATAGTACCTCCCCTGGAAAGATACATAAGACAAGCGCATTCTTTCTGTTTTGTCTTAAGCACTCCTTCCCAACCGTTGTCTCAAGCAGACGTTCCTCCCCCAAACCGGTCAAAGTGACCTTCCAAGTGACCTTCCAAGTGACCCAAGTGGGGTCGCTGGAGTATAGTGCACCTGTGCTGTTAATGGTTAATGGTATAAGTGTATAGGCAACTTCTCGGATTCCCCTTTTCGGCAATCCGATGGCAAATATCTGAATTTACCCCTACGGTTCGTGGTTCGCGGTTCGCATTTCGCATTTCTTTCTCGGCATAGTTATTCGTAATACACCCTTTTCCCACCCCTCCTTCGGTAATCATGCGGACCACGAATTTTGTCAATACCGTCGATACCGTCAATACCTATTCCACCCAGGTCCCTCTATGTATGTATGTCTCCCCTGTACTTGAGTTAGCCCCGTGGGGAGAGAGGGCCTGGACGCCTAAATGGAACCTAGACGAACTTGGATGGAACCGTCATTTACGAAATTAGGAGCCTTGCTGCCAAGTAATTTCGGAGAAGGTCCTTTAAGCTATAGGCGATGCGGTATATCATCGTCAGCGAACACAGAAGCTAACACTATGGCTCGATGGATCGATGGATCAAAACCTGTGGTGTTGCCTCTTACGGCAACCCTTTGCGTTCCACAATACTGAATCTCCATAATCCTGATATTTCGCGTAATAGAACCAGTCTTGTTTGGAAACCCCTTTCCTGAGCTCGAGCCTCTGCTGCCTTTGTTCGACGTGATAGAAAGAGCCGCTCGCTCGCCGAGTTTTCACGAGCTGACATACTCCTTCAATCCCACTTTAGTATCTCCTAACTCCTGTCTCATTCCCGTCGATCAACGCCGTGGAAATGTCAAAACGTCACTTATATCACTCCTCGGATGGGCTTGTTACCAAGTCTATTAGAGGTCTCATCTCCTACAACCCACTACTCAGCCTGGATGAACCTAACCGTGTGGTGTTCGACACGGCATACAATAAGTCCAATGTCTCCATAGTTAGTGGTGGTGGTTCCGGTCACGAACCTGCCTGGTCTGGTTATGTTGGCCAAAACTTGCTCGCCGCCTCTGTGGCCGGCGACATATTTGCTTCTCCCAGCACGAAGCAGATTCTTTCCGCCATCGACAGAGTGCCTTCGGAAAAGGGTACTATATTAGTTATTACCAATTACACCGGCGATTGTCTGCACTTCGGGTTGGCAAACGAGAAAGCCGTTGCTAAAGGCCACAAGTGCAGAATGATCATCTGCGGAGACGACGTATCCGTTGGAAAAAAAGGCAGCCTGGTTGGCCGGCGAGGTCTAGCCGGACAGTTAGGTGTTCTAAAAGTACTGGGCGGTGCTGCTGGTGCCGGCGGCTCTCTCGACCAGGTGTACGATCTTGGCGTTGCGTTCTCGCAGCAGATCGTTTCCATCGCAGCCACACTCGATCATTGCCACGTTCCCGGACGAGCAGAGTTTGAGATGACAGGAGATGACCAAGTGGAAATTGGTACTGGGCCTCACAATGAACCTGGCTATCGGAAGCTCTCACCTGCACCGTCGGCGGAGGAACTCGTTAATGTGCTATTAAAGTACTGCTTAGACGAGACAGACCCCGAGCGGGGCTATGTAAAGTTCAAGCCAGGGGACGAGGCCATTCTTCTCATTAGCAATTTCGGAGGCATGTCGTATCTCGAGATGGGAGCGCTGCTAGACGATTTGCTTGAACAATTAGCGAACAATTGGAATATTGTGCCGGTAAGGATAAGCAATGGCTTCCTCGAGACGTCTCTGAACGCGCCGGCATTCTCGATTTCCATCGTCAATGTGACGGCCGCCGCCGAGAACTGCTCATACTCAGTCGAGGAAATCAAGTCTTTTTTCGACGCTAAGACCAACACTTACTGGGAATCCATGACCGGTTCCCAAGCGATACGGCGTAGCAGAAAAGAGCAGTTTGTGCAGCTACCTCCCGAGCCTCACAAGGTGATTGAGGAGGGAAAGGACCTCAAAATTGACCCTGCTCTGCTGGATAGGATGCTTCGCAGCGCTTGCAACGAATTAATAGTCGCGGAGCCTGATCTGACCAAGTGGGACACGATCATGGGCGATGGCGACTGCGGTGAGACACTAAAGACGGGCGCAAGCCATCTCATCGCCGCGCTCGACAAGAAGCTCGCAGCCGAGGGCTCCGTGATCGCAGTGCTCCAGGAACTCGAAGAGATTGTCGAGGGTAAGATGGGCGGTACTCTGGGCGGTATACTAGGTATCTTCTTCGTCTCGTTGAGAACGGCTCTCCAGGAGAACGTTGCCCTGGCTAAGACCGAAGGGCTTTCGAAGCTATGGGCTAAGGCCGTCCAGAAAGCTTTAGATAACCTGAGCCGGTATACACCGGCCAAGGTCGGCGACCGGACGGTCATGGACACCCTGCTCCCGTTCGCAGAGGGTCTGCGCTCAGGAGATCTCGCGGGTGGTGTCGAGGGTGCGATTAAGGGTGCCGAACTGACCAAGACATTGGCCCCGAGACTCGGCAGAGCGACTTACGTCGGGGCGGATAGCAGCAAGGAACTGCCCCCGGACCCTGGTGCTTGGGGTGCCATGGTTGCTATAAAGGGCTTACAGTCAGGTATATAAGTGCATACGGGCCGTGGTATACTTATACCTAAGTATTTAAAGTGTATATGTTGTCATCGGCATGTCATGTACCTACATCAGCTAGCGAGTACTTTTTATTGTAGGGTATATTTGAGAGATAGTAATTTTATATGTTGTTAACGGATCAGAGCATGGAATGAGGTATTATGAAGTTTGGTGGTCAGATTTTTATTTTGACCTGCTTGCTTACAAGGAACTCGCTTAAGCATTAACAACATGTATCCCTGTCTATAGAAACCCGATATAATGTTTGCCCAATACTCTCGTTACGCCTTACCGGCGCTACCAAGCCAATGCATATACTGCTCGATAGCAGCCTGCATCCTGTCGGTACCCGCCTCGATGACGCTGGTGAGGGGCTTCCCCTGCATCTCCTCCTGCACGGCGGCGTAGTGTTTGTTCATACCCTTATTGATGTTGACCTTGGACACTCCCGCCTTGATACATCGCTTGAAGATGTCCTCGGTAAAGGGATCCGCGCCGTGTAGGACTAATCGCACGCGATCGCCTACTGCCTTGTTGATCGACTCCAATCGCTCGTACTCTAGCTGAATCCCCCGTGGCCCATATTCCCCGTGCACGTTGCCGAAGGCCGGCGCCAGCATCTCGATGCCTGTGGCCACGAACTCTTCCGCCTGTTCGGGAGTCGTCAGGATGGCTTCTAGATCGGCAGTTTCCGCCACGCCGTCTTCTCCGCCCTCGATCCGGCCGGGCTCGGCTTCGGTGGTAATCCCGCGCTCGTGGCAGTACACGGATAATTCCCGAGTTAGCGCCAGGTTCTCATCTTTCTCGTAGTGACTCATGTCGCACATGATGCTGTCGAAGCCATCTTCGATATCTGCGGCCCGACGCACCAACTCCGGCGTCTGCGCGTGGTCCAAGTGTAGGCTAACGGGCACTTTGGCGTTATGCGCGGCGTCGGCGGCGGCGCGCACGAGGGATGCGCCGGCGTATTCGATGGCCCAGGGGAAGAGGAGTACCATGGCGGGGGACTGGGCTGCTTCGGCGGCGCGGACGGTGGCAATTATTGATTCGATGTTGTAGCAGCACATGCCCGGTACAGCGTACCCGCCATCGCGGGCTTTGTTGAGGATTCTTAGGGAGCGGTTTTTGGAGAGTTCTGGGCGGACCATTTTGATTGTGGTTTCTGGTTGGAGCTGATTTGAACTGGTGAATGTATAAGTGGTTTGCTTTCTTTACTACTATTTAGTCTAGGTAGGATGCGTGAACGATATAAGCGACTATAGACTATAGTATACAATAGAGAGAACAAGTAGGCTGACCTAGTATATTATCATATTATTAGTCTTCTTCATCTCTACCTAGGTAGGTATGTGTCCAATCTATGACTACACACGGAATTATACACACGGAATTATACCGTCGCGAGCCACCGCACACCGGCATCTCTCCATCTCCAAGAGTGAAACAAGAGGCGTGCTGCCGTAATTAGTGGAGAAACAAACGTGGGGTCGCTTACCCTTTGACTCGACTCGCTCTTAGTGGTGATAAAACCTGCAACTTGACAACTTTGCCATTTTACCGAGGGAGGCGGCCCAGAGGACCAGGGCTGTTCGCCGGTATAGTTATCAACCGAGCGATCTCGGTGTAACTATATGGTTATATGGTGTATGTAGTTGAATGTATATAGACTTTATACATGCCTGCCCTGTTTCTACTCCGTTAGTGGGTTAATAGGCGACTGGACGAGTGGGTGTAAGTGGATGAGGCGGGCGGAGAAAGGGGGCTAGGGTCAAATAATAATAGTAAAGGCTGAAGTATAGCTCCCCGCCTCCATTCCCGGCAAAGATATGGGGGGGGGAGACACCTTATACACTTCAGCCGCTACTAGGTCCTATATGGATGGCACTTAGCCCGACTTGACTGGTCGTCTTCAAATTACTGGCTGCGTGGAAGACGGCAGGCTAAGCTTTTTTTGCTTTTTCTTTCATCTACGTACGTTACTCGTATACTCGTTTCTTATACGGAGTCTACGACAAGGGAATAGATAATACTGTAAGCCTTTTTTATTTTATTTTATTAGGAGTGTTGAGTCGTACACATGGCGAACGCAAAACCAGAGGTCTCGTTCATTGGCCTGGGAGCCATGGGCTTCGGCATGGCGACCAACTTGGTCAAGCAGGGGTATAAGGTGACAGGGTTCGATGTCTGGCAACCGACGTTGGATAGGTTCCAGGCTGCTGGAGGCATCATTGCTACGACGCCGGCAGAGGCTGTTAAGGGCAAGGATTACTGCGTGTGCATGGTAGCGACGGCGCAGCAGGCTCAGGCCGTTCTCATCGAAGGTGACAATGCAGCACTCACCTCGTTACCTAAAGGGGCCGCTCTGCTACTCTGCTCGACGGTGCCGTGCGCATACGTCCAGGCTCTAGAGAAGCAACTTATCGAACTGGGACGGGGTGATGTTCGTCTAATCGACGCTCCCGTTTCGGGAGGCGCTGCAAGGGCTGCCGACGGTACCCTTTCAATTATGGCTGGGGGCTCGGACGAGGCAATCGAGACAGGCCGCGTTCTGTTACAGGAGATGTCCGATCCGAAGAAGCTCTACATCGTCCAGGGCGGAGTCGGCGCCGGAAGTAATATGAAGATGTGTCACCAGGTCCTTGCGGCTAACCAAATTCTCGCTGCAAGTGAAGGATTGGGGTTTGCAAGTCACCTCGGTCTGGATCTCCACTCTACGAGCCAGGAGATTATCAAGTCGGATGCCTGGGCGTGGATGTTTGAAAACAGACTGCCGAGGATGCTCGATCCCGAGTTCAAGCCCGTTGCTAGCGCCCTGACTATCATCCTGAAAGACACGGGCATCATTACCTCGGAGGCAAGACGTGCCGCATTTCCTACACCCATGACAAGCACGGCGGAGCAAGTATACTTCTCCGGCCTCGGTCGCGGATACGGCCCAGACGACGATAGCAGTCTAATCAGACTGTACACAGAAGGCAAAGGGAAAATAGGACCGGTAAAAGGGCTAGCCGAAAGCGACGAGTCGAAGCTGGCCCTTGTTAAAGCGCTATTCAGAGGAATTTACCTCTGTTCTGCCGCAGAGACCATTGCTTTTGCAGAGAGATGTAATCTAGATCTAGACCAAGTCTTCGAGCTCTGCATAAACGCAGCGGGAGGAAGCGCGATATTACAGACGGTTGGGCCGGAGATCATCAAGCTTGCTCGAGGGGAGCTGGTATCGGCTGGGGACAGCCAGGGATTGAGGGAACATGCGCAGCAGCTCCAGGAGG
This sequence comes from Daldinia decipiens, assembly GCF_022478715.1. Taxonomy (NCBI): domain Eukaryota; kingdom Fungi; phylum Ascomycota; class Sordariomycetes; order Xylariales; family Hypoxylaceae; genus Daldinia; species Daldinia decipiens. The sequence continues at coordinate 345,256 of NW_026054572.1, read as the reverse complement.
CTGTTGAGGAAGCGCAACGGTTAAAGGTGCCGGTGTATCTTGGCAATCAGGCGCTTACCCTGACGCGGTTTGCGTTGCACTTTTCCCCCGAAGCAGCTCTAGATGTCTCGAGAGCTACTGTTGCAAAAGTATGGGGTTTATAAATGGATGCCTGGTATTCGGTAGTATATGCTGGGAGACCCAATGTGTGCTGCAAGTAGCTATATAGGCATGTATATAAAATACACTTCATAAGGAGACTTGCCTAGAATAATACATATAATATGAGAGGGTGGAATATATAGACTTACACTCAAGTAAAATTAGATGAGTTTATTAAGTTATTCCAGGTTTGCTGACAATGGATCGAACCCGGCCGATGAAGATACCTCATTTTAACTATGGTCAAATATAAACCTGTGGTATTAGTTTCCCGCCAATCCTGATGAATCTGTGCCAAAAAGAACGCCATGTACCTGATTCATTTTTTTTCTTCTTCAATTGCCTTTCCGCCAAGCCCCCCTTTTCTTCCAATTCCCTCAGTAACCACTCTGCTCCTGCCTATGATCCTCTTTCGCAGCCTCGCCCGCCTCCTTTATGGCTTCTTCGTCGCCTCTAAGCTTGGCAAAGTACTCCTTGATATCTTCAGCACCGATTGCTTTGCCACTCTCGGCGAACTGCTGGAAGAAGGGCTTGAGACGCTCCTTCAAATGATTATACGCCATGACGCCCTCGATCGCCCGGACGCGATCCACGTTCTTGAGAGCGGACTCACCGCGGTCGTACAGTGAACCGCTGCCGTGAGTCGAACCTTGCTCAGATGCTCCGTCCGAAAGAGGCGGCTCGTAGGCTTCTTCCTCTTCTAGAAGCTGCGAGTGAACCTTGAGATCCGGGAAGCACGAGGCACATTTGCAAAATTGGTCGCGGAAATTCGAAGTAGTAAACAACGAGAACTGGCCACTTGGTGCTGAAGGTAGAGATGCTAACTTGCATTCTGCGGCAGATGGAACTTCGTTTTCCTTCTGATCCTCGTCTTTCTTCTGATCCTCATCCTTGGCTTGTGAGGAACTTTCATCTGATTTGGTTGCGGGTGTGATATCCTGTGCCTCTTCAGACTCATTCTTAACGCGCTTGCTACGGTCGCTGTCCTCTCCCGAACCATCATCATCTTCTTCTAGCTTACGTTTCTTAGAGGATGCCTCACTATCCTTTTGAAGAAATACTGCTGGTAAGAATCCGGGGGTTCCAGCATATCTCTTAATCCAAGGATAAGCTTCGACGCATTTATAGCATATGAGATTTTCGAACGCGTCTTCAGTAGGGAAGCCGTCCGGCAGGGCAGGGTCTTCATCATCCTCCTCTTGGACTTCCTGGTTGCCATTGGCTTGCTGTTCCGTGCCATTCTCCTGAGTCGCATCTTCGGAAATAGTGGGAAGCGTGCTAGTACCATTACTATTGGCGCCATTGGCGTTGGCTTTGGGAACGTGTGCTTTCTGCTTTTCGTACCAATTGGATCCAAGGCCGACGAGACAGCCAGGATGATACCAATCTTCACCGCAACCACCAGTCTCATGCGTGCCGAGACCTAGGCATTGATACATGGTGCCCACCTGTTTGTTAGGGTCGTAATATATAGAACAGGAGCAAAAGCGATTACGGAAGTTGTGATTATATTTATTGTTAGGATCCGGCTGTTCGGAGTGAACGCCTCCTTTTGTATTGGTCTCGGGATTGATCCGAAGGGTGCACTGCTGTTCGGGAGTAAATCGCGTAGTACCGCAGTCGCAAGTGAAATTGCGCTTCTGGAAGATCTCAACTAGTTCATGTTCACCATGGCATTGGACAGAACATGAATAACACACGCCGGCAGGATTATAGGGATCGGATGGATTCGCAGGAGGTGGAGTACAAGTTAGACAGGCGAATACATTCTGTCGCAATGGTCCAAGTGGTTTGGTGCAGTTCTCGATGCTCTGGAGATAACAATTAATTAATTAGTAAATTGTTGAAAGGTTCGTCCAGGCAATGCTAACAACTTACATAGGGAAGAGCTTCGCGAGCATCGGCTTCCAGCTGCAGCTGATCTCTAATAAAGTCGGCGGCAGTCTGAGAGTCGTCAGACTGTTGCGACATGCTTTGGGTGCGCGGGCGCGAAGAGCTGCCGTTAGTTTCGGGCGCCTCCTGGGAGGTGGTCGGAGTTAATGATGGATCCATTATAATGACAAGAATGATTTGCACCAAAAAAAAGAAGGGGGGGGAGGGGGGACGAGAAGAAGAGCTCAAATAATAAAATAGTATTTGTAGATTTGTAGATGTGTCGGCGCGCTGGAAGGGTTGTGAAATAAGGCGCCTTAGTTTATGATAAGAGCGCGCTGCAAATATGATGTCACAGTGGGTGCTTCTCTAGAGCGATACTAATTCGCACTATACAATCAAGTACACCTTATGTGGAACTGCACGGTGTGCATTTTAACAGGGAATAGAGAACTCTTACTCTCAAGTACTTGCTATGTATCTTATAGTGTGTACATAAAATCTAAGGGTGTGTGTTTAGTGCCGCTTTACGCGAGCTTAACGCGTATGGACGCGACTTCCAATTCGTTTCGTCGCGCCCACCCCACAATCCACTTTAGTCCCCTTTCTCTTCATTTTCCTTCTTGGGTTCCACTCTCACTTTCACTGTCCCTCTTGTCCTCCCTCATTCTAGTTTCTCTCCACATTACCAACTATTTTCTCCAAGTGCTCTCTGGTAGAGAGTTAAAAAAAAGATACATAATGAGGTGAGTTCATTCTATACCAGGATATATAACTTATAGCAGTAAAATTTCCTAATCTGTTTCTAGTTCTCCTCTACGAATGAATATGGACTCCGCAAACCGCGGTATTGCCCCTCGTGCGAACCGCAAACGTTCCCGCACGGGTGGTGATGCTTCATCATCTGTTGCTGCCTCTAGCCCCATGCCCTCGTCTCCACCCGCCTTCAACATTGCCCACGGTGGTGACGACGACGATGACATCGAGGAGGAGGCTGAGGTCCAAGATGATTTGGACGACCTTGATGAGATGGCCGAAGACGATGTAGACCTCTTTCGTGAAGGCTTCGAGCGAGATTACAGAGAGAAAGATGACAACGATGCCTATGAAGGAATCGATATTGATGACGAAGGCGAATTTGACGATATAAACATCGGTGAGAGGAGAAGATTGGAAGCTCAGCTAAACCGCCGAGACCGAGAAGTAGCTCGTAGGCGGCATGGGCCCCAGGCTTTTCTCCAGGATGAGGATGAGGATGGTGATATTGATCTAACTGCCCAACCTCGTCGCCGCCGTCATCATTACGACGAAGATCCAGACGATGAGATGGACCAGGATATTATGGACGAAGAGCTCTCCCTTGAGGCCCTGCAAGACGTCAAAGCTGCCAGTTTGACCGAATGGGTGTCTCAGCCGTCAGTGCAACGCACCATCAAGCGAGAATTCAAGGCCTTCTTAACGGAATATACCGACGAGAGCGGCTCTTCGGTTTATGGTAATCGTATTCGAACACTTGGTGAAATCAACGCCGAGTCGCTCGAGGTGTCATACGACCATCTATCCTCGTCCAAGGCCATCCTCGCATACTTTCTCGCCAACGCTCCCACCGAAATGCTTAAGCTCTTCGACGACGTAGCCATGGATGTTGTTCTCCTTCATTACCCCGACTATGGGCGCATCCACTCTGATATCCACGTCCGCATTTTCGACCTGCCTGTTCACTATACTCTTCGTCAGCTGAGACAGTCGCATCTCAACTGCCTTGTGAGAGTGAGCGGTGTTGTTACTCGACGAACTGGTGTCTTCCCCCAGCTGAAATATGTCAAAGTCGACTGCACTAAGTGCGGCGTGACACTGGGCCCCTTCCAGCAGGAGTCTAATGTTGAAGTTAAAATTTCATTCTGCCAGAATTGCCAATCTCGCGGCCCCTTCACCTTGAATTCGGAAAAGACTGTTTACCGCAACTACCAGAAGTTGACACTCCAAGAATCGCCTGGAACTGTACCTGCTGGCCGTCTACCTAGACATAGAGAGGTCATCCTGCTCTGGGATCTGATTGACAAGGCCAAGCCTGGGGAAGAGATTGAGGTCACCGGTGTCTACAGGAACAACTATGATGCCCAGTTAAATAATCGTAATGGGTTCCCCGTTTTTGCTACGATTCTCGAGGCCAACAATGTTGTTAAAGCGCATGATCAACTTGCTGGGTTTAGGCTTACCGAAGAGGACGAGCACGAAATCCGCAAACTTTCTCGGGATCCCCAGGTCATTGATAAGATAATCAACTCGATAGCACCTAGCATCTACGGGCACACCGATATCAAGACTGCTATTGCCTTGTCTCTTTTCGGTGGCGTCGCAAAAATAGCCAGGGGTGAACATCATGTGCGAGGAGATATTAATGTTCTATTGCTTGGTGATCCCGGTACAGCCAAGTCTCAGGTTCTGAAGTACGTGGAAAAAACCGCGCACCGAGCTGTTTTTGCCACTGGTCAGGGAGCTTCTGCTGTCGGTCTTACGGCTAGTGTCCGTCGAGACCCTTTAACCAGTGAATGGACATTGGAAGGTGGTGCTTTGGTGCTTGCTGACAAGGGCACGTGTCTCATTGACGAGTTCGACAAGATGAATGATCAAGACCGAACATCTATCCACGAGGCTATGGAACAGCAAACCATTTCCATTTCGAAGGCGGGTATTGTTACCACCCTACAAGCTCGATGTGGTATCATTGCGGCAGCTAATCCGATCGGTGGCCGTTACAACTCTACGATCCCCTTTTCATCCAATGTTGAACTGACTGAACCTATCTTGTCGCGTTTTGACATTCTTTGTGTCGTACGAGATACTGTGGACCCTGCTGAAGACGAGCGTCTGGCTCGATTCATTGTTGGCTCACACAGCCGGAGCCATCCGTCTACCCAAGCTGCTGATGGCTCCATGGAGGTTGAACATGATTCCAAGGCGGCACAAGAGAGCCAAGCGCAACCAAAGAAAGAAGGCGAAATCCCCCAGGAGCTACTACGAAAGTATATTCTATATGCACGAGAGCACTGCCAACCGAAGCTTCTGCATATGGACGAGGACAAGGTTGCGCGACTCTTTGCGGATATGCGACGAGAGTCGCTAGCTACCGGAGCCTATCCAATTACTGTAAGCTGCTCCGCTTGATGTATTTAGGTGACAGCACTAACTTAACTTTCAGGTCCGTCACTTGGAAGCTATCATCCGAATCTCAGAATCTTTTTGCCGAATGAGGTTATCGGAGTATTGCTCTGCTCAGGACATTGACCGTGCCATAGCTGTCACTGTTGACAGTTTCATTGGTAGCCAAAAGGTCAGCTGCAAGAAGGCGCTCGCGCGCGCTTTTGCCAAATACACGTTAGCAAGGCCAGGTGCAAGCGGCGCACGGAGAGGCGCGCAAACTCAGCGTAGGACTACTGTAGCGGCTTAGCCTAGGGGAGCTTTTATCGTACACGAGGTGACTTAATGTTGGAAGATTATGAATTTACGCGGCGTTAAGAGCACGGCACTAAGATTAGGCGTTCAGCTTGGTTGATGATGATGCTGATACGAATGTGGTAATACGACTTGTGGGGTTTCAAGTGTTGTTTTTACCCCAATACGGATTGTCAATTAGGAGTCTATTAGAGTTGTTGCGTGCCTCTACACGAGCCATTTATTGGTATAGAGAGGTACCTTGGAGTTGGGAAACTAAGAACCGAGAATCATAATGTTTTGTTGGTATGAGATGAACTTTTGTGAAGTAGGTAGCCTTTTAGTCCGCTTCAACTTATACCAACCTAATATATCGAACCAAGTGTTTTGCAAAATACGAAATTCTGTCCAAGTAATCACGCTGTAATTCCCCATTTCTAATCATAATAGTTTTTGCGATGTCGATGCTTGAACGGATAACCTTTCAGCTCTTGGATATATTTTTCACGACCCCCTCTATTTTGGGGTGTCCTGGACTAAACCCTCTCCTACGCTCGCGTTGATTCTTAAATGCTATACACTACATGTATATATCAACCAATCGCAGCTAAGATAGATATCTAAGCTTAATGCTTAAGCTTTCCCTTAGACATTAAATTAATGTTGGTATGAGCTACCAAAGATATCTGAAAGTTTCGATATAAGCTCCGTGCCTGCTCCTAAGCTTTGTGTCGTACAACTTTGACAAGGGGACGTCAGTGATAACAGCACGTCAGACCGCGCTTGACATGTTTATACTCTTGTTATCTAAAGTTTTTGTATCCCGGACTCCGTTCTCGGATATATGTCTTTGATAGTTACCATTTCGCCTTTTGAGCTCAGGTACGGAGATAGGTCTTGTAAATCTATATAAACATGTCTACCCTCTGCCTGTTTCTTCCTGGGTTCTTGGAATGAAGTGATCCTTAATTCATACGCACGCGGCTATATAAGTTCTACTCTGATAGCATAGCTACTAGCATCCAGATCGTCTTGCAATCGTCCTCTAACGAAGGCTCAGATTTTGCCATACGCTATACAAAATCAAGTCGAACGATATCCTTATTCAATCATACCTACCTGCCTACCTAACACGGTTTACCTTGCTCTTTATTTCTCACTTTTTCACCATGGATCTCACCAGCTCGGCCGACACGTCTCTTCAAAAGGTCATTACGACTCGTCAGTTCGTCTTAATGGCCCTTAGCAGCTCCATCGGTGCCGGTGTGCTCCTGGCTACCTACTCCAGTCTGGCAGTAGGAGGCTCCGGATCACTCCTCATATCTTTCACTGTAGTCGGATTTGCCGTGTGGATCACCATGTGCGCTCTGGGTGAGCTTTCGGCTGCATTCCCAGTCAGTGGCTCATTCTACGAATATTCGGTGCGTTTCATCTCGCCGGCCTGGGGTTTCGCTATGGGGTGGAACTACGTCATCAACTTCATCTTCATCGTCGTCTTCGAGCTGGTAGTCATGCTGCTCTGCACGCGGTATTGGGAACCGAACTTGCCAGCATACTACGTCCTTCCGGGCTTCATAAGCGGGCTCGTCCTTGTGAACGCGTTCGGCGCAAAGTGGTATGCCGAGGCAGAGAACGTCTTCGCGGTCTGCAAGATGATCGTTCTCACGGCCTTTGTTATTGTCGCCGCCCTTATCGTCAACAAAAACATTCCGGCTGATACTCGACCCGCTGAGGAGCTCGGGTTTAACTTGTGGGTGCAAAATGCATTCAGACATGGCCCTATCGGATTTCTCTACGTCTTTATGACTGCCGGGATGGCATATGGAGGAACCGAGATGCTTGGTCTCACCGCCGCTGAGTGTGAAAAGCCCCAGAAAGTTATGCCTATCGCTTGTAATATTGTGCCACTACGAATTCTTTGGCTATACCTGGTTCCCATCTTTATGCTCGGCATGGTACTTAAGGTATCCCTTGACGGCGAAGTTCAATCCGGTGGAATCAGCCCCTTGGTTGCTGCAATGGATCAAGCCAATCTCCCAATAATTGGTAGCATCTTCAACGGCATCATCATCATCGCCATCTTTTCGATGGCGAGCGCCAGCGTTTTTGCCTCGTCGCGAGCTCTTCAAGCCATGTCGGCAAGAGGAATGGGGCCACGTCTGTTCGCAAAGATAAAACGAGGTTACCCAATCTGGGCACTGGCATTGGTATTCTCAATCTCGCTCTTATCGTTCATCAAAATATCCAAAGACGGTGATATAGTGTTCAACTGGCTCTTGGCTCTGGCTTCTGGCTCAAACTACTTTACCTGGATTTCCATCTGCGTATGCCACATCCGACTCCGGCTTGCTATACGTAGAAAGAGGCTGGAGAATCGAGATGTACTGAAGTGGCAATCTCCACCTGGAATCGGCGGAAGCATGATAGCGATTGTAATATTCGTTTTTGGCCTCGCAGCTCAGATTATCGCGGCGGTGCAGAGTCCGCTCCCGAACCCCCCTCATGTTCTCTCAAGCTTCCTAGGAATTATTGTTGTTTTCGTATTTTGGGCAGGATATATGGTACTCGGGAACAGTGTGCTTTTGACTCCCCTCGATCAAATCGACCTTCAGGCTAAGGCGACGGAGCCGGTTGAAAATGACGAGAACGTCTAAATTACTAGAAACGGAATGTCCCATAATTATTCATAATATATTAATATAGATAGAGGATGGCAGTAATTATTATTTATATGCCTATTTGTGTTTACTATGATACTTCGTCTCTCGTGAAAAAGTAGGTGTATGTTATGGGACGGAGAGGTTGTGGATATTTATCATGTACCTATGTAATTGAAGTAGGTACTTCGTACATGTCGCTAATTGGATTGAAAGCCTTAGGTACATAGGTACATGTGGCTATGCGTACCTACCTAGGTAACACAACGCTAGAGCTGATACTACATGTACCTAGTAACATAAAAGGTAACTAATCGATAAGCAACAACTTATTTAGTGCGTAAACGACGACCTACTGCACTTAGCGGATACAAACCCACCCACCCACACAACCCACTATCCACTATCCACTAACTTAAGGTATTGCTAGCTTAAGCTTTAGGTCGCGTAGGAGCTCCGCCTTTGTCCCCTTCCCTTTCCAATCATGAACTTCCCTCCTCAACCTTCACATCCCCTCGAAAACCCCCAACAACAAAACGTCGGCTCCCAAAACCGACAGCTACCACAACAGCAACCTGTTTACTTGACAAACGGCCCCGGTACCATGCAGGGTAACGGCTCTGGCGCCGGTCCTGGCGTAATGTCGATTGGGCCCACGCCCGCTGGCCATCAGGCCGAACTTAATATTATCTATGGCATGGTCGAGGAGCTGTCACGTCAGCTGGCTGAGAACAGACGAGTGACTGAAGATATTGTCTCGGGACTTGGGAGGGTGCGAAATCGGGCGCGAGACCGTGGCTTAACAAATGACCAGGTGCTTGGAGAAGCAGCAGATGAAATATTTGGTATGTTCTACGTTCTATTATTCTTGGTACCCATGTCTTTGGTTGCTCAATCGCTAATCACGCCAGTACAGCGCAAGAACCGAATTTAGAGGCTCTCGTGTCCATCTTAACAGAATCCCTCGACCGCGCTAAACTCTCCCGTGACGCCAACTTCTCTCTTCTTACCAGTTACGCCCGAGTTCTCGCTAATATCCTCTCCCAATTCCACGCCTACAAACAGAAGCATATCGCCGACGTATCTGCCTGGCACCGTTCCTATCGAGCCCAGCTGGCTGAAGCCCGCGCCGAGAATTCGCGCCTGCGCGAGCAGATGTGGGAAATGCAGGAACACGCCGGCCGTGCCAACCAGATGCTGCGCGAGTTCCGCAAGAAATACGACGAGAACGAGGAGCGATGGGAGAAGCGTGTCGACGACAAGGCTAGAAGACAGGAGATCCGCTTCTGGAAACGTATGGCTATGCCCGAGGTTGCCGAGTCCGAGGAAGGGTACTGGAGCGATGACGACGATTTAGTAGACCCCGTCGAGAAAGAAAGGTTGAAGGAGGTGGAGCGCAAAGTTGCCGAACAAGCCCTTGCCGGCGTTGGTAGTACCAGCAGCCAGGGGGAGGATTCAGAGGGAGAAGGGGGCGAGCCGCGAGCCCTATCAGCGAGCATGATTGGTGGCGTGGCCATGGATAGAGATGGAAGTGATATTGCTAGGATCATACCGGTACCACCTCCGAGACCGGCTAGTACAGGGAGTACGGGGAGCATAGGGCAACCACCCAGCTAGGAGGCTGAGCCGACTTTGCCTAACACTTAATATGCATTAGTATGGCGTTGAGGCTGATTCGATTGAAGAATAATACCCCGAGGGAAAAACGATTCGAGCTAGCTAAATTACTTATGCTACCTATCCCGAAGACTCAAGTAAATATGAAGTCTCGCTAGTAGTCGCTAGGCTATCTGCCCTTTTATCTTCATGTTGTGCGCTTGTATATACTAGATTATATCAAGGCATGTTCACAACACTAACCGTCCCGAGGGAATAAATTCCTTAGTGCAAAATATCTTCCCTAGAATGTTCTCTAGGCAGTCAAATATGAAGCAGTATTTCGTTAACATAGTAGCTCATGACCAATAATCATATACGTATAAAGCTGAGATTATAAGAGCGTGTCGAAGGTGTCCCGAAATTAAGGGCAGTATGGCCAATAGCAAAAGTGTGATTTCCGCATACTCCCCTAAAGATACTTGATAGAGGGCACGAGCTATGGAACGGCATTGTGGTTATCGAGAACCAAGTCGCTGCCTGGCATGCGACACCGCCAGCCGGCCAGTCACTGACTGATCAATCTCTTAGGCAACGAGGTACAGCTGCCAAAGTACCTACCCACCAAGTAAGGGTTATATATCCTAATTGCAAAGCAACTTCCAACCGACGCCCCTCGCCTGGGCGACTTGAGGCCAGAGAAAACCCCACTGTGGTGTCTTATGCTGGACCATTCTTACGAATGTGACTTGACAGCAGATACCAAACGAAGCCGGTTTTTTGTAGGTCTTGGGTTCAAATCTCCTGCCCCTATCCCAGGGGATTCGAACCTGGGGCTGAGCTTTTTTATTTTTTCAATTACTTTTTACGTACGTTTTTAAAGTCTTGTTTTCTTCTTTTCCCCCCTCTCTTTCCCCTTCCTTTGCACATCCTGATCATATGCGGCTCGCATGCGCGTATGATACAGTTGATCTAGCTAACATGACAATTTCCTAAATTTCTATTTCTGCTATTGTACAAAAGGGAATTAAGACTATTAATATATCATTTTGCACTTTCCATATAGACGATAAGTGGTAGAACACAAGTTAGGATAATCCTTTGCGGAGAGGGTAGCCTAGTAGCTTTCAGTCACATATTTCATATGTGCTTCAACTATGTAAATAATTCATCAAATAGTATTATTAATAACATAAAAACGCATTAACGAGGATATTATTACCAAATGTTAAGATTCCTTAATAGCCGATATGTTAAAGCTTATTTATTATCAAGCAACGAGGCAATTTTCTAAGCTAAGGCTTAGCTATAACTATTGTATGCATATTAGTAGAGATTCTTAAAGTTAATAATCACATGGCGGCTATTCTATTCGATGCTGTGTTGAAAAATTGAGGATCTGAAGTTCATATATACCTAACCTAATATACATATATATAGTCATAGCCCCTGTAATATGCCCTTGCACTCACTCGCTTCTATTAATAGCCACCTCCCGTAGGGCTGCATGGATATGGTACATACCCCCATTTCAACAATGGGGAGAGCTAGTCCTGATTTGACCTTACTTTTATAAGCGAAAGTGGGAGAGTCTTGGTGATCGTCGCCAAGAACACTGCTATGACGATAGCAAGGATAACAATATATAAAATGCGTTTCGTTGTTTCGTTGAAGATCGGGTTGCATAGTCGTATACTGAAACCACCTGGGCCAGATAAATAAAGATGCTATAGTTTACACTGATGCACCGAGGCTACTCGTATGTATGTAGTCCAGGACGTAGAAAATAGAGGGTCGAAGGATTCGGAACTGTCAGCCAATGAAAAGGAGTCGCTGTTGTGGAGTGTACGATGACAAAAAGAACTTGGTGAATCTGGTATAAGTAAATTAAGCAACTAAGTCGTGACCCTTAGAATTAATATAATAATCCAACTCACTCATACCACTATGAAGCTCTAGGATGGAATAGTTAACTACGATCTACCTATGATGCTATAACCCATAGTACGCAAGCGAGAGGCACGTATTAAATGAGTTGATAATTCCCCGCAATGTCTGTACCTCCGGGGGGTTGGGTCTGTGACTGCTGGGCTGCGACTCTTCGTGTTATTAACCAATCCGAAGCGCCTTTCCAACCCCGATCTCCTTCTTCCTCACAGCATCTACCCCGAAGCATGTCGCTTAGCGATGTGCTCACTCTCGGCCGCAACCTTCTCCAGCATTGGGAACTCTTGAACGGCTGCGCTAGCTCTGACACCCATCTTAATCCGTTGGTCTTTCGCTTCATAGCCGACACTATTGGCCGCATTCTAACTTTGCACGAATTGGCTATCGAGGGTTTGTCAAAAAGGGATGCGCCGGAGCTGAGTGTTTGGCAGAGTTCCGGTACCAGACCCAATTTGAACATGTCCGGAAATGCCATGTTGCCGATTCGGAATACAGCACCGACGTTTATTTCTAGCCTGGAATTAGACGATGAGGAAGAAATTGCCATCGTCGGTCGGGAAGCTTTGATACATTCTCTTATGCGTCTTGGGGCTGTACTACAAGATATCGAAGAGGAAACTCGCCAGTTTGATCAGGGCCAGTTTACTGTTGTAGATAAACCGCTGCGAGATAAAGAGATAAAAGAGCTCATTGGGAGGTTGTTTCGCCTATTAGGAAAGGCCAATTAAGTCGGGAGGATGTATGAAGCACGCAGGTATATTTACTTCAGATAGAAACATAGATCTGAGTATCATCTGAAGAATCAAGACTTTAACATGATTCTGTTATATAGGGTATTGCCATCTTTACGCCACCTATTCACGTCATGATACCGTAAACCAACTCAAAGTTCCCTTCTCCTACCATTTTTTTGGGTATCACATTTACAAGTCTTACGCCATCAACGCCATCCCCCCTTGTAGCGACTCCATCCTCCTCAACAAGTCCTGTATCAAGAGCTTCGCGGCATCCCCTATAACCCCCGCGCTATCACCCCAATCGAGCGGACCGGACAGAGTATCCCTTGGATAGCTCTCCTGTCGTACGCTTCCCATTTCCCCCAGCGCCGCCTGTATCTTCCGTATCCGCAGCCGCAATATTGCCATGACAGCACGCGCCTTAACCGGGGATTCCACCAGAAAGTCGCCAACCCGTATGTTGAGGTCGGCCGACGGAATAGGGAATATGCACGGCTGGTCGAGTGAACTGCGAAAGGAGCGCTCGAGACGCCGGGCCATGGTTCCCGGAAGGGGATCGCCAGACGGGTCTCGGATTATCCCGCTTACGGAGTTGGATCTCGACGCAGCGAAACGGAAGTTTTCCTCGAACATGGCGACGACACGTTCTGCCAGAATAGAGAGACTGAGAAGCACGGGCCTGTCGGAGGTGAGACAACTGCATCCACGATGCGAGTGGCCCGCGCAGGAGAAAAGGCAGCGATGAAGGGCTCGAAAGTCGCGCTCTGCTTCGAGTACGAGGTCTATTGGCGGCGGATGTGGTGCAGCGTTTAAGGCCTGCTCTAGCTTTGAAGTTCGCGTGAGGATAGCTGTGTAGCAGTCGGTACTAGAGCCTGAGACATCTTTCCCAATCGGCCCGTCAAGATCAATCGGAGGAGCGGACCTCGGAGTTGTGTTTGACGGCCCCGAGCTAAAGGGCCCGATGTTGCTTGCTGGTACAGAGGCCCAAGAGTCTACCTCGTGGCGCGGAGTTCCGTCATGATCAACTGCATGATCAACTGTGGAAGCAAATCTGTTAGGTTGGGAGTAATGAGACGTATCGATCTCGTTACCCATCGGACTAGGATCCCAATTCCGGAGATGATCTTGCGATGCGGTGGCAGCGTAGGACCCCAGGCCCATGCCAACGAAGTCTGCCGTTAGGGGAGGATCGTCTCCATCCGCACATCCCCGTTGACGGTCACTTGTAGTAACACTCTTCAGTGTCGGTGCCATTGTCTCAGGACTTGGTGGACTTGGCGGACTCTTATCTACAGAACTCATCGAAGCGACAGTGTCAACTTTCTTAGGTCTACCCATGCGCCTCAGAGGGCTATAGACGCAGCGGATCCCTTTGCTAATGCATCTTTTACACGACGGTTTATCCTGGCTACATCGTAATTTGATGTTTTGGCAGCGATCGCATGACGTGCGGTACTTGACGGGCTTGCTAGGAGCTAGAGGTGATGCTGCCATTTATGTACGGTTTGACCTGAAAGCGACAAGATACGTTGTTGATTGTTGTCCTTGGTTTAGGTACTACTGGATATTTCTTTCCAAATTAGGTTTGAACTGCCTGGAGCCGTGATGGCTTCATTTTGATTTATAAGTCAGCTGAAAGCTGACGCTTACTAGGTACTAAGTGATTATATAATCGGATCGAGGTAAAGGGGCAGCATCAGTGGTTACACGGAAGGGCAGTTCGGAAAAAGGAAATACCGCGCCGCAATTATATCTTATATCTTCTTACAAGTGATATTATAAAAGATATCGATGCGCGCAGTCTTTTCAACAAAATCGAATATTGTAAGCAACTATTACTATTATTTAGTTGTGTCGTTATAAAGACATGGTTTTCTTTTAGAAACAGTATTACTTATGGTGGAGACGAGAGAAGTTCATAAATTAGATACCTAGATTCACTTATTATAGTTCAACTTCCCCTTTCAAGAATGCCGGTTATATTATATTATATGGAGTACGTGCTTATGTTTACTCCGTTATAAGTCTCTTGCGCATGATTTGCGGTATATCTACAACTATACAGATGAGCTTGGTAGACTACCCGGTATATTTAATTTGATTATTCCTAACTCATTACAAGGGCTGACGTAGATCGACCGCATGGGCGAGAATATAATATCTAGAAATAATAGAATGAATTTTCCTGATCTGCTTCATAACATGCACAAGGTCAACCCATACAAGACGCCATAGATTTTGCCTGCGAAGTGACTATAGCTAATGGAATCTTGCTGCAATATAAAGTTGTTGCCTTTTAGTAAGACATCATCGCCTACGTCGCGCAGATAAATCAGCGGGGCAAAGTCTCTTGCGGTATGATTCAGTTCTTAACCGGCTGTGGTATCGGAAGCTAAAAAGACAGCAGGTGCGAGGCGCCAGCAGAAGCAAGGCTAATAAAGAACAGCATATATAGGTAGGTAGGTATATATTACCTATAAATGAAGTGGAATTTGTCCCACCAATTAGCAGCCTTAAGATTCGGTATTTGCCCATAGTTGTGGTACGCGGCATGTGTGGTTAACTTGCACTTGACGATATTAGAACATGTAGCTAAATATATTAATTGTAGGCTTGTCAAACAGGATGATATGGTAAATTGGTAGGTTGGCGAGTGTTAACTATATTTAACTATATTATAACTAGCCCTTATATCTATTATTATTGTTATTTTATCATACGTATGGAGCTGCATGAGTTTCGTCCTACGCTCGTATATAAAAGATTAGACATCGGGCCTTAAGATCTCAAATGATAAGAGATTTGTGGATCGCAAGATGATCCGCCTATTACTTAACAAAACGGGGGCTAGACCCGCGAGTTTGGAACCGGCCGTTAGCATGGACGTTAGCTTGGACGGTAGCTTGGACGGCAAGGGTATTTCTCCAAGCATAATCGTGGCAAGTGATTAGCGATCGCTCCGCATTTAATCCGCATTGAACTCGATTGGCAAGTTGAGACGAAAGGCAGTGCAAAACTGCTGAAGATCTTGTCTAAATCAAATACTTGCCAGAGCACAATTCAACATGGAACATCCTAAGCACCCGGCAGTCCGTGCCAACTTTTCAGGGGGTGCAATCCCTCTTCCGTCTTGATCGGTTGCGGCCCGCAATCGTGATGGCCTTTTATTATGTAGTTATAGCCTATATATTCTCAGAACGAGTCATGCATATTTCATGCAAGGCGCAGCGAGTCTTTCTCATAGGCACCCTGAGAAAGGAACCTTTTATATCTGCGAAAATAGATAGAAGCAGGAGCCCTTAAGGAGGAAGAGGGTATTGAGGACATGGGTCGAAATATGAATCATGTTTCACAGCATGGCGGGGACAGCATCACGACATGGGTGATTCCTACATAGCAAGCAGGCCTCGCTCGATTGGGAATCTAAAAGATCTGATGATTTGTTGGAAGGGATCATGAATTCTGACCGAGGTTCCCTCTAGCTAGCAAATGCGCCAACAGCCTGGAAGCACATGCAGGTGAATGATTGTTCCTTGTAGGTATTTAAGTCGAGGCCGATATAGGAAAACCGGCTCCGATCACCAAAAAGGGAGGTGAAACAACTTTCACTGGCTTCTGATAGGTTTATTTAGAACCTATCGACTAGTCGGCGATTACTCACTCCTTATAAGGAACACAGAGCTGATATATGTGAAGATTTATACATCAAAAAAGAAACCAGCTCTCTATCGGTATTAGTAGAGGGTAGAGGAGCAAATGCTGTAAGACGTCTAGACCTTTTACAAGCAGACTGTCGTGTCAGGTCGGGTAGTAATGAGGGACTTCGCCCGTTAGTGCTCATTGGCCTAGGCCGGAGCTAAGTGAAAAGAAAAGAATATTACTGGACGGAGGGTTCAAGCAAAGATCCCAAGCACTTGCATGTCGCCGGACCTGCGCCGTCCGGCATTTTCAACTGATAAGATGGGATTTTGGTAGCAAACCTAGCCATAACTAGGAAAAGATATGCACTCTTCCTCCGTTGGCTCGACGGAGAATTTTCTCGAACTCGAAAAGATCGTCGGTTACTTCTCCGGAATTGAATATAGCGCGAAAGCAGTCAGCCTCTAACGTATTACCATTCACAACAGGAAACAACTTAAGCTGTGCTGTTCAACAGAACCTATAATGCGGAGGACGTAGACGAGGGGAAGAATGGAGTCCGTCATTGTATGACCAAGCCTATTAAGCGCTTCGGCGTACGCTCATTATTCTCGAGGCGGCGTGGTAAGATATATATTTAATATGGTTCGTGGGAACAGGAGGTATTGCTGGGCGCGCGCTTAATACAAACGGAATTATTTCCGACCCCTTCCCGCGGCTATTGTCAGTAAACATTTAATGTAGCAGTGGTAGCTCTTAGTGTTGTAATCGGTAAATGTGAATAGTGATACTGATTGTTACTCTGATATCTTTGTTGAGTTGTTCATTCGTATAATATTACAGTAAGACGGTTGTGTTGGTTGTAACCTGAATATAGCTAGGTACCTAAAGTAAAAATTGAAAATTAAAGCCAGGCTTAACCAATTCAGTTCAGTAAGATACCTTAGGTACTTACAACCTGTACTACTGCACTATGCAAGCCCGCAACTGCACACATATGTACCTACCTATACACGAACTACCTAGGTTAGGTATGTACCTATATAAATTAAGCTTTGGGTACATAGCTGCATATGTAGGTACATACATGTAGGTAGGTAAGATGTACCGAGAAAGGAAAGAAGAAAGAATATGTAGGGCATGGGGCCCCAGTTTATCTTTCGTTGTTTCACCATGAACCTCTGCCAACCATTAGACATAACATCCAAACATCCAAATTTGTATAGTACCTATCTGATTGGTTGTTGTCATACATAATACCGTGCTGAGTGCAGATGCCAACTCAGTATATGCCGTACAGTACCTTGCATAACCAGGGGCCACGCTAAGCTAGCTAGCCTATTCTAGATGCATGGTGCCCCTCCTCTTTTTTCTCCTTCATTTTCTTCATCCTCGCCAAATCGATTTGCACCAACCTGGGCTTGCCCCTCTCTCCTACATGCGGGAAACCTTTTTTAACGACCTGGCGATAGACTGTTGGAACCGCGTCGGCTGCCGGCCTTCGGTCTACGAGAATTTTACAGAGCTTTGCAGTCGAACTTATGTACAATGCATCTCACATCATACTTGCCAACTCATCGTGGTTGGTTGTACAAGCCTTAAGAAAAAGGGGTTTGCTGCTCAATGAGACGTCAAGAATATGTTGGGCTACAATATGACAGGTTTTCTCTTGCTATTATCCATCATAATATTGCCACTGTTAATGCTGACTGAGAGACTAGACCCGTTGGGCTCCATCGTAAAAAGTTGAAAGGTGACGGATCAAGCCCACGCCGCCCGGAGCTTTTTAGGAGCACGACACAACAGGCAAGACAGAGAGCTCGGCGCGTCGCGGATAGTCAGTGCTAGGGAGAAAATCCAAGATCTGGACTGGCCAGTTCTGGCTCAGAATTCAGGAACAGCGCGCCCAATGTCACTCTGAGGTTCCTACCCACCATCTCAGGCTTATCCAGATGCTACCAGGCCATATCCAAAGCGTATTTCCAGTCAGTCAAAGCCAGTCCAGGACCTGGCAGAAAACAAAAACCAAGCAACCCCCTGCCGGTTTCACCCTAAGCTCCCAGAATTAATTTCCGTGCTAGTTACGTATCATGCCTCCTATTTCTCTTGTACCTATCACCTATCTATTCGCGTCGACTATCCGATGTCCTTGGACTATGCACCTAGAACTACTAGGTTCTATGTTTTCTTCTAACATCCACTTTTTAGGCAGTGCCACCATCTGTTTAGATCCGCGTGGATCTATCGAGCTCTCGTCAATGCAGTGGAGCCCATAACTCCTTGACCGAGTGGTACTGCATACAACACAACCGGGTCTCTATTATGGGCTCTTAATATATATCTCCAAGGTGAACTACTTCCGAGCTCTTCTACTAGTCTTTTTCTCTCCGCGCCTAACCATTGTGCATTTACGCTCTCTTCTTCTGCCTTGCTAGCCGAGTTTATATACCACATTCTTTTTTCACTTCAGTGTTGATAACTAGTTGTCAACTTGTTTGCTTCGTCTTTCGTTTTTAACTATATCCGTCAAACTCCCTGCAAGTCAGGATTCTTTCTACCATTGCAGCCAGGATAGCTCTCTCTTTACCACATCTTAGCCCAAGTCGACTCTCTTAGAAAGTCTATAGAACCAGGGCATTTACTGTCATTATACAACTGATCTCAAAACTCGGCACTTCCTGTCATTTCCGACTTTAGTCCTTCAAAATGCGCTTCCAGCAAAGCATCCTCGCTTCCCTCGTCCCCGGCCTTGTCGCCGCTATTGCCCCGCCGAACATCCAGGGCATGGACATCATTTTCTCCGAGTCTTTCGAGGGGACAGCAGGCGCCTCTCCTGACGGCAACACATGGAACATCATGGATGCCATCAACACCAACAACGAAGTCCAGACGTACACCACCTCGAACCAGAACGTTCAGATCAGCGGCGGCGGTACCATTCAGTTCGTCCCCCGGAAATCGCCGTCTGGCCATTGGACCTCGGGACGTATCGAGACTAAGGGATCCTGGACTCCCAAGGCCGGCAAGGTCTTTAGCATACAATCAAGCCTCCTATTAGGAAATAACCCTAACAAGCAGGGCATCTGGCCTGCCTTCTGGGCTCTCGGCGATGCTATGCGCCACGGTACCCAATGGCCCGCTGCTGGAGAAATAGATATTATGGAACAAGTTAACGGACTTCTTACCGGCTATGGTACCGTTCACTGCGGGCCCGACGCTGGCGGCCCTTGCAACGAGCCCCTCGGCCGTGCCAGCACAACTCCTATGTCGCCTGACGGTTTCCACACCTGGGGCGTTACGATCGATCTCACAAACGACGACTGGCGAGCGCAGACCATTACATGGCACCTGGACGGCAATAGCTTCTATATTCTCACCGGAGCTGATATAAACGATGCTCCCATCTGGTCTTCTCTGGCCCACAGCCCCTTGTAAGAATCCCTATATTACTAACACCTGGTGAATGATTACTAATTCTACGTCTCAGATATATCCTCCTTAATGTTGCTGTCGGTGGTGACTGGCCTGGTCTACCAAACTTGGCTACGCAAGATGGCTACGGCAGCATGATGGAAGTTCAATGGGTTGCCGTCTACTCGTCCTAGACAGTATTCTCCGATTGCGTGGAACGTTATATGGTATCTCAAAATAGAAGTGGGTGTATATACGGGAAATTGGCGTTTGTCAGATACTGGGTTCGGGATTTTTGGATGAAGCGCTCGAGATACCTCTACGTGTTACGTAATTATTTTCTTCTATATTGCCCCGGGAGGCAACTTAGCCATTTTAGTCGCCACATCTGCTTTTAGAAGTATAGTAGATGATACATCTTTAGGCGTTTCAATTAGACACGATGAAATGAATCTGCGAACTAGCTGACTGTTAGACGTATTTACAATTCTACCAACTTTTTAGTTTCCATTAACAAATACTAACACGTGCTATCTTACGTTGGCTAGGTTAGCCACTCAACAATTTACGCCATGACTTCACGCGTACGTTACGCGTAATGAACTCTGGTCTCTATGGCTGGTGACGCCTAATTCGGTGCGGGTCACTTATGATGCTCAGCAACCTTAGTTTTACATATCATGTTACGCTCGAAGTCACTAGAATTTTTGCACACATTTAAAAATCCTAGATGATGACTTCTGGGCCTATCTATTTATGTGCGGCTTGAAGAAATATAGGTATCGTCTTAGTTCTATATAACCTGTATCTACGTCTAGCTTAGGAGCTGTTTGTCGTAGTAGATTTTTTCTACATTGTGTAGCGGAACTAGGTGAAGTACACGTGTTAGATGAGGTAGCCTTTAATAGGGGTAATAAGAATAGGGGCCAGCTTACATAAGGATTCTCGAAGTCCGTACAGTCTTGTTCTCCGAGCTGTTTGCCCCTCTCTACTCTCTCCTCCTCGGTGATGCCTTGCTCGCTCAGCCACTTTTCGCGCCGTCGATTCCGCATGACTAACACAATCCGCCATGCTATCAGGACGATGAACTCGAGCCCAAAGCATACGGCACAGCCGGCGGTACCGGGGATATATCGTGGCTACATATGTTCTTGTAAGTGAGATACTCGACGTTTTCATGCTGAAGGGGGAATACGCACGGCATCCTTTGCAAGGAAGATTTGCGATCCGACCATGTTGCCCACGCAGTACCCGACAAAAGTGAATGACGATGTCAACGTGCGCTTTGTGCGTCCGGCAACGTTTGAGGGAATTAGTGTCCAAGCGAGAAACAACGCTACCACGCACGGGACAGTGATGAAGAAACTATTTTCGCCCAGCTCTTTGTTAGTATCTATACTCTGGGTTTATTGGTCTTATGAATAAAACTACTCACCCTGCCCACTTAATCCACTTGTAATGAGGTTCGTTAGGCAGCGTCGCCATCATAATAAAGCCCGCTACCGGAGGAACGACGGAACCAATCATGAAATACCTAAGATTTCGAGTCAGCTAGTCCTCGAAAGCCCAAAAAGCCATGTACTATCTTTCCGATGCGACTCACATGCGAAGGTTCTTCTTCCTGCTTGTGACAATACCGATGAAGGTGAACCATAACACGGACGTGAGATTCCGCGGTATATCGAGGAGAATCACTTGTAAATTAGCTATAACACTGTTAGCCCTCACCTTACCCAAAGGATTATATCCGAAACTGACTGAAACCGAAGCTGGTATTGATAATGGATCCGAAGGCGGTTATTCCACCGTTAGGCACCGAACTCAAGAACGCGTTGACTCCAGCTAACCAGAACTACAAAGGACGCAATTATGTTAGTGAATATAAGGTCCACACCGGGATTCTCCCTGAGTTAGGTACTTACGCAGGGATCGACTAGACATTCCCGCGCTTGATTCCACTTCCATCTCTTGATGCCGGTCCGGTCGTGGCCAGTGTTATTGCTCATAATGCGGGCATTGGCTATCTTCCTCTCTTCCGGGCTTAGCCATCTTACTTCGGACGGGGTGCCAAGCAGGGCTAGGCACAGAAAGCCGGTGAGAATCGTCATGCCACCGAGGAACTATTTCGGTAGACCAATAGGTAACCGTTAGCATAATCACGAGTAATTATACCCTACCTTGTAGGGACCAGTGCTGTCGACTCACATAAGACATGTATCGCCAAGCCTGGAACTCAGGGCCCCGAGAGTACTGTAGCGATCCAATCCCGTAGAGAATTAAGTTGGCAATGATTCCAAAACCAGCATTGGCGCTCTGGAAGACGAGCGACCGCGACGCATGTTCGCGTGTCGTATACCAGCTTCCAATGACGAGAATGAAGCCAGGCGAGATACAACACTAGATAGGGGCGACGTCTTGTAAGTACTCACATGTTTCCGTGCCTTCAGCTCAAGGAAATAAAACTCACCTCGAACATACCCTGCAGCGCACGTAGGGTGACTAGCTGCGTGAAGTTGTGCGTAAACCCGATACATAGAACGATGACACCCCAGCAGATCATATAGCATGATAACGTTCGGCCCATTAGATACCGCTGCAGGAGGATGTTGGACGGGAACTCGAAGCACATGTACGTGATATAAAATATCGTCGTGAGCCATGAGTATTGCTGTCCAACCAGTCCAGTATCCTAAGTCGGTGTTAGTAGAGGAACTGGTTAGATCAGGTACCTAAGCTTGTGGAATTCTAGCAGGTTAGTACCTTTGCAAGGCCAAATGTGGCCTGCGTTCCGATCGAAGTTTTGTCTGTCTGTTGGATGCCATAGCAAAGCCACATCAATGGTAGAAGATATCTATCAGCCTTCCTTTTCAGCTGTTTATACTGCTCGTCGGTGTATTTTGGAGCTGTTAATTAATAAGCATCTCAATTGCCGATAATATAAGATGAGGTGAAGTCAAACCTGAATCATCTTGAAGCTCGCCAGCCGCTATACTACTTTTCTCGCTCATCTCCACATCGTTTATCTTCTCCGGGGTTTTCTCCGAGCTACCGGATATCTGCAGGGGATTATTCGTTTCTACCGGAAGCATCGATATCTCTACGTTTTGCGCCATTATTGACGACGTATTGTGAAACTCAATGAATGTTCTCGTGAAAATTGCAAGACATTATATATAAGATATATGGGCACGTTGTTGCTTATATGCAGATGTAAGCCTTAATTAGAATCTGGGTAGACCCCGCGCGACCACAAGGACGCCATGTTTATCTCGGATGAGATAATGTAGATAAGAATACCGACGTGCATGGGATGCGGGCGACGTCTACGACTTGCTTCCCATCCGGAAGTTCGTATCTCCAAGGATGCTGACTGGACCGGCATCATGGTTTGGTTGATAAGATATTTTTCTACTCTTAATTTGACTGAAACAACAACTCTGAAGTTTATGTAAGTACCACTAACTAAGCCAAAATAGACGAAACATACTTTTAGATTCTTCGCATGTAACAACATTCTGCTTGGCAAAAGTCAACTTTGAGAAGCATATCTACTTCCTTATCTCCTTTCTGCTTGAAGGTGGAGTCCGGGGAAGATCGTTGTGCCTTGCAACCATGGAATCACTCCAATTGCTTATCAGGGCTGGTCTACGCCACGGCATTTAAACGGGTCTTGGTATGTAACCTCGGCTTAGATAAGTACCTTCTAGGTAGGTTACATAGGTACCTATCTACCTAATCTATTCGGACAGGACCGATGAATATAAAAAGCTTGGATTTGGTATAACACCTTGACCTTGACTGATGTGTTAAAATTATAAGAGTTGACATTTATAAAGTCCGTCATCTCGTTCGCGACTCTGGATGAGTTTATTAGGTCGCTGTTCATTAATTTGGCTCGGGAGAAATGGCTGGGGGTATTGAAGATATGGAAAAGATTGCATCGACTTATAGGTGGGGTGTTGTGTAGATGGGAAATGTCTTTCTAACTGAGCTCAACTCTTAGATGTGAATATTAGCAAGTAGATCGCTCCTAGATATCGATACCTATTTTAAAGGGTCCCTAGATAAGGGGTATTATTTTACTACGTATTCAATTCGCCGAAAATGACCCACAGTTAGGGAAGCATCGCACATTATTTAGGTAGTATTGAGATAAAGACTTTACGATAAAGGTTTAGCTGTATAGGTAGGTATTTATCTAGCTATTAGTAACGAGCTCTATGCGGTTCACTATGTATTAAGATAACCTAGACTGGGCTCCCAGGGTATGCGAGCTATACTGTGTACGCGTGAAACTTATGCTATTATTGGGTTCATATTGGATGATAAAAGCTCGCATAATTACTTGAAGTCTTCTCAAGAAGCACACCGCATCTATGAGTTGCTTTTTCCATTATTGCGGCAGGACCCAAAAGTCCGCTTCGTCACTTAAAATATGTATATTACCCTTGAAGGTGGAATAGGGCTTGAGCTTCTCATAAGTCAAGATATGCCATACTTTAGGATATGCATCCGTTAGGTTGCGGATTTACCTGATAGTTTTTATATGTATATTAAAGCACTGAGGGGAGTAGCAACCAATATACACGTACCTGAATCGAATAGTTTATATTCAGGCCTTTCGCTTCGTAACCTCCGTCTCTCCTAGCACTACGACCCTCACCCGCTTCCTGTCAAAGAACTTCTTCTCATCTTCGTCAATAATTTTCGCATTATCCTCCTTGCTC
This sequence comes from Daldinia decipiens, assembly GCF_022478715.1. Classification (NCBI taxonomy): domain Eukaryota; kingdom Fungi; phylum Ascomycota; class Sordariomycetes; order Xylariales; family Hypoxylaceae; genus Daldinia; species Daldinia decipiens. The sequence continues at coordinate 321,094 of NW_026054572.1, read as the reverse complement.
ACGATCTCATAAAACCCTTTAAATATCTCCTCGCTCTCAAATACCATTTCCGCTACTACATCGAAATCAAAATCTTCCTGTGACCCCGCGATGACCTTGGCATTCTGCCCGTCGGCGCGCTGAATGTATCGTCGTGTGTGTGACAGGGGGAAACATGCGCCTGTTATTTCCTGTATGAGGAGGATATGCTCATCGTAGCGTTGTTTGAATTGGGACGGGGTGACTCCGGGGAGACGGTGGCCGAAGACGAGGACGTTGAAGGTCATTGTCGAAAGGTTCTAGGTCCTGCTTGCTTGGATGAGATCCCGAGAAGGGGAATCTGCCTAGATCGGAACCGAAACTGGTGATTCAATAGTATGATATAATATACGCTGTCAATAATGTTATTTAATTAATAGTAATTAAATATAACTGTTAGGGAAAGTCATGTTTCTTATATGTACAATACGTAGTTAGATGATGATGAATATAGGACTATAATAACACGTTTCTTCTAGTTGGTTCTAGTAGGTTCGAAATCTAATCGGTCTTATTAATCTAAAGTCTGACACGTAGTTCAATACCGGCGTAGCGATACGTGGCCTAGATGAAATCTTACAAGGCAAACGATCCTCATCTTTATATAAACCACTTTGATTTTCCATTATATTCCTATAAATCTTTTGAAACTGTGAGAATAGGGTGGCTTTCGACTATAACCCCAACAGCACGCTGCGGTAGGTTCTCTTCTCATCCTCTTCTTGTTTTACATCACGGAGCAGGTTCCCCAATCAACTCGGCCACCGTCCTGAGATGAGGTCCATTGGGACTGGGGGAGTTTGATCGTCTTGATTATTGAATCCATCTTGTGTAAGTTGCGTTTAGTTATATTGTGTATTTGTTTGTCAAGGCTAGGTTGGCTTTGCGCTTAAAGTTTACAATAGACTTGGATGTTATACCACCAGGAGTATGCGCCTTAAATCATAAATCACGGCCTTTGTAATGGTGTCTATGTCACATGGAACGGTATGATATGAAGTTGCAATAAAGGCTTTTTTTGTTTGCCTGAACGGCTTTTGTACATGGCTTGCATATGGTAAAGAAAATTCTATGATTGGATATAGCTGGCTCCTTGGCAATAAGGCATACTCACAGGGCGGTCTAGTTCTACTGAAAATAAGGTGTATTTCTTCCAAAGAGACATATAACAAAGCAAAGTCAGGCTATAATTAGGACGACGCCAATAATTCATATTAATAACTTGTGTTTTTCCTTTATACCTCTCTTTGGGCGCCTTCGTTCGTGTTATCACAACTTGGTCATATATGTAACAATATAGGTTTGATTAGTCGAAGTATATCGTAGAAATAAACGACTCCGAGCTTGAAGATAGCTCCGAGTCTATACTATCTGACCCTGCGCTATGTCTATGACCAAACGTAAGTCCTGCAGCTCCGTGCGATAGACGCCTGTTTCGAAAGCCACATTCCTTCTGAACCCTTGAAGCTGATGGCTTTAGTTTAGCCTTCGCTTTGTCTTGCCATTTTATGCAAAGGTGTGGTAGTACAATCTGATATACTAAATCCTGTAGCGGCCATGATGTTCTGTTCGTGATATGTGTATCATAGTAGTACCACGATCTTGTGAAATTAAATGTCAGGTTTCACATCTGTAAATATCTAGGAGGAGTACGTTTCTCGCCACCAAAATCTTGGTATGTATTTTCACTAGATTTGAATTGAGGAAAGAGCCTATGTTACTGATTAAGGTATAAAAGAAGAATAAGCACGGATAAGATGGAATCTGTTAACTAGTAGGGGACGCAGAAGATACCAGAGCTATACTTTGCGCACCGGTTCGTGATACGACTAAATCAGACGCAAGTAAGCATTAGCAACATTTAGTAGCCGATGCATCTTACACCGTCACAAGATTAAGTAATGATTATGGTAGGTCATGAAGCTTAGAGTGATTTCTGCTAACAGCTGTGCTTAACGTATGCCTATGCGTTGAAACTGGCCCGGGATGACTGCTTATGACTTGGAGAAGTGCTTTTTCTTATCACCTGCCAATAGATCCAAGCCTTCCGACTAGGATACTGTATGTTTACTTGCCAATCAGATTGTGGTGAGTTAGATCTACTTAGTTGAGTGCAGATGTGACTATTTGCTCTCACTCACTCTGTGCAGCATAGGGGGGAGGATTCCTCGCCTCCGCAAATAGGCTCTAGAGTCTCTCGAATCTAATTCCTCTGGCTTTTCTTGCCAAATTACGTATCTCCGAGCCGGTACCTTTGCGTCTCGCCTAGAACACTATCGAAATCTCCAATATGTTTTTGAAGACATCAGCATTTGCAGCCTTGCTCTTCTCTCTAGGCAGGAGCCAAAGCCACCTAGCACCGGTTGTTGACCTAAATTATGAGTTGTATCAAGGGTATTATGACGATAAATATGACATCAATGCATACAAAGGGTACAGCTTATTTCTCATGCAAAAAAGTATATGAAGCTCTAGCTAACAATATCCTAGGATACGATATGCCGCTCCTCCAGTTGGGAAGCTTAGATGGCAGCTACCACAACCCCCGAACCAAAACAGGACTCGAGTAATTCCAGCAATCGGCTATGCACCGCAGTGTCCCCAAACACTAAACTCTCCAGGGTACGTATAAAAAACTCCTACATGAAATCAAAGCTAAGTATAATAGGCCGCATAAACCGGGCCCATCCGGCTCCGAAGACTGCCTCTTCGTGAATGTCTTCACACCGGCAAACAAAACAAAGCTACCAGTAATGGTTTGGATTCGTAAGCTTTCAATGCTCCTCATTAAACCTCGGGGTTCTAATGCGAATAGATGGCGGTGGATATGGCCAAGCAAATGGGGGATTTGACCCATCACCACAAATCCATACCAATGGCAACACTTATATCATAGTGACGATCCAGTATCGGCTAGGGGCTTTTGGGTTCCTCTCGTCAGCTGATTTGGGTAGATCTGGTGTACCTAATGCAGGAATCCATGATATGTACTTCTCATTAGAATGGGTTCAGGCGTATATTCACCTATTTGGTGGAGATCCCGAACAAGTGACTATCGCCGGGGAATCTGCTGGCGGAGGTGGCGCCATGCTCCTTGGAATGGCTCATGGAGGTTTCGACAATACCGCCTTGTTCAAAGGTATCATCGCCACAAGTCCTTTCCTCCCATCTCAATGGTAAGTTGCATTTTTCGTATACTGTCGACGATCGCTTAATAAGTACTAAGAACTGCCATAGGGAATATGACGGCGCCAGGCCAACTGAATACTACTATCGTTTCGCGGAGAAGTTGGGCTGTCTTACGGATGGATCGAAAGCGAACGAATCAGTCTTCGAATGTTTAGTATCGGCAGACACGGTCGATCTTCAAACTGCTAGTGACTACGTCAGTACAAGAGCACCTCACGGCCAATGGGCCTTCGTTCCCGTCACGGATGGGAGACTTGTCCAAGAAAGGCCCACAGACCATCTCCTGGGAGGAGGGGGGCTTAATGGCATGCGTATCTTGTCGGCGAGTAACCTAAATGATGGCCCGGACTTCACTCCTCAAAATATAACGGATGAGACCGATTTCAGACGCTTTGTTGCAACCACCTACCCACTGTTAAGCGAAACGAACATAACCAACATCCTCAAACTCTATGCTGTCCCCCCAAACGCCTCAGATATATTAGTAAACTCCAACGGCGTGAGGTCACCATACTCGACAACCAACTCTGGATGGGCCTACGGCTGGCAACAAGCATCTACGAACCTATATGCAGAAACGTCATTCACATGCCCATCGTACTGGCTCGCCGACGCGTACGCAAATAAACGAGGTGGGAAGTCATGGCATTATCAACTATCAGTTCCACCTGGCCAGCACGGTCTCGACCTATACCCGTTACTCCAGCCGATAGATATTCCGGATACCAGTATGGACGAAGTGTTTCGCGCTGCTATCCAGAGGATTTGGGGAAACTTTGTAGTGAATGGCGACCCGACCCTCAGCGAAGCACAAATGACCGTTGCAGATAAGGGGAATATTGTTGCAGCAGGCTCTGGGGCATGGCCTCAGTGGGAGGCAGAACCGGGGTACAACTGGATGCTTAACGTGAATATGACCGGTGGCACACCAACTACAACGGAATTTGTCATCGGCGGTGTCCCAATTAACGTCACTAGCTATTTGCCTAGTAGCGACGAATCGATTCCACCATTAGTAGCCGACTTCGAGATTGCGGAAGGAGGTTCTTGGGAGGATGGGAGAGGGAAAAGGTGCCAATTATGGGCAGACCTCGGCCCCTGGATTAAGGAATAACGAAGACTGCACTGATGAGGACCTCAAGAAATCACGATGCCGCCGGTATGGAAGTAGCATAATTTTATGCCGAGTTTCTGGAACCTATCGATACGAGTACCGAATTTACATTTATCTCGGATTCCGCAGGACGGCTTCGCCCACCGGCTGTTCCGATGGCGACGGAGCCTCCTCGATGTCAGTATCAGCGGAACCCGCCGCTCCTCTCTTTGGAATATCATCTCTTTTTATACTCCAACCATTAGACCATCCAACCCAACCGGTTTCTCTTGGACCACGAATTATACCGACGATAATAGCTACGCCAATGAAAGCGATGTTGGAGCCACTACTCCAAACCCAACCCCCCTGAGCGTACAGTCTATTGCCGACAGCTGTACCCATAATTTGCCCACCAAAGGAGAAAACCATATATACCGTATTCACACGATTCCTCGCCTTCGGGTCGAGGTTATAAACATTACTGCGATTAGCAGTGTGCGTGAAGTTTGCACCCGAGTCCATCATGATGGCATGGATAATAGGCCCCGCTACCGTAAAGCTCCCGATGAAGGTGGATATCACAATACCAATAAACTCGAAACTAAGACCAAGAACGACCGAAAAGAGGAACTCGAAGCGATCTGTAATGAGACGTGACCAGACCGGAGCAAGTGCGACAACCACGATCCCAATAAAAGCAAAGCATCCGATTTCAAGAGAAGAATACTCATACGGCGGCGATGCGAGAAGGAAAGTCAGAGTTGTCCAAAAGGAGGTAAAGGCGGCGCTGAGGAGAAACCCAATGATACACGCCTGGGTGAGGAGCGGCTCCGTGACGACCATGACAGCCATACCCCACAAGACTTTAAAATAGTTAAGCCCCTTATTCTTTGCGGGATAGTCGGGGAGGAAGAAGTAGAGCAGCACTAAAGTTGAATATTGCGCGCCGAATGCTATCCAGTAGATGTTTCTCCACGACGTGAAGTTTGCCACTACACCTGACAGGACCCTCGCGATCAGTAAGCCCAGTGCTAATCCCGATACTACTACTGACAGAGAACCAGCACGGCGATGAGCCGGTGCTAAGTCGCCAACAAGCGGTAGCATGAGCTGTGGTGTGACTGTTCTACTTGACTGTTAGACATGAAGTAAAACATGAAGTAAGGGGTACTAGAAGAAGCACTGCGTAAATAATAATAAATAGGGGCTTACCCAACTCCACACAGAAACGACAAGCTAATAAATACTTCGAAATTATTCGTAAGACATAACCCAATCCACTGTAAGATTTCACTAGGTAAGCATATAACACGAGTTGTCGTCTATAGTCGAACACTCACAATAGTTGCGGTCACCCATATAAGGAAAAGAATAAACGGTCGCCGCGGAACCATATCCGCCAAGGGGCACAGAAACAGCAGGCCCACGGCATATCCCGCTTGCGACAACGTGGCGACGTCAGAGGCGCGTTCGTAGCTCACATTGAAGTCCCTAGCTAGGACGTTCAGGATTGGTTGCGCGTAGTAGAGGTTCGCAACGGTGAATGTTCCGCTCTAGGAGAGGTCAGCTTGGGGGGGATATTGGTTAATTGGTGTTGGTTGGCAGCATGCATTAACATACGAAAGCAAATAATATGTTCAGCGCGAGGGTGAAGTTCGGTGGGTTCTCGGGGTCGTAGCGGCAGCGTTGCGGCATCCAATTTACCACCTTTATTGCTTTAGATAGTAAGGTGTTCTGTCCCGTCTCTTCAAGAATTCCTGCTGACGAAGTTGCACTGCCATCTTGACCTCTCGTCTGGATATTCTCTTGACTTGACGTAGAGATGCCTTCTGTATTAGGTCCTAGATCAGGCTTCTCAGACCGATCTCCGTATTTGATATCTACTGCCATTGACTGTTGTTTTACTAGTATGTCTCTAACCTAGTTCTTCAAGTGTAATACTAGTAGTAGTCAATATGGTGGTTTCAAGGACGTGATTGGGGAAATCCGACCGATGTCGCTTATGACGTCCGGTATTTTTTTCTTCTTTTTTACCTTTTGCTGACGTAGGATCGAATCTTGTATGAAAAGCCAAGGTCTCCTACTTGTCTCTTTGATTTCTATTCAATGTTGTCTTGACTACATGTAATTGAGTTAGCCGACATGAAGAATATAAGGGCAAGTTTTATGATATATACCCGAGAGCCTCTTCAGGGGTTCCTATCTACGTCGTATTTATCATATGCACTCATATCCCCGTTAGTCCGATTATCGCTGCGTCTTTCGGCACTTGTGAATTAAGTAGTTGCTAAAATGTGCATGGGCATGGGGATGCGCATCAAATAAGCTTGTTTGTTATCGTGGCTTGCTGGTAAGGGAATTCCTCCATCAATGACAGCATAGGCAATTAATTAGCGGTGGGATGTCGCTTTAATCCTTGTTGTAATTCCCGATGATATGATAAATCGTGCAGCTTATCATTCCATCTCTCAAATCACACTGGTTCAAATTCCTCAACAAGTCTTTGTTATCTATTCCTAGAACTATTCCTACCTTGGTAAAAGTCTACCAATACGCTTCGTTCTGTGTAACTCTTGTGGCTTTTCCTTCGCCCTCCGCAAGTTCACCAATCCCCAGCTCGCCAGGGCTACCGTCTTGAGTCCGAATATTGCCATATCTAACCCTAAGGTTCTTCAAGAGCCTCGATCGTTCGCTATCGTCTAAAGTGGTACCACCAAAAGGTACGCTAGGGCAATTCGACGCGCTCCCCCTGATCATAGTTGACACGTTCATGAGCAAGTCGGGGATCCAAATTCTCAAGTCGAAGATAGCCTTGACGATGGCGCTAATAAACATAGCCATGATTGAGATCACGAGCACTGCCATCCACCCTCTGTTATAAAAGAAGTGCGTTTCGGTGTGAGTATTTATACCCGATGATTCCGCGAGAGGAGTCCAAATGGGATAACCGGTGTAAAAGTCCGTCGAGAAGGCTAGGTTTTCCGGATGGCCCCCGTAAGTGAGGTTGAAGTTATAGAACGACGTCCAATAGCTGTTAAGTATCTGCGAAAACCGCACCGCAAACGACTCGTTGCCAATAGTCGTAATGTCAGAGTCTATATTGTAACTGTGCAAGGCTGTCCTGGCAAAAGGTGTGTCTGGGCTGAGTAGGTAGTTCTGGAATAAACCTGGCCCTATAGAATGCGAGACATCGCTACCAGCTGCATCGAGAAGATAGTTCAGGAAATTAGGCAAATTTAAGGGCGAATCCCAATCACCGCAGTGGTCAAAGATAGTATATGCGGGTGATTGATAGATCTTACGTTTCTGGGATCTCCGTAGTCGATCGACTTTGCAGTCCCAGCCTTTGCAATTTACCGAAGCTTCAACGTTCGTCGTTCCCATAGTGCAGTTTGCTGCAGTTGGCTTATGGGCACCTGTATTCCTGGTCCGAAAAAAGAGCCGTCTTGCGGGAGCATTGTCTGTGGGTCCTGCAGCGCAACGCCTTTCTCTCTCATCATCACGAGTCAGTGACATAATCCAACTCGACGGAGTCCGGGCCCCTTCTGTGACTAGACCGTCGGGGAGAGATATACTACTGTTAAATATCGTACACTGTAAATTCGAGAGCGTGCAACCTGCGGAAGCATTGTTTATCGCCTGGTACCAGTAGTCGTCGTCATAGTGCTCGGGAAATCCAAAATCGGGACAACGGAAATTCCAATAGGAAGCTTCTATAGTAAATTCGGTATCGCCAATTTTTGGTATATTCGCTATCGGTATCCCAACGAGAGACGAGTACGGAGTAGCTTCCGAGTACCCTGAGAATTGGATCCATTCGTCTTCGCCTGCTGAGTCGTACCCGGGCAAATTCTCGATGAATGGAATCTTTATGTTACCCCAAGGATCCATAGGAGACTGGCTAATCGACGCGGGGGAAACAAGAGACGATACGAAGGACGAGTCGATGACGTCAAGCAGATTTATAACATCTACCGAGGATACTAACAGCGAGGGTCAATAATTGCTAATTTTAGTAAGGAACCTAGGATTAAGGCATGTCTCGGGTGTAGTGACACCTTATATAGGAAGAAAGGGTATACTGGCTTCCGAGACAGATCGAAGGGGGGTAAGAATCGTCGAAATTCGGTACGTACGGGAGTTAGGAGAGCTGGCATTGGAAAAGTCCAGAAAACTAAGTGTGAGATTATGTGGTATTTGTATATCTCGATAAGTGATGATCCTAAACGAGGCTTGGCCTCCAAGAGGGGACAGAGCCCATATGAACATGAGGCATAAGCTAGGGATATCAAATTGTGTAAGCCGTCGCTCAAGCTGTGTTCCAACCATACCACCCACGGAGGTACTGCCTAGGAGGAGGTCTAGGAAGCTGACCTTCTCTCCGTCTTGTAACCTCCATAGTGCTAGGGAACGCAAAGCGCCGCCCACGACAAGAGCGTAGACCACAGGAAATATTGTAGGGCCCTGGATTAGAAATGGAAAACTCGGTCAGCGTTGTTGTGTTATAATAATTATAGGATAGTCGTGTCTTACATAGCGGGATGCCTCTACCAACTTCTGAACAAGGTCGGCATCGCTCAGCATGCCATCGCAGCGACCAAGAAGACCTGCGAAGACAAAACAGGCGATCGTCAAGAGTATAAGAATAAAATTATAAATTATCTTGTTTGGGCGAGACACTCCACTTCTTAATGGAAGCGGCTGTTCAGGCCAGGCTCGGAGCCGTCTATATGGTGAAAACATGTCGAGAGTGGTAAGCTAGATGCAAATGCATTTAGGTAGCTTGATAGAAATTTCTACCAGGTTTGAAGATTACGGTCTCCTATATAGGTAGTTAGGTATACATAGTGGCTAGAACAGATTACTATGTGAATTCTACGAAAGAGATATGGCTCCACCACATCCTACTGCGCCGGGAGCTGAGAACATGTTATGGTTGCCGTGTAATATTATGGATGAAATCCCTTGTCGGGTACTAGCCTGGTTTCTTGGCGATCATAGCTTTAAAACATGGCGCCTCACTATGTATTGTACAATACATAGGACTTCCAAAGTTTCTTACAACCCCTAGTCGTCAAGTGATATTCTTCAATGCAATAGCCTAGCAGGCGAATTTGAGTTACATAGACGCGAAGCCATAAGACCCGAATTTATAGTAACTACCCGAAACGATAGTACACAGATGTTACTATGGGTCTATAGAAGGATTCAGACAGAGGGGAGCCAACACGCGAGTTGCCAAGCTTCTTTCAGCCTTAGACCCACGATGGAGGCAGATTTGGGGGCTAAAAAGGGCATGGAGAAAGTATTGACATGGACTCCTCGCGCGACTCTTTAAATATGCGATATCATGCTACTAATGATACATGGTAAACCTACATGATAGTCCTGACTCCTGAGGGTTTGTGAGATGAGTTACGGTTAAGGATTTGGCACTAGTTAGTCTATGTTAATAACTTACACTAGACAACCAGACAACTCAACTTTGACACGACGCAGTTAGAAGCGTGTTTCTATTTATACTTGCTCTATACCAAAATCTCAATTGGAGAAACAATGGCTAGGCACGTTTTGTACCAATAAGACTAAAATGCGACCCCGGTAAATAGTATAAAACGTACTAGGTTACAAATCTACTGGTCCAGCATAAGTAAGCCAGTTATGATTATATTAATTATGAACGGCATGGACAAGTAATACCTTATCATTCTTATCGCTTAGGACCTATGACAATGCCGATGCAATCGCGCATGCATCGGACAAGTGTCGGCGGATCACTTGCACCGAACTTACAAGGTCTTCAAGTCTTATCAGTCAGACCGCTACAAAAGGCAGCGGGGACCGGACGCATTCCCCATTGGATGGTTCAATCGCTATAGGTAAACTTTTCAGGCATTGGGCTCGCTTCCTCTTTGTCCCCGAGACATCTTAATACAAGATTTTCTTGGATCCGTCTTACAGCACGGAGGAATCGATACTCATGGCAGCAGATGAGACATCGCCGTTACTCGAAAATGCGGCCCCTCCGAGGACAAACAGGCCCGCCAAGCCCGCTGGTACCCTTTTCGGTCCCGCAAACCGCATTCTCCTTGCCGGCTTCATGATGGCTTTCACCCTCGGCATCACACAAGTTCCGTAAGAACAACCACTACCTATCCGCCTCGGCATTCATGTCAATCTCAATCTCAATGTAAACCAAAAACCACGAACTCGATACTGACTATGAAGTCAGAATCAATTATGTGTTCCGTCTTATGGAATGCGATGTCTTCTATAGTCACAACCCCCCGTTTGAGGGACCCGGCGATCGATGTCATCGCCGAGAGATTAGTGCTGGTACTGCGACTCAGATATCTATCCTAGGCATGTCAACGTCCTTTAGCGGCGTTTTCAACTTATTTATATGTGGCTACTTTATCAAACTTTGGGGTCCGCGATGGGCTTTCGTCTCCCAGACTGTACTTCTAGGTTTGAGGGTATGTACACAGATTGTCGCCGTGACAATCGGTGGCCGGGAAGGTATAATCATTTTCCAAGCTTGTCAAGCTATAGGTATCATTGGAGGACCCCGCGGCTTTCAGTGCGTATAATCGTGATCCCCGATTCTGTTCCAGGAGTACTAATTAAACCAATGTAGGCTAGTTCTCAACACCGCGGTGAGTGAGCTGGTCGCGCCCAAAGACCGCACGGCCGTTTTTGGTCGGCTACAGGGGTCGATCATGTTAGGAACTGCATTTGGTTTCCTACGTAAGTCCAAGGAGACAATTGCATTATCAGCACATTGAATTGACAACTTTTATAGTGGGAGGCCTACTCGGCGATATCTACAATATTAGACGCCCCTTTGAGACCGCATTTTTCCTCTATGTGGTTTCTTCGCTATACGGAGCACTTTTCTTACCAACGGGAGCAAGCGATGAGGCCGCTAGTAAAAAACAAAATGGCCGGGGCATTAGTGCTTTCTTCGCACCTATAAAGATGATCGCACCTCATTCCTACCGTTTAGAGTCGGGCAAGATCATCAAGAATTACAGCTTGATCTTCCTCGCCCTAGGTATTTTCCTCGGTGTCGTAAGTCAAAATATTAGAAATGTACGCTTCTCTTTATTAACCCTCTAATTATCGTGCAGTTTTCTTCCGGATATGTCCCGATTCTCCTGCAGATGTACGCCACTTCCGAATTCGATTTCGGCACTAGTGAGAACGGATATCTTATGTTCGGTAACGCGGCTATCCGCGGTATATTCTTACTCCTCATGTTCCCGAAGATCATATCTTCCGGTCGGGCTTGGTTCAATGGCGCACCAACGCCAGCGGAAACCAGAGAACACAGAGTAGAAGTTCATATTCCAGTTAACCCAGGGGATTTCGAAGCCGACGAGGTTGGAGAAGTACCACAAGAACCAATACAGCCCCTTGAGGATGAAGAAGATTCCGGTACCGGATTTGACCTCTTCTTTGTCAGGTGGAGTTTAGTCGTCGACTCAATAGTGACAGTCATTGCAGGCTTCTCAACGGAGGGTTGGCAGGTGTATCTCGGTAAGATGTCCACACATCTCCTTCACAGGTTCTAGACGAAATTGACAATTGATAGCTGGCTTTTTACTGCCGTTTGCTTCGGGATCGGCACCGGCAGCCAAGGGGGTCATGACCGAACTATGTCCCCCGCAACAACGACAAGATGCCATCAGCGCCATCACTCTAGTAGAGAGCACAGCCACGCTCTTGACACAAGGACTTTTCGGCTTAATCCTTGCTTTCTTCTCCGAACTCGGCCAGCCGAGCTTAACATTTTTCTGCAACGCCGTATGTCTTAGACCCCTATTCTAGTATAATATTGTACTTGCTGACGTTTACCCAGGGGTTTGCTGTACTTGGCTTTGCCGTCTTGTTTATGGCACACCTACCACCACCTAACAGCAAGAGAATTGACGGTGAAGATTCGGAAACCGAGACTGAGAACTAGATGCGCTAGTCACGGCATAAAATACTCTTTGAAAGACAGGGGCGAAGACGATCAACTAGATGAACATATTAGACTGGAAGGTACATATGCATCAGTGCGGAAGGGAACAAGACTGGCACGTCCTTCGCAAATACATTTTAACTACTTACATCTATAGATATTCTCTGATAGGACATTGAATAAACATATCGGATAAATTTGTCTAGATTGGTCGCTTATTGTAGTCAAAGTCGTTCTAAGGAGTACACTCCTTACCACGCTATATTGTCAGAAACAAACAAAGCAGATCCCATATACCCTAGGTTAGGTACTCATTGATATATAGTTACACTCAATGGACTACGGAAATCTGTGTCATAGTCCCCTTAACAGTAGATGCCAGAGTTAACTTTGCATAGGCGATACTAAAGTAAGAATCCAGGTATGTTTAGAGTCTCTGAAAGCTAAAGCAACAACCAACCAAAAAATTGGATTTATTGCATACCTATCAATCAATTAACCTAGAGTTGCACTTATACGCATATTATACTTCCATTATTTGATGACACCGTTCAATCCTGGACAACTCATTCCGCGACTTCCGCTTGTTTGATAGCCAAATTATGAATCATTCCCTATTGTCGTGGGAAACGGGTAATTGAGTCATTGGGTTACTCTTTAGGTACCTACCTATACAGCATCATTCAATAGGGCAACTAGGTTAAGTACCACCTAGCATTATTGATTAAGAATCTACCTAGGTATGAATCATGTTTATATTCCACTAGGTATATATGTGTGTTAGTTCCCTTCTAGATATTTGAACCTGTACTCAATATAATATCGGTCTAATATATACAAAAAGCTATTTTCTCTACACGTACTTAAGTAACTTAATTCCATAGAAACTTCCAAAATCTTTAGCACAGACCTTTTTGATATGTATCTGCTAGCTAAGAAGGACACATCGGTCATGTGGTCCATATGTATCTCAGGTAGTTTCTGACACGCGAAGGTTGCTTAACCTTATGACGCCTGTCGAAACTGCCAAGTTACAATTATTTACAGTTGTATTTTTAAGGGCGGCATACAGCAGTTGCTCCTGTTTATTCTTTCAAAGATTACTTCATAACATTTACTGTTGCCCCTCAACAGCTCACCGGATTGTATCTAGCAGCTGGTAACCTACAAACTTTTCTGCCGTACTCAGGTACTACCGCCTGATTCTTTCCTTCACTGGGACTACTTAAACACTGTCCATCTTCTCTTTATCCCCCGCTTCTCTGAGTCTCTAAACAACCTTTCAAGTAACTTCAATCTAAACTACAAACCCAAAGTCGTCGAACCTCTCTACTTTCAACCAAAAGTAAGATTGAACTAACCTTCATTCCACCATAATGGATCGAAAATTGAAGGGGATGTTCGGGAACTTCAGTTTCCCAGTCGATTGTATTCGCGCAATCGTACCTTACGATGACAGTTCCGCGAACCTTCATGATCTTGGAGAAGATCTCACCCCTCCGCGTCAACCTCAGCAACCTCCAATGGGTAAGTTTAGTACAAACCTTCAAGCTCTCCTCGAGAGTTACCGGACTAACATCGGCACAGTTAATACACCCGCTTCACACCAATCATATATACCTATCATAGACATGCATCACAGCTCAGCTCAAGTTCAGACCTTGGCTCAGCATGGCTTTGGCCAAGCCAACACCGGGCAAGACGAAGACGAAGTAGATAACGTCAGCCCCATATCAGGCTTCTCGACCAACTACCACGGGGTGAGGAACGAAAAAAACAGGCCCGATGATATCACAGATGATGAGAATTGCGCTGTCTGGATCGAAGGCCTACCCATTGATATTGATTATCCCACGCTTCTGGGAGAGCTTCGAGGGACAGGCAAGATATATGCCGTTGTCATCAACGACCCTGTTAAGAGGCACCACACATGCGCCGCCAAGGTTGAGTTCTGGGGACGAGATGGTGTGACGAGACTATTCAACAAGGTCCAAGATGGCGAGCTCAGCTTTGGCGAATTGGTGCCAACAGTACGGCCAAACCGCGTGAAAAAGGGCGCGCAACCTGTTTCTCATCGCTCCAGAGTCATAGAAATCACAGGTCCCACCCAGTTGGTCAACGTTGTGACTATAACTGCGGTACTACAACAGGCATTCTTCTATGACATGGAGCTGATCGAGAATCTCTGGACACAGGGAGGGCAATCGATGATGCGGTGGACTTTCGCATCGCACAGAAACCAAGCTGAAACCGCAATGCGCCTCTTCGCCAGTAGGAAGAATCACGTTATACCATCTTTATGGCAGCAGGTCCATTTCCGCTAGGGGCGGGATCCATGTGAGCCTTAGAGCTTGATTGTTGGGTGTTGGGGGTGTATTAGGGGATGGAGATTCTATGAGGTGGACTTCAACAGACATCGTGGTCGTTAGAGACACGCACAGAAGGAGGAATGAAATAAATAGTGTTTTTTTTCCTTGGTCATACATATTTCAGTCTTATTCTATATTAGGTATACTGAATCTGCCCCGGTATTCTTGTCGTTCCTCATTTCATCGCCGCCTTATGGTGTTTAGGTACCGCTATAATTTGATGATCAATAGATGATTAATGTATAAGGTGATGATTAATATCACGTAAAGGTATGCCTGGACAAGGAGAAATAGGGGTAAGGTGTCTTAATTAATTGCTAGTCTTTACTCTACGCTATGTAGGTAGTTACACTATCTGTTTCTATTCTACATATTTAAACATAACACTAGGTCAGAATATTATTTCTAATAGAGCTTAGTCAAATACGTTTCCTAATAAGATGACGATTGAATTTGTAACGTGATAGTCAAAGCTACACCAGCCGCCCCACGGTACCGGACTCGGAGCTGACTTGGAATCAGTAGCTAACGTCGATATTTAGGTATATATTGGTGTACCATTCGTGCCGACCAATTATCAAAATGTCTCCGCCTGGCCGAATCGGAAAGATATCTACTCCACCCCACGGAGCCCTTTGCCTCTTACATATGTAAGCAGGCCACCCTAGTCGATGGCGTGCTGATGGCGTGCGACAACATTCACCACATTGGTTCGGATCAGGTTCGATAAGTCCCCTGGCCATGTAACAAGAGACCCGCCAGTCCCGGTAGCTGTAAATAATTAATAATGGCAAAAAGTTTAAGAACAAGTTAAGAACAAGTACATTCATTATCGACATCGCAAGGTCGGGTTGCGTTCATGTCAAGATAGCTGTGATACACCCGCTGAAATAAATACCTGCGAGATAGAATTGCTCGGTATACTTGCACGTAACACACTCGGCATCATCGCAGCTATGACGGAAACGCAGCCCAGACGTGCCTACGTCGGCAGAAACTCGTGGAAAACAGTTCGTACGCTCCTACGAAAGATAAGAACGAAATCGAATGAGAATGAGAAATCACAGTCCAAGTTAATAGAGGGTATACGAAAAAGTTCCACGCCGACAACAACGACGGACGAATCTGCCAACGTCTCTGTCGCCGAGTTCGCCGTGCCTGGTATGCAGAAGGCCCTAGTCGTTGCTCGTAAGGGCGAATATGAGATCCGCCATGACTTCCCGATACCGACGGTCGGGGATGATGAGATTATGATTCGAGGCCATTACGTCGGCCTGAATCCTATCGACTGGAAATCTGTCGACTATAATTTCTGCTTGCCTGAATTTCCATGGGTAGGCTTACCCCTCCTTACTCGCTAGACGATAAAGACTTACAAGACCCTCCAGGTTACGGGCCGAGAAATGTCTGGCGTGGTAGTCCAAGTTGGCTCTTCCGTTACTCACTTTAAGCAGGGCGACTATGTCTGGACGAGTACGTATTATAAGGATGTTCGTGCCGGCTGTTTTCAGGAGTATGTGGTCGTGCCCTCGCATACTGTGCTTCCCATCCCATCGAGAGTACCCATCGAGGCCGCAGCATGTCTGGGCGTCGCGGCCTTGACGGCATCTATGACGTTATGGAAGTGGTTAGGCGTACCGTTTCCGCAACAACCTACGGATAACAAAGAGGAACAATGGCTTTTGATCTGGGGCGGCTCTACTGTCACGGGACAATTTGCTACGCAGATTGCGCGGCTCAGCGGGATCAGAGTGATAACCGTTAATTCCGTAGAGACAAAGTCGTTATCGGAGCGCTTAGGTGCGAGCCATGTGGTGGTGAGAGACGGCAAGTCAGATGAACAGGTTGTGGACGAAATTCGTGCCATCACCAACGACAATGTCACGCGGGCAATCGACTTAGTAGGTCCTAAAACGGCAACACTCACGCTCGATGTCGTATCAAAAACTAAGCCCGTCGCCTTCGCACCGCTAGCTATGATGTCAGGTTCCCAAGTAGTTCCCGAGAACGTCGAAGTGCATACAGTTGAGATGAAGCAATTCGTCCTGGATAAGAGCAACGTCCGCTATACCGAAGAACTTGGAAAGCTGTTAGATGGGGGCCGGATTATTTTGCCCGAGTTACATTTGATTAATGGAGGCTTACACTCGATTCAGGGGGGACTAGAGATGTTGAAAAAGGGGAACTTGAAAGGCAAGAAGTTGGTGGTGCGGATGTAATGAGAGGGGTAGGAAGTGTGTTTTTAATAATGCATTAGAACACCATTGGATTTTTAACCTGTGGGTACAGTATATAGACTAGCATACGGGGGGCGTTGAGATGGTGTGGCTATTTGATCCTTGCAATCCAATATATGTATCCAAGGCCGAGGAGTATTAGGTATAAACATCTAGGCCAGAGAAAGCGTGCTGGAATATGCTAGTAGTTAAACCCGGGATTAGCAACATTGAGATGGATATAGTAGATATAAACAGATGCTAATAAAGCATTATACGAATAAGCTGGAGAATAATATCACCTGCAATTAGCATGCAGGTCTGTTACGGTGAAACCCCCATAGCTTTCCGAAAAGTCTTCATCATCTCATAAAAAACACCTATCCCCCTTTAAATCCCCCAATATAGTATGATTCCAATATTATATATCACCAAGCCAGCTTAGCTAAAATTCCGTTAGGGTATCTCCGTATGAAAAACTTACGTATCTCGTCGAATATCAAGATGAACAGACCGAAAGCAAAGGGTAGAAACCAGTGTTCCACCGGAACAGGCGAAGTTCCCAGAACTGACTGCAACTGAGGAATGTAAAGCCATAGGATAGCCATTGCTAGAGCGAATATAACTGCTGGGAAAAGATATAGGTTTTGTGTGTGTTTATTGAATATGGGAGGATGCTGGAAGATACTCCATCGCCGCGTTCGTACTGCGAGCAAGTTGAACCATTGCCTATGCCAAGTTAGTCGATTTGCCATTACAGTTCTCCAATATAATTCCTTACATGACAACAAGGTTGACGAAGTAAATGGAAGATGCCTCATTCAGCTTTTGAGCATAGTAGTCTTGATCAATCCAATCAGGAAGATCTCCAAAAGAGAACCATAGCACACGGAAAGGTATTCCGTTCTTCTCCAGATACCAGTAAGCCATCGCGAAGGAAGCTATGGTCTCTATCATGCCGAGAACACCATATGCATGGATAACAAGTTTCCAATCGACCAAGCGATCCTTCTTGATATTACGTGGTTTACGCAGCAGGACGTCGGCCTCCGGCTTCTCGTAGGAGAGTACTGTCGCGGCAGCGCAGTCTGTGAAGCAGCTAAGTAGCGTCAGCATATTTGCCTATAACTATTCCTTCAGCTCAAATAACGCTTACCATATGATAATCATGAGGAAAGACGAGAGAATCTGCGGGATTCCAAAGATGACATTGGTCATTACCGGCCAGAACTCAGCGAAACTTCCAGCTGGAAGCAGGTAGCAAATCACTTTCTTCAAGTTATCAAACACCACCCGACCGTATTGCACCGCCTCAACAATAGACGAGAACGAGTCGAGAAGTACCATATCAGCTGCCTCGATGGCAATGTCGGAGCCGCTTCCAAGAGTGATACCAACGTCGGCAGCCTTTAAAGACGGAGCATCGTTCACACCGTCGCCAGTCATGGCAACCACACCGTCAGTCTGGAACTCTTTTACGATACGTAGTTTCTGTTCCGGTGTCGTTCGAGCGAAGACAATCTCCTCATACTCGGTTAATATTTTCCATTGGTACTCGTTCAGGCCCAGCAGTTCCGGTCCGCTAATAAGAATCGACGAGCGGGTGGTAGGATCCTTCGTTTCATGTTCTACCTCCTCCCTAGGGAGCCAGGAGACATTGTGCACAGAGGGTGTAGGACTGCTTACGATGCCGGCCTCCTGAGCGATCGCAAGAGCTGTAAGAGCAAAGTCGCCAGTCACCTTCATGTTGCATATTGTTAGCAGGGATACAATGCCCAATACCCGGCTACTAGACCTTACTTACCATGAATACCCTTATACCGGCACCACGCAGCGTCGAGACAACTTCGCGGATTTCCGGACGCAGAGGATCGACGATAGCTACAAGGCCAACTAACGTCAAGTCCGACTTAGCATGCGTGACGATCTCGTCCTCAAATTGAGTTGTTCCGGATTGGTATTGTAGCTCGCCTTGGCGAATGACCTTGCGAGCAAGCAAGATGCAACGTTTCCCCTGACTGCTGTACGCGTTTTTTATGTTCTCGAATGATGCTTGCATATCGTCGTCGAAGAGATGCACATCACCTGCATTGTTAACAAAGGAGGAGCATCGGCCAATAAGGACGTCAGGGGCCCCCTTTATAGTCAACAGTCTAGTATAAGTTAGTATTGAATCTTTCGGACTCTTTCGAGCCTCTTACGTGTCGCCAGAATTGAAGTTTTCCGCCTCAGCCTCTGATAGAGTAGCTTTTAGACAATCCTTCCTGAACATGGAAAACGTCCTGATCATAAACTTGTTCTTGCTGTTGAAAGCTAGCTCATACGTCTTCTGCCAGGATTGGCGTAGCTGCTGCACTGAGCCGAACCGTTCAGAGAATCTCAATACCGCCTGGTCGGTAGCGTCGCCAAAAACACGACGCTGTTCGATAGGTAAATCCATGGTTGCGGCGTCAAACTCAGCTGCGTTACAGAGTCCAGCGATGGCACACACTTGATCTACACCTGTTGTTACTATGCCGGCAATGGCCGGTGCCGTACTCGTATCCAACTCGTCCTCGGCCGCCTCAATTGTAATAGTGTGAGTCCCAATAGTGCACTCAGTGACAGTCATTCGGTTCTAAACAAGATCAGTTAAGAACCAATGGAAGTATCGGTGTCGACGTCGGCTCGTTCTTTACCTCGGTAAGGGTCCCCGTCTTGTCGGAGCAGATAACTGACACAGATCCTAGGGTTTCGACTGTCTTCAACGATTTGCATAGGACTTTATGCTCGCGCATCAGGTTCGCGGTAATTGTCAAGCCGGCAGTCAATGCGATGGGCAAGCCTTCGGGGATAAAAGCGATAGCTACGCTGACGCACCCGACGATGAGATTTGGGACATTAATCCAGTTTGGATGGACCTTTCTGAGCCAAGCACCCCTGAGACGCATTGTTAGCACTGGCCGCTCAATAGTAGATATGTACTTCACTAACCAGACAACTAGAACTATGGCAATCATCGTGAGCATGATAGAGCAGATGATAACGACGAAGTATAAAACCTCCTTTTCCAAAGTAGTCAATTTCACTTTGGGCTCATTGGTTAAAGCTGCGATACGACCAAATACTGTGCGGTCGCCGGTGGCTACGACCAAGCCCATACAGGATCCGGATACACAATGGGTACCCTGCAAACCGATGCAGCGAGTTTCTAAGTAGTTATTGTCTGTCGATTCTACCGTTGCTGCGAGAGGTAACGACTCTCCAGTCAAGATAGACCTATCAAACTTAGCATCGCTAGAAACTTGGAGGAAACGCATGTCAGCCGGCAATTTGTTGCCAGCCTTGATGAACACGATATCGCCGGGTACGAGCTCTTGTGCATTGAGGGAGGCCTGAACACTGTTCCGGACGACTAAGGAGTCTTCGGGAAGCATATTCTTGATGGAACTCATCACACAAGATGAGCTCCAGTCTTGGAACATATTAAATGCAGCCTGGATGAAGAATACCGCAACTAGAACTATTGCCAGGGCCTAGGAGTAGAGGTTAGAGATACTGTAAGTATTAGGTCCCCGTCCTATATTATTACTTACCAGATTAGCCAACGATGGAGGTTGGCCGAGTGGTTTCCATGAGATGAAAACCAGAATAGCTCCAAGCAGAAGTATAGGGCCAAATCCTTTAAAGAAATAACCCAAGTATTTCTGGATGGTACGCGAGTCTGGGGGAGATGGGGCATTTCGGCCGTATTCTTTTATTCTACGAGCAACTTGTTCGGTTGAGAGACCCTCAGTCATTGATGCGCTGAGACGTCGGAGGGCCTCTCCAGTCGATATCGTGTGCCATTCGAGCTCGGATAAATCTATGTGATCGATGTTAATAAGCACCTTGAGTGCAATGCTTGGGATATGAGCCCCGTAATACCCTTAGTAGCTTTATCTTTCGCCTCGGACAGCTGCACGACATCCTTCTGCTTGGATTCTTCGATCTGGTACGAACTAGGATCGATATTAGAACCACCTGTGATCTATTGTTGTTTAGTTGTCAAATAACGTTACTTACACGGTGCGGTACTGGATAGGGAGGATGATGGATGGGTCAACTTCACGTCGCGAGCGCACGCTACGAATAGACATCGAGCCGCTGGATTGTGCACGACGGAGCCCACGAGAAGGGCGGACAGCCTCCTCGTCGTCCCATTTCACACCATGTTTAAGGTCGGGCTCGTCCATTTCGGAAAGAAAGTCCAGGCGTGTAAGTCAATGTACATACACTACGCGAGGAAGATGAGACGAATGAAAAGCTCCGAGAATGTAACAGAAAGTCGGTCAATTGAGATGAAGGTCCAGATGACTGGCTGAGTTAACTACCAATTTATATTGTCAGATATTGCTATCTACCTAAGCCTACCTAAGCTACGTTGGTGTCTAATAAGAGTTGATGGGAACTCTGAAGTCGGAGAGCAAAGCTGTTGATGACATACAGAAAAACAGGATGTCGCACTGTTAGTTGCTGGACGTCTTCGCATCTCCCTCACAGTACAGCTTAATTATACATACTCGAAGCTCCGTTAAGCTCCAATAATCACATGTTGGTTTTTTTCACCGATTTCAAGCGCCAGGAACCCTAGAGAGATGTAAAAGAGGCAGTGCCAATTAACCTGCATTCTTTGAAAATCGAGCTTGACATAATTCGCGCACCGGATCTAGCAAAGCTCTGCTCAGCTATTAGCTCCGGGGGGTTCAAAGGTGGGCAAAGTTGTGAAGAAACGGGGTCCAAGTCACAACATATATAAAATCATCATCATGGTACAATTAATAGTTAGGGATGTACTAGGACGTGTATTTAAACCAACTAACCTAGTAAAGAGGAGCCGTGCTCCACGCAGGGAGCATCAATACATACCTCATAGAAGGGCGGCCTCCCAACTTGTGGGTCAGCCATCAAAAGGCTCTAGGCTCCTCAATAATATCATATCTCTCACATTGCCGACTAGAAAGGGATCTGGCTTGTCTGTGGGGTATGCATTTCATTGGCAAGGATGTAACCTCTCCCCTGTGAATGATGTATTCATACATTCAAGATATATCTGACCTAATATAGTTATACCTCTTTTTAGACATGACTTCCATGTCATGCACATGGCAGGGTGGGAAACTCTCTTTGTATGTCTCACGCCGCCGTCATTACGTTTTGACTTACCCCGATAGGTTAGAAGCCATGTAGCTTGGTTTTCTTTCTCTATCTGGCTGTGGGCGTACACTTGAGGGCACCAGGTCTCAAGTGCTTATACTTGTAACAAGAGACAGCTTGCAATTCAAAGAATAACCGCCTCTAAAAGGTCGGTGTCCATAACTCCTTTCCAAATTAGATGTAGATGAGAGAATATGACGGAATGTATATGTTTCCTCGTATATTTCTAACGAAGCACCCACCTCCTCTCTCGTCGACAACCCTTCAAACTAGTCATCGTAGCATATCTTCATCGTGCACGGGAATGGAAAGTACGCTCCCCTATCCTCTCTCATATACATATAAAGACCTCCAGGCTGAAGGACTTTCTTAAGCTCACCCTGAGGCCCGGGGGCTCTCCGCACGTTCTTTAACTTGAATACCGACCGGAACATCTCAGTAAGCCCTGTTTGGCCGGCGTCGCGCCCAAGACTAACGTGCGGTCCAAGCCCGAAGTGAATATAAGCGTCCAGTGGACGACGCGGGTTCACTTTCTCGGGATCGGGGAAATGCTCAGCGTCCTTAGCTGCGCCGGTCTTCGTAAATTCATGTCAGCCATGTCTTAATTATCTATCAAGTTGCTTGGGTGTTCCACTTACAGAGCTAATAAAAATACGGTCACCAAGACTAATCGATACCTCGCGATTGCAATCTTCTGTGATCGTATCCCCGGCTGCTGCTTGACGGTACGAACTAAATGTCCCCGAAAGCCTGGTACCTTCCATGCAATATCCGAGCATCAGCGCGTCAGTTTCGCTCGAAGACGGACTATTCGCGATACTATGGATCTCAGGGATATACTTGGATCCTTCCGAGGACAAGTAGTAGTCTACGGCTTGAGCGAGCTGTTTGAGCGTCAGCTACTATTATAATGATAATTCTGGGGTTTTCGAGACGTACCACTTCTGCGATACTCGGTACAGATGCCGCTGCGGTAGGTAGAACCCGAGTCCATGTAATGTCATAGTTGTTCATACCAGTTTTGGATAAACTCTTGACCAAATTATTGCCGTACGATGCTAATGGGTCATTCTTACTTGACCCCCCAAATAGCCCGCCAATTCCAAAGCCCGTCACCGTCTTCACGTTAGCCTCGATCAATTTACCTAACTGGCCAGCAACCGCCTTTGTCGCCTGTCGTATTGGGAACGACATCATGGGATCGATTTCAGAAAAGATACAGATAAAAACCACGGCGAGAGCCATGTATAGCTCCTGCTCGCTATAGATACCCTTCGGGTTCTCTTTTGTTTTGAGCGGCAGGTTGAACACACGAGAAGCGAAGTGGATTGGACCAATGTTTCCAACATCTCGGACAATATCTACAAATTTCTGGCCAGCTAGCTTGTAGGTCTTCTCTTTTATGAGTTGGTCCGTGATATGGGAATAAAATGTCTGGACTTGGGAATGCCAGTCCCCTTTGTACAACTGATCGGGTGTAAGTTCTCCCAGGTCGATTTGGGAAGGTAAGTCTCTCGAATGCAATAAGCGTTTCCCATCATGGCCCATGAGGTATGAGAGTCCTTCATTCCCTATGGTGCTATACTTATCTTGATTATCGTATATGTGTTGCGCCCCACTGTAGGTGGTGACGTTAACAGGAGATGGGATAAGTGAAGGTCGGTCGTAGTTGAAGTGTTGTACTCGTCCTAAATTAGTCAATATCATCTTAGTTTCGCTTGGGACTGCACGTATTAGTTAGCTTTCACGTCTACCAATTAGAATGTATCCAAACAGTCGTAGACATACCAACCATAGGGTAATGGGCGTAAACCGAATCTCCTCTGAAGTGGTTCGGGAAGGCTCGTGTGAACAGCTTATAAAATACACAGCCTTGGTTAATGTTCAGATCATACGCGACTTCATTGTATCCCCAAGATGTGAGACCACGTGGGTGGTAGTCAGTAGTGTAGAAACGGTCTCCTCGAGTTAAGCAGACAGCATCAGAAAGAATGACACGAGAAATCGTGTAAGTAGGCTGAGAAATGTTAGTAGTCTCGTCATTATATACCACGAATATACCACGAATAGAAAACATACGGCAATTCCAACTCCAGGAACCATTGGCTCCTTTGCCTCCTCAGCAACAAGCCCTGGGTAGAGCTCGACGAAATCAGGGTGCTCATATAAATGTCGTAGTGAATCGGCGATTTCAGGGTCGGAGTTGATGTCTTCGAACTTCTCATACGGCTTTAGTCCGAAGTGCTTGCGGAACTCGTTCAAGCCTGCAACGTTCCACTTTCGGCCCTGAAGGATACCCAAGATTTCGACGGGCTTCATTGATTCCGGTACGTTGCGGCCACCGAATGCTCCTGCACAGTCTTCGATGGCGTCGGAGATACACCCGACAAGATCGTCGTCGCTGAATTTGCCATCAGAACTTCGCTTGAAGCCCCCGAATACTCTCTCTGCAGGATCATCTGGAATGCCGCTATCGAATTTGGCAAAGCCCATAACCAAGTCCTGGTGACTTAGTTCTAATGGATCCTTGTGAAATAGCTCGCGGAAGAACCCCTGAAGCCATTTGTCGTCCTTGTCTGAGATACACGAGTGCCACCTGCAGATTTTTGAGTAATTGTAACTCGAGATTCAATGGTCTGTCTATTTGTATTACTTACCTATAGCAAAGATTAAACTCGGCTGAAACCATACTGCCAGTGCCACGCTCAGACCCAGCGTGAGTGCCAACATCGTGGCCCATTTCTGCGCGGGGGTCGAGAGTCCATGTAGTGTTGCTTCGATTGAGATTGACAATATTTCTTACGTAGTCAATCAGCGTAATATTGATATACAACCCAGAGGTGACCAGTCGGGCCGTCTGGAAAAGATCATTGTCGTATTTCTTCCACGCAGCCGCAGCCTTCTCCTCGCTTAGTCCCGCGCGCGGAGGCGTAAAACGGCCACCCTCGTTAATCGCAGCTAGGTTTGCTGCGACGTGGTTATGGAAACGGTTGAACATGATCAGAATAACGCTAACCCCAGGTGGTGATCCAAGAAGCCGCTTGTCTGCGTAAGTGTCGGGTTTCATCATTCCATCCTTGAAGGTCCTTACGGAATCCTGCATAGCTTGGTTGCTTCCGTAGAGAGGGGAAAGATCCAGGTACGAAGATGTCTTGGTCTTGCTCATGTCCGTATGGTCTGTCCAGAAGAGATCATGAATGATGATAGTTGCCCAATACCAAAGCACCGAAGAGACATTGTTCGGGTGCTTGCGGTACTTAGTCCTCTTCATGACCGATTCGAAAATGAGACCCGGGTCAGGCATGGCTCCCAGGGGTACAATGCCTGGGCGACAACTCCTAGCATATGTTGATCCGGCCGCTCCAAGTTGAGGGTTCATTGGGTTGTTCCATGATCCGTCTGCCATCCTGTACTCGTGTTTCTCGCCCATATATAACAGAGGCGGGTGGTCTAATGTGTACCAAAGTTCGTTCAGGAACGTATTAGTGAGTTCCTCTCTGAGTTGTGATCTATGAGGTAGTCCCGCAACAAGCTGGATGACGCGCTCCATTATCATCGTCTTATCGTCTACAAGCTGTTCTCCTTTAAGCTTGCTTCGGGCCAGGTCTAGGATCGTCTTCACATCTGTGATAGGTACCTATTTAGCAAAGTACTGTTTTCTAGTTGTTCGTGACGACACACCTTTCAGGCGGATATACTTCAAATCCTTCTTCAATCCAGTCCTTTGAAGTGTCGTACTATAAGTGCCATCGCCATTGTAAACGGGGAGAGGTCGTCGTGAAGCGTTTAGCACTTGTCCAAACTGGGCAAATATAGTTGAGACGCCTTCATGTTCGGCCTTTGGGAAACATTTAGGCTTCTCCTTAGAAATAGGCCCTGATGAGGGTTCCGAAGACTTGTTCATCGTGGTAGAGCTGTTGGAATCGACATGGTGGGGTCTACTGCCGTTAGTTCCATGAACCCCGTTGCCTACCATCGGATCTCCCATTGCGGCTCTCTTGCAAGAGTCAACTTTCTAAAATAAGTGTTCAGTACAACTGGTATAGTGTAGCCAAACTATGAGTTCTAGGGACTACTTAACATACACCAGATTCGCTTTGGTAATGATACAAACCTCGGCTAACTACCTCCGTTAACTAATTTAAACGGAAGAAAATCCCGCGTTCTAATACATATCTGATCTGCTTGGACTAACATAGGCAACCGGAGTCTTCCTTACATATGCGACTACCTGGATCGGGTACCCATGTAGACCAGCTCTCCTTAGAACCAATACAAGCCTTACACAGCATAGCCAATCCCGTTAAGAGAGTGAAAACAGTCGGAACACGATCAGTATACAGAGCGAGCGGGGTACCAGGGAGAAGCGAGTAATAGTCATCTTGTTAATTTACCGCCTCACGATGCCGGGAAATAATAGTTGACGTACATATGAATTGACATTTGGCGTAATGGCGTTCACACTATCACCTCTGAGCCGGATCGTGCTATGCATGTCTTCCACAAATTAGCAACGAGAATGTCTCAAAGCTAGAAACAATTGTCTTCTTTTGATGGAAAATCAAACAACCCCAGGGAAAGTATTCGCAGATTCCAATGAGTAAAATGAATCTGTTAGCCACGTTTAGCTACATTTAGTAGCCCTTCACGTAGATCTGAACAACTAGAATTGGTATTGATCAACGTTTCGTATACCTAATACTTTGCCAATAAAATAATATAGTTTGGTAGTTTCACCAGTAAAATATTGCGAGATGTAAGATGTCAGACCATATCTATCTGGCCAATTAATATTGAGTGACTCTTAATATTATATTGCAATCCTACGGGGTTCACCTTGCAGTTGAGCTGGGACATATGATTTGACCTTGTAAATGCTTATCACCTTGACAAATTATCTTTCTCAACAGCAGCTGAGAACTATAGCTATGTACCTATTTAAGTTGGGTGCATAGGTTTCTAACTAATGAATATAGACGGCTGTCAGCCACAACTTGCTTTCCGACCACTCGCAGACATGCTTTTTCGCTATGATCGACCTAGTGATTTCAAGGGAGCATTTTTCTAATAGTTTAGACATGATCGACAATAGTGTCCTCACCGAGCCTCTCAAAGATCCAATGGTTTACTACCGAACGCCTAATTGGCTGGGCGAACTCGTTTCGAATCTACAGCGGTCTGCGGATAGTTGCACTAGCTTCTCGCTGTATACATACCTACCTTAGGTAGGTAGGTAACCTAGAGATCCTTCCATGGTGGGCTGCTCGAGGCCAAGCTATGTGTGTGCTACTGTTCTAAATCTACCCTTTTCCAATGGATCGATATCACTTAACACCCGAAGGGCGTTACCGGACTGGTCGTGAGGATTCAAAAGGGCATATTACAACGTCCTCAAGTCTCGACGGAGATGTAGATGACCGTACTCCTCCATGGACAACGATGGATCCAGCAAAAGATACTCGTACTCCCCGAAAGCTTGTGCTGTGTTTCGATGGCACGGGCAATAAGTTTAGAGGTGACGACAGTGACAGTAACATCTTGAAGATATTCAGATGTCTGGATCGGGAATCTGGTGGCCAATGTATATATTTTAGACCCGTTCTATAAATCATGCAAGCTTTCTTCATACCACCTCGCTAACTGTTGGATTAGATCACTACTACCAACCCGGGATAGGGACGTATGTCGTGTCTAACTCGCTGTCCCACACAAGTCTAAACGCTAGAATCCGATCGTGGTACTTGAAGGCCAAAGACTCCGCTGTCGGCTCGAGCTTCGATCACCATGTAGTAGGCGGGTATCGATTCCTCATGCGTTTCTATCAGCCAGGCGATGAGATCTATTTTTTCGGTTTCTCCCGAGGCGCCTATGTGGCTCGCTTCCTAGCGGAGATGCTCGACTACATCGGTTTACTTTCGCATGGAAATGAAGAGATGGTGACCTTTGCCTGGAAAGCATTTTCTCAGTGGCAGAGTCGCCAGTCTGACAGGACCGAAGAACATCAGGCGAAAAGACAGGAGAAAAGACAGGAGATGTATCGCTTCATGAAGGGATTTCGAGAGACATTCAGCCGCCCTGTGAAGAGAATCCGATTCTTGGGGCTATTCGATACTGTCAACTCCGTTCCTCGATTCGAGGCCGCGTGGATGCAAAGGTCGAAAATGCCATATACTGCGAGAAGCAGCGCCAAAGTAGGTTAAACCATGTAGCAACCATCATTGTTTATCTGACACACTGCTACTCACAGGTCATTCGACATTGTGTATCCATAGACGAACGTCGCGCGAAGTTCAGGCAGGACCTTATCTACCAAGGGGTTAATAAGGACCATAAAACACACCGGCACCTGCACGGAGTTATCCACGAGAAATATCGCACAAGACGAGGCGCGGTATCGGGATTGACATCGAATAACAAGCCAGAGAGAGGGCGACGCGAAACCTTAGCCCCCCTGGATGAACATACGTTCCGGCCCCATTCCCGGTCTCGATCCCGGGCAACGAGAAGCTCTGTTGACAGAACGAGCCAAGTCGGTGATGATAAATCGGGAATTGCCCAAATGTCAGACATTGGCGAGGATTCAGATGATGATGAACAAGACATCGACGAGGTTTGGTGAGTTTCATGATACCAAATAACCCCTGAGGATAATATCAGCTAAAGTCGAAATAGGTTTGCCGGCGGCCACGGTGACATTGGGGGTGGATGGGAGATCATGCCAGACACCAAATCTGCGAGCCATGTACCCCTTACCTACATGATCAGAGAAGCGCAACGAGCAGGTCTCAATTTCGACCCCGAGAAGCTAGTTGAGATGGGCGTCGCCGAACCTTCTGATGAGCCTGACACCAATGCCCACCATGATGGGGCTGTTCCCGACATTCGCGTTGATAAGTCAAGCCCAACGAGCCAAGATTCACCTTGCCTTGATATACAGCCTACGCATTGGGATCACTTCAATTTTATAGGCGATGAAGAAAAGAAAGAGCAAGGCGAACAGGACGTCCGGCCATTCCACCAGATGCTTCATAAAGCCCATTTAGCCAGAATCCACGATTCTCTGCAGTTTGCTTCTGGCTTGACCAAAGGTCAGGTGATAACCTGGAATATAAGTATGCCTCCCCCCCTACCCCCTACCCCCTACCCGCCCTCACATACCCAGACCTATGCGATCGATTCCCTATATATAGAGCTATTAAACGATAACTGCTTACCTTGCTGCTCTAGTGGAATATATGCCATTCCGGCGAATGGATCTACGACCAGACGGATCGTGGAAACCAATCCGTTGGCCGCTGCCATGCGGCGAAGTGCGGGATATCCCCCATGCCGCCAGAATACACGGTTCGGTAATCCGACGCATGAAACAAGATAGTACCTACCGCCCCGGGAATCTCATTATTGGCGGCGGCGGACGCGGAAAACGCAAAGCCCCCGAGTCCTATGGTATTGGGGAATGGAAATGCGTCCAAGATCATGAAGATCCTATAGGCGAGGTTTGGATCAGAGATGCAACTGGAAACGCCGAGTCATAAAGCAAAATATCTATGAGTTTATGGCAGAGAAATTGAATATTATACGGTCCCCTTTAAATATAATACTCGTCGCTAAACCGGACAATAACCTATACTTCCTCTCTTAGTTTCAATTCCAATCTCGATTGAACTCGTGCACCTCACCAAATCATTTCACTAAATACAAGAAAACTGATCTATACTAGAAGTTAACTGACTTATTAATATATTCTACCATGATTCGTAAGATTTACCCTAATCACCCACACCAGTCGTCCAGTCCTATCCAGCATCGTGCATGTATCAGCGTTACGCTGTAGGATTCCATGCTACCCAATATAGCTCTGGCCGTGAGGACATACCGAGTTAGAACCAGCGAATAAAGCAAGGGTGCCAAATGACATGGCATGTCTATCAACTGTCTAGGAATGATGACCAGTGGCTGAATTATTCGTATTAGCTTGCGTGTTATACATACAGACTACATACAGACCAAATAGGGGTTTGATCGTTTTATTGCTGCCAATGACACAAATGGGATGTAGTATAATGGCATGGTACGGTATCCATGTTCCTTCTTTAGCATCATATCCGCAAGCTGCTTTAACATTATTGAAAAACTCCATTCTTCCCTAAGGGGCTATAGTTGGTGATTTAAGAGGTAGGTATACAGCGCAAGTTGACCAAGTAAAGTCTCAACCTAGGTAGAGTATGTGAGGTAGATAACCATTTAAAAAGGCTCTTAATAATCGCAAAGAGGAATTCAGAGAAGATGGAAATTTTTGAATAATATTGATTTTCTTTTTAAGTGGTACTGACTTCACACGATATTTTTACGATATGATATAACTTGACAAACTTGATTTGACTTGACCTATTGGCGACGAAGACTCCGACCTCATCAACTGACTGTCCCCCTTTTTATTTTGACGATGATCTCCATTGCAATCCTCTTAAACATTGATTCAAACATAGGATGCTTTTTTTTTGCTTCTTCTTTTCCTCGTGCTATTGCCAAGTTGGTCACGTCCCCACTCACTCACTCCACGTCCGCCCTATGTTTTGATATTCTCCCCTGAGAAACCTTATTCTCTAAGATCTCTCTCTATAGAGGTAGGCCTCACTCAACATAGTCCGCATCCGACCAAGTCTGCTGCAGCCAAGTACCTTGCGAGTTTCGAGTTTCGTGTCGTTTGCTCGTGGTTTTGTCCTCCCCAATCACGTACCTAAAAGAACTGCTTGCGACGATGCACACAGATTTCAGCCCGCCCCTTTTTTTTCTCGTCAAAATGTCACTCCTCCCTCACTCTCCTCAATCTTGCTAGTCATAATACAGGAGGGCGAAAATGGGGTATCTGAAGAATGATTTGATCCGATCGATCAAAAGGGTCTGTACGTGGACCCAATCCGTTAAGGAATATTAACCGCCCGCATTAATGTCGCGCGTAATGGAGAGGTCTAACCGTATCGTATCATGTACGCCATGAGTCATGCCGGAAAAGTACACAAGGGGATAGAAAGACGAAAAAAATAGGGGGTTGAAATTAGGAGAAGAGGGAAATCCCCAGGTCGATTTCAAAGAAGCTCGTGAGAAATCTAGTATAACTCACGCTTTTGAAACAGTAGGAGCTTGTGATGACCGAGCATCCAGACACCGATACATAGGTGAAGCGATGAAGGGTCTTGAAAGAATAGATGGCAGTAGAAATGGTAGGTGTAGTAAATCAGGCAAGAGATGAATGCTCGTTATGCTTAGATTTTGATAATTCAAGATGCAAATGCAAGGAAAATATGATTATCCAAAGTTTTGTAAGGCCTCCTTCAGGGAGATTTTGTCTAGGTAACTCGATTCTCACGGACAAAATTTATCCTGTTGAGATGGCTGGTTTTAGCTGTCAAAGCAATCAAATTCGTTCGGGAGTGCTGTCGAAATAGCGACCCGGTCGATAGATGCTGGCCGCCAAACTAAGCCAGGTCGAATACCGCATGAGTTGCGATATTCTTATGCTACCGGGGGGATAGCCGGAGCAGCGGGGATCTCAACCTCAGCCGGGACTTCGCCGTTAGTGTTCTTTTGAGGACAGTCGCGGGAAATGTGGCCGGCTTCGCCGCACTGGTAGCACGTCTTGCCAGCAGTGTTTAGAGGGCCACCATTGGGTGCTGTGCAGTCTCTGGAGATGTGACCGAGCTTCCCACAAGCATAACACTTCATAGCCTGAGCTTGACAGTCGCGCGCGAAGTGGTTCGGCCCGCCACATTTATAGCAGGTAGCTGGTCGGGGTCCACCGGCGAAACCGCCCCGGCTAAAACCACCGTAGCCACCACGGCCGACCGGGGCACCACGTCCGATTCCAACACCAGCAGGGTTAGGGCAAGCTCGGGCTAGATGGCCCGGCTGACCGCAGTTGTAACAGCGGCCATTACCACCACCAGCACCGCTCAAGCGCAGAGTAGGGCAGTCGGCCTGGACGTGTCCGAGCCCTTGGCAGTGGTAGCACTGCTTCGCCTCGGTGGTTCGGGGGAGAGGACACTGGTTAGACTCATGTCCTGGGCACAAGCCGTTAGCTCAAAGAGAAAACTCTATAGCAAGCAAATATTTATCAGGGGGCTGAGGCTTACCTGGCTGCTTGCAGTTGTAGCAAAGGCGCTCAGCGGAGGAGCAAACCTCGGCGTAATGGCCAACATTGCCACACTTGTAGCATGCTCGACGAGATAGAGAAGACATTGTAACTAGTCTGTGAGTCTGTGTAGTTCCATTATCAGCACAACACTTCACATGAACTTTATCTTCCGCTGTCCACTCTTGAATGACCCGTTTGCAACGACGTGGTAGTGGTATATTAGTATTCTTATTCGACGGCAGCCAATCTTCGATCAAAATGGAGGTGGGCATCTCGTCAGAAATGCGAATCCAAATTTGTCCAGGTCACAGATTTTCCATGGGGAACAGGGGCGATTCGTAGATATTGCCACCAGGATATTCGTCCAGTGATATTATAAGAGGTAGGCATTAATGAATTTGGATGCAACCCAAAATGGTAGTAAGGTACCGCCACGTGCAGTTTCTCATCGGATAAAATACCCCACGAGGAATGGTATGGTTTCGCAAACCAAACGGATGGGCGCCAGGCATAGTTGAGTGGTTTTCCAGAATCTGCAGGTCGACTGGTTTGGTTACAGATGTTTGGGTTTGTGCCACCCGACACAAAATGCGAGATAGACAACCAAACCTGCCCGATAGTATTTTGAAGAATTGTGCGTTTTGTCGACTAGCTTCGATGCCAGTCTTCCTTAGCTTGAGAGTTTCGATAGTGGATCGCACGGATGGCAACACTTCAAATATATAGGAGGCGGTATTCTCGTTACTATACTAGATAGCATCCGGTCGGAGGCGAATTGTCTTAGAGTGTTGGTTGTCGGGAGGTAGTAAGAGGATCGGGTTGGCGGATGGTCGGTTATGCGCGAACTAATCGAACCGCTCGCGCCAAATTGACCAGGCCAGCAATGATAGAATCACGTTGTCGCTAGAGACTACAGCCCATATATTCGAAAACTACTCGAAACCTTCTGCGGGAGACCGACAGACGAAAACGTCTCTTGATTGTTTGGGAGTCGGCGCATCAAGAAGTAGTTGCGAGGTCCACGAGTCGCAAGACAGGCGCGCATGAGAGAAAATAGGTAGATATCTGCGGGGTCTTTTGTCGCGGCGCATAGTTTAAGGTTTTTAAGGTTGTCAAAGTTGCGCGCGCAATCGTGTCGCATAAACGAAAATCGCTGTTATTGTCGCCGCCGTCGCCGCCATCGCCGTTATCGCAGGGTGCTGTGTACCTAGGAATCGCTCGTCGCACAACATGAAGAAGAAAAATAGATAGGTCGGTTTCTGGACCTAGACCTGTCGCTGTACCACACACACCATTTGCGCGCGCCGGGCCATTTCTTGCAGAATGCAAAAATGATACGTAGATCAAAACGATAAAAAAAAAAGATTTGAACTCACATTTCCCTTAAGAACCTTATCGACTTCCTGCTTATTCCTTCTCAACTCTACTTCTTCAACATATACTGCTGCTATCCGTTCAACCAACAGCAACCTTCTCCAAACACTGCGCGACCTCCAAGGGGGGAGTTGATAATAGTATGCGATTACGATACGATGCGATGAACATGTAATATTTAGGATCACAGGCAAAGAAAAGGAAGGGTTAAGAAAAGAGAGAGGGACGAAGGAAAGAGCAAAGAGGGCACGGAGTGAGGGGGGACGGACAGGTTCCAGAGCATGTGGAACCCGGCGCGGGCGAAGGGGCTACTCCTCTACAGGATAGGTACCGGATACAATTGCTTCGTAATAGCTGATGCGCTATGTAAACCGGCTACTAACGTATTAGATACCTACCTAACCTAGTAGATACCTCCTAGTAGTTACCTATAAGTCCCTACCTAGTGTAGTACATAGACCCTTCCCTGCATACAACATGTACGTGCCTACCTTAGTAGGATTAAATTACTTATTAGCGGATGGATCGCCAAATTCTGGTGGAAGTTCAGTTCAGGTGGCTACTTTGGTTTTTTCCCTTTTTTTCCTTTTTTTTTTCCCATATCCCTTCTGTTCTGGATTTCCTTGTTTTGTTTTAATTGACCATGTATTGCTCACATTTTCTTTTCTCTTCCTAGTATGTGCGTACTATTTAATACCCTATATTATTGTCGATAGGCTTTTATTTTATATGTACATGTATAGTCTTCCTTGCGTTTGTGCTACATCATCTTTGTGTTACCACGTTATACTCCTCCTCGCTCATATATCCTAATAGGCCGCATCGTTGACCTCGCCATGTGCGTTAGAAGAGACTTAGACAAGCTAGAAAAAAGTACTTGGTATATTCACTAACTAGCTACATGTATCTTCCACTTTGGAGTTTGATTCGCCGACCTACCAACCAATAATAATAATAACAATACTATCTAACCTTCCCTCCTTTATTCTAGTGTCTTACGGTTTGCTGCCCTGCATAACTACCACGAAAAATTTGACATCTACTAATAGTACATACCTAAGTATTATCTTGGTATCATCTGGGTAGGGAGACATGGATCTAATGTGATCCAAAGTCTCACTAGTATACTTTCGTAGACTTTACCGAGCTACCATCAGATGCCAACTACCTATTCCGATTCTTTTCGCGTTGGTTCGTTCTCATCTCTTATATCCCTCAAAGCTGTTTATATTATGTACTACGGTACCTCACCTTCAATTTCACGCGATTGTATATCTTGCCAAGTTGCCATACATGAGAATAATAGTGGAGGTCGAGAAAGTGGGCAGACTCTCGAATAACTAGATGAGAAGAGATACACTCTTCGGCGAATCTCATGTTAGCCTACTAAAGCTGATGATCCTTCGTGACATGATCCCCGGTTATCCATATGATTTAGACGTGATACCTGACCCCACATCATAGGACTTGAGGCCCGAAAGACGCGCAGAGAAGACTGGTTAGGACGAGACGGGATGAAAAGAAAAAAAGAGAGAGACAGGGTAATAATCTGGAACAGTCTAACCAAACCCCTCGAACCTTGCATGCAGTAGATGAACCCTACTTGACTACCTGTTAGGTTATTATCAATCATTTCCACAGATGAGCATGCTTTGTTTAAGCATTGCATCTTCGAGGCACCTGGTGGAAGAACAAGCTGCTGGAATTTGGAACCTGCATATTAACGCCACATGGCTTCGATAGTAACGATGAGCTATTTATTACTTACATGTATCGCCGGTATCACCTAGTATACCTCTATACACCTAACCGAGTCCTGCTGTCCCTGTAGGTAAGGGGGTAGGGGGTAGGGGGGTAAGGGGAAAATGTGGGAGATGTATTATCCCACCATTCTTCCCCCTCATCACCCTACAAAGACCCTGCCCCTCCATGTAAATCCTCGTGCTCTAACCAATCAGAGCCCCGTCGCAATGCCGGGGGTCGTAGAATTTCGCTTCCGCCTCGTTGATCTTCCAACATCGTCAACTTACCGGAATTGCGACTGTGATCGCCATCTTGATTAGTCACATCTCGTTGGAACATATTGGCACGCTTCCACCCTCGAAAGCCTTGTTGGGATTGGTCGTGTTGTAGTTAGTCGAATTTAATATCTCGTTTCTTTAATCTCATTCGCGTAGGTGTGTTTATTAGAGCGGCAAGTCTACATAAAAATGGTGCTCTGAATTTTATAGAGAGATTCGGTAGAATTGGAATAAATTATAAATTATTCATATGACCAAATACTATATAGACTCATATATGCGTACACATGGCCTACTACTATACAAACACATACTTAAGAAGAGCCTCGCGATATAGCTTGGCTAACCATGTTGAGCCTCGGCGCAAGAAGTTCCATTTATCTACACGAAACACATTCGTGATCATCATTCGCAACACGACACCTAGCCGCGCTTCTTCGTAGTAAGCGACTCTATTATCCTAAAGTCAAATTAATTCCATGACAATGGGAATCAGATGTTTCGGAATAGTCGACAATAGAAACTACTTGCTATCGGCTACATTAGCATATATTAGGCACACATTATTAGCATTATTACTATATACTTAATCTCGTCTCACATATTATACACGACTAATAGCCTAGAGCAACTCCACGGACAGTCTCAGTAACTGCAGTTGCGTAGCAATGCCTGCTATTAGAATTGTCTTTTAAGTAAGATGAGGAAAAACTGACATTCCTCTCCTCATCTCACGATAAATATAAAATAGTTAACTAGAACCATAGCATTGTCTCTTCGATAGCGCCTGCACCGTACACACACACTGCCTGGTAAAAATTAGTTCGACGTGCGCTCCGTCAAGAGAAGAAGACTTGATTAGCAGGTAGTAAATAGTTGAATGGTGGTTTATGAAAGCAATATTAACCCGCGCTCCCCCAGCGCCAGTGCTAGAATCACAAACTCCGTATGCATATATAATCCCATGCCACCTTAATACCATACCATGCTAGTATGAATAAGACATACAAGGCCCTCACTTAATCCTTTTCCTTTTATGCTTGATTCTTCCCCTCTGATCATACACCATTATACGAATAGGCTACACATCCCATCTCGCCTGTCCTCCGTCGAACGTCGAGTTACGAGAGCGAACCACGTGTCCTATTACCAAATGATTTCAAGGCCGATCTGTCACGGATGGTGGCCTAGTCTCGAATGGATGAGGCGGAAGCGGGACATCAGACAGGGGGGCTATGGACCTTGGACGAGCCTCGACAACGTAGGATACGCCATCCTCCGATGCATAGGACGGTGGGCGAGCCGTCCCAGGGCGAGAGTACCGCTCTTCGTTGGCTTCCGTAGGAGGCTGGTCATTACGTTGCCAATATAAGCGATCCGGATCCACGCGCTGTACCACTTGTTAGTAAGGTTGTTATTACCTCTCAAGATATATAAACTGATACATACCACGCTCTCGCGCCATAGCCCATAAGCCGGAGGCTCCAGTTTATTAGCGACATTATCCATCCCTGCAGCTTCTTCGTCTTGCGCGAGAATAACATGAATTGGCCGTCGCGGGACGGCGTATCCACCAGGTTCCATCAGCCGTGGTAAATGCGCCTGCTCTTCGTCTTCATTGGGCGGCTTGATGATCAGCATGCATATTCTTATTAGGCCGTGGCAGAAGAAGATGGTTGAGAATAAAATGATGACGATCAGAAGCACTGTAAATTCGTTGCTGTACACTCTTTTCGAGATCGAAAGAACGAGGTCTGCATTCGTCATGTCAATATATAGCCTCGTAATAGACAATTTGAATTACTCACAGATAGACAGCATAAGCATTAAAAAGAGGCCAGAGACGAAACACCGCAGGATCTGAGAGCGTATTCGCCGCGATTTAACCCAAGGGAAACAAAATAAAAATTTCTCAGGTCGCGCATGTTGTCTTTGCCTTCGGCTGCGATTACGTCTCGTTCTGTCTACTTGATCGACCAAACGAGTCTCACCAGGATCCGCGCCTCGAGGTTGTGATCGCCCGGTATCGACATCTCTGTGGCTACTACGCGTATACGAAGGTCTCGGTTCGGATACGATAGGAAGTCTTTCGGTCTGTGTAGGAGGCGGATGTGATTGCGATGTAGGCGCAGACGGTGTCTCAGTCCGGCCAGAAGTTGGACGCGAGTATTCTTCGGTCCGTGTTAAGTTTGGTACACGTAGGTGGGTGGAAGACGTATTTGGAAATCCCGGATCGGGACGCGGCGTCTTTGGGCTATCATCTTCAGCCCTGCCATCGCCGGCACTCTGACTTTGTCCACCTGTACGCAACCGATTCGTGAACAGTGTAGGCAAGGATGGGCGACCGACTGGGAAGCGTCTTGCATGGGAACCTGATTGCTCCCCCATCTCTGGCTGCCCCTGCTGCTCTAGATCCTGCGTTTGCGCATCTGAGGATTGACCTCTCCGCAGGACATTTGAACGAAGGTAATCCATGACTACAATGAGCAGATGTGTAGCTTCTTAAGCGTTAAACCTGGTGTCACCGACGTCCAACACTGTACATGCTTTTGTGCGCCGGTCTCGACCACTATGCGAAATCTAAGGAGTGATGGGGATGAGCGCGGTCGATGAAGGACAAAGTACTACAATAAAACACGGATAGCTAAGTGAGATCGACCTGGCGTGTATCCTAACAGATTGTGTCGGATGGTTTCGTGTAAACCGACTGGCGACGAATACCGAGTCTCTTCGGTAATGCAGTGTTGGTTTCGGATGCAAAGGACCATCGACGAATCGAATCTTCTTGGTATTAGAGAACGCTCCAATACCTGCAGGATCTATATGCAGTATGGCAGTATGTCTCGAATCGTAAATTATAAGCTCGGGATGGACCAGCCAAGCCGAAGAGAGAAGGAAGCAAAGGGATGTGGTGGAAGGGCGAATTATCAAATGAATTAATGACAGTTTGACGCAGGAGAATAGAATCGAAACTCCCAGAGTCCGTTATTCTCAAATGGTATACCTAGAACGAGGGACGAGAAACAGTACAAAAAGAAAACAAGAGGATTACGATGATTCCATCGACTGCAATAGCCGTCGATTGGCTCACGGAAGGTAGACAACCACAAACGGAACGAGAGGAACAGAGAGTGAGAGAGAGAACTGCGAGGCACACCAAGGATAGGCGAAGGCGGAGGCGAAGGCGAAAGCAAAGGCGAAGGAAGATGCGGACGTCACAGCGCTTGAGAGACAGCTACTATGTACCTAGAACGAGCGAGCGTCTCCAAAGCGTTGGCGGTCTCATCTACATACAACTAGTAATCGGAAGGATGCGACCCTGTTGTGAATTCGACCCGGCTGTTAATTGACCGTTGGTATGGCTGGCGAGGCATGAAGGAATATACCAGGCATGCAAAACAGCTAGTGCTCAAGTAAAGACCTAAATGAAGACCTAAGGTGGCAGGGTGGTAGATTTGGTCAGCTTGGTTCGATTTGGCAGTTAGGAATAAGATGAATCAGCCAATCAAATTGCCCCTTTATCGCCGCGTCAGGGAACCTACCACTTAGGGGTCCGTTCTCTAACTACAACTATAGACGCCAAGGCTGCTTGAGATGAAACCCAGACGCAGGGGCACCACCGTGACCATTGTTTCGGAACTGGTACGTACCACCCAATGAAGCAATAGCGATATGCGTGTGGGTCTTATACGAGTAGTGTATTACGGTATTACAGTATTACATAATTGCATATCCATACATGATGTAAGTACATAAGTGTGTACATGTAGTTACCCCATTCCGTAAGTGAGGACATATAAATCTACCTATATATTTACAGAACAATCGTATAATTGTAAATAACCTAGACACTAGATTCAAATAACCACTTATGTTATTTATAAACTTCACGCGCAAGATTCTCCAGTTATGTAGCTATAGCTTCGAGATCTCACCCTGAAACCAACAGTACCGGCGTGAGCATCTATATTAATATACCCTATAGGCTTGCTATCTGCTCTGCAATGTAGACAGGCAGAGCACCAAGTGTTTGCGAGGCTATCTTTATCTAGTTGATAATCGACCCAGACGGTGGGAAATATGAGTTCAGATCCATTCCAGATAGCCATCATATTTCTCAAACGTCTATTTGATGCGCAGACTTGATCCATTATCTCTGAGGGGATCATTCGAAGAATGGCTGATAAACCATCGCCAGTATTATTAAACGAACTACAGCCCTGTATCAGGGGAGCCTAGACAACCGAGTCTAGGGTCTTGGCGAATAGGATATCTAGGGTGAGGTATAGGGCTTATAGAATCATTCGGTGTCAGCCATATAGTTTACACCCGAGGCGATGAACTGAACATCGTCCTCTTATTCTTGCTAAACTAGAGCTTTCATCTAAGCTCCCCAAGCAACATTCTACGATCAGAAGACCCAGATAAGACTAATTAAAAGTTAACAACAGGATTCGCAGAAATTTGCATCAGAAGCTCACTTACTAACAGGTTCCTCGCCAGGAGTGAATTCGGCGCAATTGACAGCTCCCTTATGGCCTGGTAATTTGTAAAGGAGCTTGCCGTTGTCGTTGGACCATATTAATACTGTCCCGTCACCAGCACCTACGGCGATTTTCTTGCCAGCCTTATCCCAGCCAGCTCGAGTCAGATTCTTCTCGACTCCTACCTGTGCCCCATCGAATGTACGAATATGTCGTTCCGTGGGTGCGAATGGTCTTATGTCCCAGGTCTTGGCTGTCGAATCGTGGGAATAAGATAGTAGCGACTGAGAGTCCGGCGAGACACGTAAGCTAGTTACCGTATCGTTATGACCCAACATAGAGTAGACAACGGCC
Organism: Daldinia decipiens; assembly: GCF_022478715.1. Classification (NCBI taxonomy): domain Eukaryota; kingdom Fungi; phylum Ascomycota; class Sordariomycetes; order Xylariales; family Hypoxylaceae; genus Daldinia; species Daldinia decipiens. The sequence continues at coordinate 280,697 of NW_026054572.1, read as the reverse complement.
TTCTTGCGTATGTCCCAGACCTTGATATCATTGTCGATACCACCCGAGAAAATTTCATTGCCTGCCTCTGCGACTGCTACTGCTGTAATTGGGAAGTCGGTCTCGATAAAGTCGGCAGCGTTCTTCGATCGGGGATCCCAGATGCCTATAGTACCATCGTCACTGCCACTAATTAAGAGTTCCTCGCCACGTTTGCTCGTGTCCATGGTGTTTATGATTTCCTCGTGCCCGATATATCGTCGTATCCTCGTTCCCGAAGTCAAATCCCAGCTGGCAAGATGCATATCGGCCGAGGCTGAGTATAGAATTTCGGAGTCTCGAGACCACTGCAAGTCCAAGACCGCGCCTCGATGGCCTGTTAGCACGCCGTAGTTCTCACATGCTCCCGAAGAATTCCAAAGCACTACATCAATCAGTCAAATTCATGAGCGAAGTGCCGAGACGAAGCTTACATATACTCCGGTCCATCGACCCCGAAGCAATCAAAGCGCCCGTGGGATTGAATTTCGCTGAGAAGATCTCTCCAGAGTGTCCCGTCAACTCCATCAGCGGTGCTTCTAGGTTACTTGTTCGGGGAGCCTAATCTAGGTGTCAGTGCTGCGCCTACAATTCTCGTTTTGATTCGCATAGTAGATACACATACGGATTGAACCAGAGCACTGCTCCCAGAGGCTCCATCTCGGCGTGAGAGCGCAGTACTTATCCCTGGTTTTTGCCTTTTAACAACCAATTGGCCCGAGCCTGGTTCCTCGGGCGCGGGTCGTTTTTCGGCGGACATTGCTGCTAGTTTGGATATCAATCTAAATCAATATAATGTCCTTTTGTTTGCAATATGCGGCGCGGAAATCGGGGGTTATTAGAAGTCTTGTAAAGTGATTGCGCGCGACTTTGCGCGTCTCTATTCGGTAGCAAAACTTAAGCTTCGTTTATCCAGAACTAGGAGCTTCAAGTACCTAAGTAGATGTAGCTTCAGCTGGTACCTAGGTAGGTAGCCGATAATGCAGGTGGGTCGTGTTTTAGCGGAAAAGCAATTTTCCATTTTTCTCTGATAGGCCTCCTTTAAGTGAGCTTAAAGAGTGGACCTCAGGCTTTCATAGGTATGTACATACATGTATGTACCTAGGTACATAGAGTCCTGATCGGAACTATGATATCGGTTTGCCGACGTAACCCCTCGATCCCACCAATCAATATATCTATCAGTGAAACAGCAGCAACTAACTATCTTCACCGTCTCGTCATTACTAAACTTAGCACCTAAGACGATAACACCTACACATCCACACAAGCTTACATTGTTAAAACTCTCTTCGAAAGATCAGAAAACATAGACAGGAAAGGGTCAATGATCTGAATGAGCCCAACTTGAGCTCGTCAATCGAGCATGTCAGCAAACAAAGCTGCCCGTGTGGGCGAAGAGTAAGTAAGCTGCATCTATTTAGCCTTGCATTATTTTTGCTAACGGACAGTAGGATTTGGAAGTAAGTCAAAGAACCACTAACGATAAATACTTGTTCTAACAATATGCTACAATAAGGGGTCGCATCGATAAAGTCAATGCCGAGCTTGTCACCTTGACTTACGGCACCATAGTCGCGCAGCTGTGCAAAGACTTCGAGGGTGATTATGTCGAAGTCAATAAACAACTGGATAGAATGGGTTACAATATTGGCCTCCGATTGATCGAGGACTACCTGGCTAAATCTAATACTATGAGACGGTGCTCTAATTTTCGAGAGACAGCCGACATGGTCGCGAAGGCAAGTCTTCAGCTAAAGCAATTCCCCTAGCATATGTATATGTCCTAGACTAACATCTACGGTTGGTTTGCATAGGTCGGCTTCAAGATCTTCCTTAACATTACGCCGACTGTAACGAATTGGACAAGCGATAGCAAACAATTCTCGCTTGTATTCGAAGAGAACCCTTTAGCCGACTTCGTCGAGCTTCCCGATGACGGCCGAGCGCAGGACGAATTGTGGTATTCGAATATATTCTGTGGTGTATTAAGAGGAGCGCTCGAGATGGTGCAGATGCAGGTTGAAGCGCACTTTATCAGCGATGTGCTACGAGGGAACGATACTACCGAGATGAGGATATCTCTAATCAGGTATATCGACGACGAGTTACCACCAGAGGATGACTAGTACGCCCACTTGAGGACATGTATAATTAATAGGTGGAATATGCAAGGCCTGGCAGATCTTCCAGCAGCCTAACGGGCGCGGCTTTGATACGTGTTAATAATGATACCAGCTAGAAGATATCTAGCGATCCATTATAGGACGACATCGGTCCCGGATTGTCGGGGTATTTCGGCATCTTACACTTCATCCAACGTGCACTTCATACCCTACACTCGGAAAAGTCTCGCATAAAAAATTATCACCGAAAACGAAAGAGTTATTTAAATCTCATATCGTTTCGTAATATCACTTCCTCGCTTGAAGTAGTCTTCAGTAAGGGAGGAAGTTCTAGAAAAGCAATAGTCCAGCCTAGTGACGCTCGAGAACACACTATGATAACATGAAGAATCAGGACAGAAGCAAGCGGCGGTGACAAGTCAACAAGTCAACAGGTCAACAGCGAGGGTGATATAATTTTTATTGTCTCGGGCGGGATCTAGATTTCTTATTCCTTGGATTAGCGAGGTCCACTTGACTCCCGAGACTGAGGGAATCATGGGAGGGGAATGCGGGAGGCGCCGCGGGGGTGTTAAGGGACCAGGGCTCGGTCTCTTGGATTAAGTTCTCTTGGGTCAAGTCGGGGTAGTTTTGGACCCCGCCGAGTCCGCTTGAATCCATCGTGCCCCATCCTTTCCTGCAGTGATCTTCCGGCATATTTGTAGACGGGCTTATATCAATAACCTCGCCCGCTTGGCGATCCTTCTTATAAGTTATCCCCATAATACTACAATTTGCATAGTTGGAGTATAGTAACCTAGGTTAGTATAATAGTTGGTAAACCCCATCTTTGATTTTTTCAGACCTTTATTAAAAGGACCCTATATTTTTTGTATGCAATTAAAACGCCATCGGAGGTTTTTTCTTCTTTTATGCACTCAGTACTTACACGGAGTGTAACTGTACCTGCGTCCACAAGTCTACTGGTTCGTTGTTAGCGTAACACGTCTATAGTTGTTAACACGATCCACCAAATATTATTAACAGATTGCTATTTCAATTCAAGCTGGATCAGACTCAAACAGGCTTCTATATGATTATATTGTTACACAAGAAGCCAGTGACAGCTTATGCTAGTGAAGATCTGGTTTAAATTATTCTGCTAGGCAATCTTTTATTTGCTATTTATTTGTTGAACCTAATCTTGGCCATCCTTGTTCTGGGGCAACATCTCCAGCGCAACCAAAAGACCGAGTAGTAGAACAAGATTTAATAACGCTCTCTTTACCCAAGCCTTCAACTTTGCCTAAGCAAAGGCAACGTGGCAAGAGCTTGACGGGTCCAAAGAGACACAGCTGACATAAGTGATAGGTGGTATACATAGAGGGCCTTTTTGTTATCATATAGGTAACGAATACTCGAACCCCCCAAATCTTGACGTATCAAAGTTAGACGCCTTGAAGCTTACCATGTTGCCTTACCAAGTACTAGTATTTCAAATGTTAATCATGAGAGGTACTTTATGTTATATGTCGTATCTGTTGAGGAGAAGAGACACAGCCTGTTGAACAAGGTTTGTGACCTCATTCCTCCTCACGTCACCAGATGACGACGGATTAACACCATCCGCTCTTCTACATACACATGTAGATCCCTATATTCGTTTTATTCCAGATGTCAGTTTAGCATCTACAACCGAACTAAAGAGTTAAGGCAAGGAACAGGAAAGATGTCGATGAATAGTACTACTCATCACACATACCCTAGGTTAGGTACATTAGGTACAAACACGTACATACACATCTTACTGTACTCGACATATTAACTATTAAAATCACGGAACAGACAGGGTGAAGAATATCGCCGGGCAGTTTAATCATATACTCGTTCAATATCCGTTTGCTGTACGGCAATAAAATCGATGAATAGACCGGGATTGACTACAATATATCAAACCATTATTTCGATCTGTCATTAGGAGAATAAGAGGGTGAAGTTGATCTTAACCCATGGCCTCATCATAGATGAACTAATATCGACAAGGATTGGGTCCACCTATTGAACATGGCTCTTATTACATGTATCTACAAAACATGGATATACCTTGACTACCTATACTTTATACTTTTAACGTACCTCTCTCGAAATACGTTTTTGCTTAACAATAATATAACATCTCGATAAACAACAAACTTGTCTTATAACTCCCTCGAACTGGGCAGTTCGCATTTATCGAAGACGTGGTGCTGAGCTTACATGTTAAAATGCGAAGAGTGCTGTATGTAAGTTGGTACATATGTAGTACATCAGGGTCGATGCTTATTAGAGTTCTGAAATTGACGTGAAGGATGCCAAGACTGAATTTGGGAAGGCGTTCTCAAATATACGCTGGAAGGTACGTCGGTAGCCTCCGCCTATTGCCAATAAAATGTGTATAAAGTATACATAATCCCGTACTCAGATATGCGCCTACATCGGACCTCTGACCCATAGGTTTTTCCATCGCGTCTGTCTTAACCCATACTTCCCGACTCCCCCCAGTTCCCCCGTTCTGCAAGCTCCTCGCAACTGCTCTTTACTCTACATATTCTGCCCTACACTTTTTGCACTATGCAAGGAGCTTGTACATCTTCTTTTTGTCTTATCTCCTCTCCCCCCCCCAAAATCTTAAAATCCACCCAGCGCATGCCCCAAGAGCCCAAATAACGGGGGTCCCTTGCCTTAACTATCATTTACCTTAGCATCTTCTCTCCGCGCACACCACATTAAATAGGTACCCTATTAACTTTACTTACCGACCTAGGTACCTAACATAGGTACCTAAACCACACCGACCACATCCTGGTACTTACACACTTGCCTTACCCTCGCACACTACCCATCATCTTCCGCCACTATTCTTTGCCAGTCTCGGCTCAGATCCGTAGAATTATATCCTTCTAATTCTTCCTTGCATTTCCCTTTTTTCCAATACTCATCACCAAGGCAGCAATCCCCTTATTCTTTTAACATTTTGTTTGCGTGCCTATGCATCTCTGGATATTGCCTAGTCTTTTGAATGTCTGCAAGGTCGCATCCACCGTGCGCGATTTCGAATTCGCCTAATAATTGGCTTCTCGTCGTGGAAGGAAAGCTAGCGCTCCGCCTACACCACAGAAGCGCTGTGATCTCGCGTTGAAGGGACACACAAAAAACAGTCTGCGAGACAGAGTAGAGAGCCAGAAAGGGAGAGTACGCGAGATAGGAATAGAATATTTGCACTGCAACAGTGCTGCCAACAGTGCTGGACGCGGGCGAGCAAGGCACCTTTCTGCCCCCATCACCAAGTACAGCAGGACAGCAGGACGGCAGGACAGCAGGACAGCAGGACAGCAGGACAGCAGGACAGCAGGACACCCAGGCACACAGTGCAGCTTTTAAATCTATTTCTACATATACAGTACCTATCTTAGGTACCTAAGCTGTACCTAAAAGCATCTTACCCACCTAAGTTCATCTGCTGTTCGCTATCCATCAAGACCAAGCGATCCTCGCAAAATCTCGTCTGGCCCTCCGACGACTACTCTCTCTTAACATCATCCCCTTACTATTACCGTTTTGAGCTGTCGCGTTCGAGACAGGATCTAAGGTTATTTGGACTACCGCTTGAGGAGAACTAGTAAAGGTTTATTGGAAGAGAGGGGTTTTTTTTCCCAAGGGACCAAGGACAAGAAAAATCCATTAGCTGTCATCCTACCGGCGCCCTCTCTCATTCGCTATAACAAAGCACCAGCCCCCAATAACGACCGCTATTATCAGCACCTACCACCTCCACGATTAGACCACCACGCCCATACCACCCGACCGAAAATCGACTGACAAACTCATCTTCGCCATCACCGCCGTCGCACCAAAAAGTCCGACACACATCCACCACCTTCACTCTTTCTCATCCACTCGTCCATTTTCTACTTTATTGAATCTACCGCCACTCGCGATACTTTATACCAACTTTTCTTTTCACCCCATTCGCGATTTTTATTCCCAGCCTCTGTATACCAACGGGATCTTTTGTACCCGCGTACCTGGTCGCATCCTCTTTTGCTCCTTTTGCATAGCTAGAGGATTCAGACTCTTGCCTAATCAAGATTTCCTGTCTAGCAAAAAAGGCGAAATCCAAAACTAGGATTCTTTTCCCGAAACGCACCGTCAGGTACTGGATTGCTCAGGCGATTATTACACTTACGCGCATTCGTTTCTGTCTTGTCTGATCAGTTCTTCCTTCGTCGCTGACCAAGAAACGAGCGCCCGAGATATTTGATCGATTCATCCCGGCATCATAACACGACTTCCAATAGCCAGAATTGAGCCTCACGGTTGCCAGGCTTGGCTCCTATTACCGCGACACGCACGCGCATTTGCCCCGTGGTAGCTTATCACTGTGACTGGATACCGCAGATTTCGACAGACTTTTGTCTGTCCATCATTTCCTACTAATGAATAACATGAATATGTCCAACATCCCCTTGGCTGGGCCTGTCGGTGGTCCATCACCAATGATGGCCAATACGTTAGCCGCGCAACAGCAACAAGTCCAAAGCCAAGGGAACAATCGGACGGTGCTTAATACATATATTTACGACTACTTTCTTCGAGAGGGCATGTACGACTGCGCGCGTCAAATGCTCAAGAGTGAGCAGACCCTCAATGTCATTAAGGAAGGCCCCAACCGCCGCCGTGACGAGAATGGCAATGTTCTGGGTAATGGGGTGGGTGACGATCCTATGGACACCGATAGTAAAGATGACATAGACTCGAAGCGACCTTCGGATCTTCCCATGCCGAACGTCCCAGCTGCCGCCGAAAATAGCTTCCTATACGAGTGGTTCTGTTTATTCTGGGACATGCTTTACGCTCAACGTAACAAGCCTGGCATTAGTCCCCAAGTAAGCCAATATGTCAACCATACTCAGGTAAGCGTCCCGTAAAGCCGGGTTTGAAACAGCGGTAAGGCTAACTACTCTAGCAACAAAATCGCCAGCGACAAACAGAACAGCAAGCGATACTACGAGGAATGCGACAAGACATCTACGGCCAAACCCGAATGATGGGAATGCCGAATGGGATGCAGGTTAATCCGAAGCAGCAACAAAACTTAGCTAGGACAGCCATGGCCAATAACCAGAACAAGTATGTCGAGAGTCTATTGTATACATGGCTGGTTACGTACTAACGTTATGTTACAGCCCGCAAGGCATGCACATGCTACAGCAGGTAAAGCAGAACCAGATGCAGCGCGATGGTTCGAATATGGACGGTAATCAAAACCGCCCAGGTTCTCCCGGCCAGGCCGAGAACGCGCCATCACCGAGCAAGAGACCGCGTCTGGACTCATCTGGACCCTTTAATCCTCAGCAGGGAGGCATGATGCCTAATGGACAACGACCGCAGATGCCAGGACAACAAGTAGGCAACGGGCCCAGAAATACTACTATAGCTGGACATATGCTTTCAACAAACGGTATTAACCCAGCTAATCTGTCACCTGAACAGTTCCAAAATTTCCAATCGCAACCTCCGCAAACTCAGGCCAAGTCGATCCAGACGTATTCCCAGAACCTACAGCAACACCATGGCCAGCAAATAACTAACAAACAGATGCCTAATCCCGGTGGCCCGCAAGGCCAATCGCCCATGATGCAAGGCGGTCCCAATGACGTTGCGATCAGTGCACTCTACAACCCAGACGGGATGGGCGGTCCTGGAGTGGTGAGGCCCGGTGCACCAGGTGGTGCCCAAGGAGCAGGTGGTAGCAATCATGCTCTCCAGGACTATCAGATGCAACTAATGCTGTTGGAGCAACAAAATAAGAAACGTCTTATGATGGCTAGGCAAGAGCAAGATAGCATGGGCGGCATGCCCCGACCGGACGGAGCTGGCCCCGGTGGCCCTGGTCCGAACGGACAGGCTTTCCAAGACCCGTCTGGTCAGGGGGCTCGCCCGGGGGCTTCACCTAACCCGGCAGATCAAATGAAGCGTAATACTCCGCAGATGAACCCCGCCACCATTCCATCGCCATTGACGGATGGCGCGCAATCGAGAGGGTCGCCGAACCAAATGAATTTTGTGCAAAATGGAATGGACCCTAATATGCAGGGTCATTTCTTCAAGAATATCAACGGGATGGATTCCAACATGGTGGCTGCACAGATGAACGGAGGCATGCGACCTCCAAGTTCTCACCCCAACCAACCATTTAACGGCCAAATGAACCCTCAAATGATGAGACTGCAGCAGGGTGCCCAAGGTGGCCCCCCAATGCAATGGCAGCAGGGGCCGAATGGAAACACGATGGCGCCCCAAGGGCCCCAAGGACCTCAAGGTCAGGTTCAGGGCACACCGCAACAACGATCTATGCCGCCTCCGTCAGCTCCCCCGGTTAACAATGGTGCTGCGGGCCGCTCAACGTCGTCGCCGCAGCAGAATAATGCGGCTCCGCCCACACCCCAGCAATCCAACAAGGCCGCACCCAAGAAGAAGGATACTAAAAACGCGAAGAACAAGGTACGCATATAATTTTTAAGAATTATATATTAACAACTCTATCTGACCGCTTATCCATAGGCTGCCGCTCAGAAGAAGGCAAACCAGGCCCCGGGTGCCACGCCTGCTTCAGAGGCCGCCCAAGAGCCAGAGCCGCCTACGCCTGTCACGCCCGTCAACACGACGAACTTCAACAAGAACGGACAGGTTGTGGCCGCTCAGCCAGCAGCTAATGCAGCTGTATCTGCTCCTCCACCTGCTCCTGCGCCGGTTGCTGCACCGCAAGCGCATCCGGACCCGTCGCAAATAAATACGTTTAGCATGGACAACAATTCAATAGTAAGTTACCCCCAATCCTTTCTTGAGGTCATTTGCGCTGACTCTCTTGCAGGACTTTGGCGCCATGCCGTCCTTTGCGGACCCTATGCAGACTGGCGATGTACTTGACTTTGATTTCGATTCATTCCTACAAGACGGCGATGCTGACCCCGGAAACTTTGATTTTGGTACTGGGCCATTTGGGATGGAAGGGGCTGGGGAGATTGGGGCGGAGTAGGAGTACGTCTTTAAGCTCGCCGGTCTTGAGTGATATCCTTTAAGCATCTCTACGTTCGGGTTAACTTGGGCATGTCATGGCGTTCATCGGTTGTTTAAACTCGCATCTGGACTATGGCTATGGTCTGACGGGTATTCGAACTCAGCGGACCAGAGACGAAACACGACTACCACCGAAAAGCCTGTTGATTTTTCTCCTTTTAGACTACCATACCATACTTATTGTTTTTAGTTGTTTCGCCATACCGCTCATATCACATATGCCCTTATTTCGTCTCGTCCGCTGCTTCGTCTCCGAGACTGGTGAGATTCTGGCGAGGGACGTCTCAGTCTTGGGGTCCAGGATTGATTCTTGTATTTTTGGAGGATTTGTATTGCACTTCTCTGCTACTGTACGGCTCGCTAGTTTTTCTTGTCTCTACATTGGTTTGGTTTTACGTTGATATCAGCGGATCAGTCAGGCAATGAAATTCATTCAAACTAACTGTCAGTCGAATTGATCCGATTTCATGATTGGAAACCCCATACCCGCTGCTTTGTTGATTTTACAATTGTGGTGTGAGGCGAGGAGCTGTTAATTAATAGATGCTGCTGGGTCGTGTCAACGATGACAGGAACGCCCCGAGTACATTGACCGTCGTCTTTCGCAAGTCTCTTGGACCAAAATTGGAGGAGTGTATGTGCCGGAAGGCATACTCTCCCTCTCGTCTGCAAAAAAAAAAAAACACCCTAAATATTTGTTTCGCGACTTCAGGTGCTGATTATTGCTTTTTGGGACTAAAAAGGGGTGGGCGTGGGAGGCGAAAGTTGTTCCCAGAGATAGGATCTGGTTATGCATATTCACAAACTACCTAAACTTCTTTGCGCTATGGGCAGAAGCAAACAGAAGTAGAAGTGGAAAGAAAGCTGGGTTTGGTGGTTTGGTGTAGTGCGGTTCCATTGTGGTTATTTCGTCTCGGTGTATTCAATAGAGCAGAGATGTTGTGGTTCATGGTGTATGGTTTCCATCGACATTTTCCTTAGAGGCATTCGCTTACCTACGAAGTTTTATTACTTATAAAAACTATCGCGCAGTCGCAGTTGTACGTACTTTTTATTTTTATAATGGGGAGTGAATGGCACTTGTTCAAGTTAAGTGAAGTTTAGCTTTTGCCAGATATTCGGAGATTGATAAAGTCTAATGAATAATTGCTTTATATTTGACTTCTTATTGTTTATTATATTGTAGTGACTATCCCGTCTTATATTTATAGTTACCTAACCTAGGTATATGCGAAGTTTGCTAATCGTACGTTATAGGCTCGCCTAGTGATTTGCCGAGCTGTACCAGCGTCTTTTCATATACCTGACCTACATTTAGTTGCAGCTCCTCCTCTTCCTCATCTAACTCTATAGTTGGCTCGTCCATATCCTGTTCATTGTTGGGAACCAGATGTATCGTTGATAAGGGGGTAGGAGAAGTGTTAAAGCTGACTTTTGTATTCGGGGCCGTTTCGTCATCGGAATCTTCATCGGAATCTTCATCGGAATCTTCATCGTCATCTACCATCCAATGGAACTTGCCGTCGGGCTGATGTGGACCGGGTCCATCAAGTGCCGGAACGGGACTCCGAGCCCCCGGCGCCGCATCACTAAACTTTGGCGTCGGCTCCTCTTCCTCAACTTCCTCAACTTGTATCCTTTTCTTATCCTCTGGCCCCCCGTCCTCTAAATCGGTAGCGCTGGCTTTGCGTTTAGGTATAGCATGGCGTGGTTCTTCGACCTCACCCAAGTCTGTGTCATTTTCAAAGTCTATAATATCTTTGGACTTAACCCTGCTATTACTATTACCGCCGTACGGAATAGGTGTCTGTATTAACCCCGTAGATAGTGAAACGCCGATGTTTCTCCTCATAGGTAGTTGCCCGATATCATTATCATCATCGCTTGCGTCTGCATATGCCCCGACATCCGGCTCGTCGCTCATAATCACTGCGACCAGCATGCGGGTCTCATCGGCAATACTTTTACAGCGCACCATATCGGTTTTCGTAAACCCTCTTCCATTGCCTTGGAGCCCTGGTAAAGGGACGCCCGATTTAATATCGTGGCCTACAAGGAGACTAGCGAAACAGTGGTCGAGCTTCTTCAGCAGCGCAAATGTGGGCAGCGGTGACGGCGAAAAGGATGGTAGATACGTGTTAAATGCGAGTGCGACATTAAGGAGGTACGGGATTTGAAGACTGGCTAAAAAGTCGGTTAATAAAGCTATTCGACCCTCCTTCTTCGAGGTGCAAACGTAGGATAAAACATACGTGTACCCGAAAACCAAAGTACATCAACGACATCTTCAAGGTCTTTGCATAACTCGTCCACGTCCGTATAGCCGTTTACCTCATCAGCAGGGTCCGGGATGCCATGTTTCTTAACATATCGGCGCGATATGTGCAATAGTCGCTCGGAGACATAGTTTCTTGCGTAATCTTCTTTCCTTGAACCCCGAGCTAGGGGTTTTGATCGCGGACGCGGGAGGCGCGCGGCCACCTTATTGGATGCTGTACTAGGGGCGGGAGAAGGTAACGAGGTGCCATTCGGTAAGAAACCGCCGGCATTGCCGTAAGCGAATCGGGGTGTTTCAACCATTTTCAAGTGCGATTTTAAAAGAATATATGATATTTGAATACTGGATTGCGCGCATGGAGACGTATATATACCTGTTACGAATAGGTATAGTTGATGTAAGTAGGTTTAAGTTGGGATTGAGATGGATGGGAATTGGGAAAGTTAAATAATGGACTTCAGCCTTGTGACAGCATTACGACATCCCGCCTGTCAGCTGCCCATATGTATAAGCCACAATGTGCTCCACATATCTCCCCATAAAGAACCTTAGCAAGGGTCCACACAAAGCTCATATTGGCCCCACTTGTTCCGCCAATGGAATAGCGTAGCTTAGGTAAGCTCGTATTTTATTCAGCCTTGAATTTATTCTCCAAATCTTTTTTTGTATTCGACATCATCATCATCGCACATCACATAGTCGAATTCACCAACTTTACTATTTCCAACACATATACAATGCCGCCAAAGAGAGTTGGCGGTCGTTCCAACAAGGGCGTTGTTAGTACCATTTACGAAGCTTTCACATCTCCCGAAAATGCTTCTGTCGTACGGAGCGTAGCAATCTTCGGCGTATGTTCCCCTGCGACATATCCCCCCCTTGCTACCAAATAAGATGTTGGAAACTAACATATTCTAGGCTGCGGTGGCTTTCCTAGCGAGTCCCTGGAGCGAATACCTTCTTCCACCGTGAGATATATAATTAAAAAATATCAATCAAATATCTACGCAAAACACTAACCTCCAATCCAGAGTATAAATGTGCATTAGCCAAGAGATAGAGGGAATCATGAATTGCAAAGCATGTACTATATGGGGCAAACGGCTCGGGTGTACCATACTTGGGCGGTAGATTGGGAGGCGGGATATATATGAAATGCATCCAACCGGTCTTATTAAAATGTCCAAAGACATCAGAGGAAATCCCTCCACTTGACGCATTAATATGACGAACAACTCAATACCCACTTATAGCCTCAGTATTGTCTTCCAAGATTTTGGGATTTTATGCTGCCTCACTCGAGGAAATGCCCACCGGGTCTTTAGCCAAGGCAAGGCAGGTAACTTCAAGTATTGTCAACGAGGATCTGGAAACAAGATTGCATACAGTTTCTCACTCTTACCTACATACCTAGGTAAGTTAGGTACCTATTTATTCTGTCAAGCAGTGACGACCCAAGTTAGTAACCGTTCTGCTTCAAGAAGGTACATCGGGAAGTGTCTTTAAGATACAATGGCCAACCTTTTGTCCAGATTCTACAATGTGGCTTGCAATCTTCAATAGTAACCCTACTCTTTACCGCCTAACAACATGTCTTCGTCAATATGGCTTCCTTGTTCCTCGAACCTGATTATATCTTCCTGAGACACAAGGCAGATTATCATATGCTTGATCTGGAATTTGCCGCATGCAAATCATTGTTCTGGATTATCACAGATATTATATCCCGCTATCGACCCGTAGATCGAAAAGATGTTGTCACTTTTAGTATCGTCATATCGCACATCAGACCAGCGATGAGAGCAGAATATGTTATAAAAAATGTTATCTTTCGTGGCATTATACTGCAAATTACTGGGATCCCGTTACCACCTGGCACTTGGTCCCCTCTCGCCATTCTCTTCGACCTACTCAGGATAATCGTGAATTGCACGATATGCCTGCCACCCGGCAAACCGCCGCTGTTAACAGAAGAGGATATCGAATGGGGACTTAGGTCTGCTTATTGTGAGTAGTAGTACCGTATCTTAATAGATGCCCCCTACGATACGGCAATTTATGAAGGGAATTGGATTGACATCTTCCTCGATACATAGGTCTGCCAGGAGTTGGATCTCAACAGAACGACGTGGCTGTCCATAATTTTCACTTTCACTGCTTTACTGCCTCCATGTACGCTCTCAATGTAATGGACGATCCTTCTTTTTTCGTATTCGCAATGCGCGACGCACTAGAACGCGGATGGGACAGTGCCGATCACTGCAACAACTTCCTCGACTCGGTCAATCAATGGATTTTGCAGTGCGGAAAGAGGATATATCGGCTGATCAAGCGCGGATTTGAACCAACCTACAAGGCAATGTATTATCATGGGAATCTATACGAACTCGAGCTTGAGAAGACATACGGTAGTCACCGCCCTACCCCTGGCTTGACGATGCATCGCTGGGAGTTCTGGAAGAAGCGCGTTGAGGATACGATGATCTTCCTCGTCGACTGCGAACGCCCGCTACAGGTCATGACGCAAGGAAATCTGGCCAGACAAATTGCTACAAATATGAATGTTATAGCGAAATTTTGGGAGGCCGAACAGCGCGAACTAGTCAAACTGGGCAATGAAAAATAAAGCAGCGAGGTATATTTTTATTTGATCAGGGTTAAACGTCAGTAACGAAGTTCTTGAAGAGCTGAGTAATTCAATCAAGTATAAAATGTTAACCATACATATCTTAGATAGTTGAAATCAGCGAATCTTTTCTCCACTTCCCTTGCCTTATGCTTCAACTCGGAGGCAACTGTTTCTTAAGGCATGTTAAATATTGCTGTCTTTTCTTCTATCTCCTCTTTAGTTGATATAATTAGAAGCAGGCTTAATATAGATCTTCTTAAATAAGGTCTGGATAACTCGTAGACATAATGATAAGACCTGTCGCGCGTTACAGTTGGTGGATTCCTATCAAACACAAAGAGCTATGCGTTGAAGTAGCCTATAAAGTAACGACTACGAGCCCCTTAATATTTAGGTATTATGTACCATAACGTACCTATTACCGATTATGGACTTACATTCATCAAGTGGAGTAGGATAGAGGAGCAAGTAGAATATTGTATGCACCGGGTTCGTCGTACTCATTCACCGAGTCTATTACTTAATTTTTATTCTAAAGTAAAACGACATATGTGTATCTTCGTCTTTCTCCTTTAGGCAATGCGTCCGATATGATTAGGTACCTATATGTTGAACTAGTATTTACATTGGAATATCATGTTTTGGTTTAATATAACCCCGGTATAGAAACCACAACGTGGGGAAGTGAGTGTATATACTTCCATTCGCGGTATAGATTGTTGGAGATGATCTATTTTCGCTATACTATGCCCGGTAAGCTGTATCTTCAACAGCCCCTTTTTTGCAACATCCCCACCTTAGAACGATATGACTATCAACAATCTACCAATAATACGAGCATACTGAGCTCATTTGAACATGTTTAACGACAGAGGCGTCCTAGCTTAGCTGCATGTGCACGCATATATGTACGTGATGTATACGTCAATGATCGAAACATCGGTTAT
This sequence comes from Daldinia decipiens, assembly GCF_022478715.1. Classification (NCBI taxonomy): domain Eukaryota; kingdom Fungi; phylum Ascomycota; class Sordariomycetes; order Xylariales; family Hypoxylaceae; genus Daldinia; species Daldinia decipiens. The sequence goes on along the minus strand of NW_026054572.1, from coordinate 265,601 downwards.
TACAGGTATGAATACGCCCTCTTAATTCACATATCAAGAATTGACCTACCAGAAGTTCTAACGGCCTATGCTGTGTAGCCAACGTATCGCTGCCTTATTGCCTATATCGCTCGTGGGGGAGGCTCGTGTAGCACACCGCTACCCCAGCTCTAATCTTCTGAAGCCGGGGTAGATATTTTTCTATAAAGGCATAAGCGTTCCGCAATATTCAGGTCTCTGTCAGTCGACCCGAGTAGAACTCTCAGCTTATTCTTAGCTGCTTTAGCGAATAATGGCAGACCCAAAGCCCCTTAAAGGAAAGGTTATACTCGTCACGGGGGTGGCCCAAGGAATCGGGGCAGCTATAAGTGACTACATCGCGGCGCGTGGTGCAACGTTGTCTTTAGCAGATTTGCAGATAGACACACTCAACGCCTCGGCGCAGCGTATTTCTGAGGCTTATCCCGATATTCAAGTGTCGACATGGACTGTGAACGTCACGGACCCGAAGTCCGTCGAGGAATGGGTCATTGCGTCGAAGGAGAAATTTGGGAGGATCGACGGATGTGTCAATAATGCTGGTAAGCTGATCTGAATTTACGATATGTACCTAGGTTATTTATACTTGCCCTCCCCTCATTTGACTTTACTATATCCCATTGACTAACTATCGAGATGTACCGAAATAGGAATCCTTGGTGACGGAGACCAGATAACGGAGATGAGCTACGAGAACTGGTCTCGAGTCATTGATGTTAATTTAACTGGCATGTTTAACTGCCTTAAGTTCCAATTACGCGCAATAGCAGATGGCGGTAGCATTGTGAACATGTCTAGCGCTTCCGGCATACGCGGGACTCCCATCTTGCCGGCCTACGCAGCTTCTAAGCACGGGGTCATTGGTTTGAGTAGAATAGCCGCTGCCGAACACGCCCACCGCAAAGTCCGGGTTAATGCGGGGTGCCCGAAGTATACGTTATTTTCTTATCGGCCCGGCTTTATGAATTGGAGCTGGTATAAAGAGAGACCTGTATTTGACTGCTTTGGGGGGGTTCCTCTCTACGAACGTCAGATATACCATTAGTAACTAACTACTGCTCGCTCTAGGGGCTTCGTGGACGGTGGCATGCAAGATAAATTGCGCAAGGACAAGCCCGACATGAATTTCGCTGAGTACTCGGTGCTATTAAAGGAGTACTTACCAATGGGTGAGGTGGCTGCGATGGTTGGGTATCTCTTAGGCGACGAGAGCAAATTTATCACTCGGGCGATTCTTCCGGTTGATGGCGGGATGAGTGGATGATTCTATAAGGCAGGCCTGTCAACACCACATCTTATTTAATTATCGTGTAACTCCGAGAGAATGTTCTGCTTGTGCCGTTGGGATGAAATTTTTAGCACTAGTCTCATTACAGTAGAAGGTCTTGACATAGGCGATGTCGGACTGCGTTTCTTGGCCTATTGTTTAGCTTGGTCTAGAATTTTGGGACGTTGACTTTACCCTATGTAGCTCAATATCCGTATCGCTCTTTTTCCAATTAAGAAGAATTGGGCGTATGGGCGAATACTTAGAGTAATTAGGTAGATCGTTCTATAGCTGTGAGTTGGTAAAGAGACTCATATCCTGATCACGTGACTGATGCATGTCTATCAAGTTTCTCCCCCCTTTTCTCACCTCCTTATACGGGCCTTACTAGATGCTGATGCTATGACGATGGGCTTATATCTCTCACCTGGATCATCTTGTTATGATAAATATAATCCTAGATAAGCCTAACTGTAACTATCTTCTCTAAAGGGTCATCTATACACATCTTAAGTCTTATAACATCCCCGGGATTTCCACCTTATTCCAATAGACCAAAGCTGAGGCGTTCCGGTTCGTTAGATTGCGAATAGCACATAAGCTTGCGTGTACATAGCAATATTACTGGGTCACAATTCAATAAATACTACCCAGCCGCTTTGATACCGCGCTGCCCCGGTATTCCGTAACCAGGGGGTGTCCGCCGCTCTAACTGCAATTGGATCTCTACGAGTGATATAAACCAATTAGGGGTTCGCGACTGTCTCATCTTTTCATCTTGCGCACAATAACTCTATTTCTTATTTTCCCTTGACCCTACTCGAATATGTCTCTCGGAGCAATTTGGACGCAATTCTTTCCGCCGCGCAACAGCGCACCGCTGACAGACGCCAACTTACCAAGCCAAGCCGGCAAGGTATTCATCGTAACAGGCGGGTCATCCGGGATAGGATATGAAACCTCACGGATCTTGTACGGTGCGGGTGGAAAAGTATATGTGCTTACACGATCGAAAGACAATGCTGAAGATGCTATTACTCGCATAAAGGCACACTATGCCCAAGATGGGGATACGAATGTGAAGACGGGGACCTTACATTTCATACAAATGGACATGATAGATTTTGAAAGTGTCAAAAACGCTGCCCAACAATTCCTAGCGCTCGAAGGGTCGGATGGGAGACTCGATGTCTTATTCAATAATGCGGGTACTGGCGCTCGGAAAAATGCTCCTCGAACTCCCCAGGGACACGAATATCATTTTGCTACCAATTCTATTGGGCACCACTTACTCACCCGATTACTCGCCCCTATTATGTCTAGAACAGCTAAGAAGTCCCCTAAGGATACGGTGCGCGTCGTATGGGCCGCGTCAGTTCTCGTCGACGTGATGAGTCCCCGGGGTGGGATTCGGAAAGAGTATTTACAGGACCCTTTCAGTATTAAGAACGAAATGGAGCTATACGCCACTTCTAAAACCGCAAATTGGTTCCTAGCTTCAGAATTCTCACGTCGGCAGTCCGAGGCTGGAGCTTTCGGCACGGGAGTCGTCCATATGGCCGCCAACCCGGGAAACTATATCACGGGAATATGGCGTCATGTTCCCTCGCTGATTGAATATCTTGTTAGACCTATCCTTCGCTATCCTGTATACGGTGCTTACACGTATCTATGGGCGGCATTCTCAGACTCGGTCACTACGGAGGATGCGGTGACGGGACGATATGTGATTTGTGACGGGAGATGGCATCCTGGACAGAGAGAGGATCTTCTACTAGCACTAAGGGGGGAAGAAGAAGGGGGATCGGGACGGGCAAGGGAGTATTTCGAATGGTGTGAGGAAAGAGTAAAGGAATTCCTGGACTAGAGTCCTAGTATGATCTTTCTACAAGGCCTAGGAACATTCGAGGTAAAGCATGGTATAAAACCATTTGTATTAGTCTTAGTGACTACCTGGGTATATATGTAATATGCTGTATGAATAGTATAATTCGTTGTCGATGCTTACGGTTGACCTGGACCTATTCATATCCTACTTAAGCAGATATTCTCAATACCTATAACGGAGAGAATAGGTACGTATGGATACCTACCCTATGCATCTAGTTATGCATTAACTTATAGCGCATATATATATTCACTAGCCTCCAACGGTGCGATTTTCCCCTCAAGACAAAACTCAACGCTGACCAATCGCCGGATCGACCGGTATATCTTCTATCCACCATCTCCAACCCCTCATGTCTTTTGTATCCTTTGTGTCGTGATTGTCACCAGCAGAATAACATGCTACTTCAAGGCCATTATATATATTTAGTTACCATCTAATCGCAATTTCAGCCATGGCGCAAAATATCGAAAGACTATATGAAGATGCTATAGCTTCAGGATTGCTTCCTGGTGTCTCAGTTATCGCAGGAGATAAATACGGTAAAAGTTCCCTCCAATTGTATACCTGATTCAAGTCCTAGGGAGTATTCGGCCGCGTATAAGACAACTACTCAGTATTTGAAGACGTTATGAAATCAACACTTCAATAGCAGTTACTTATATTCAACAACTAATACTACTAAACAGGCAATGAAATTTACTCCAAGTCCTTTGGAAAGGCAAGTCTCAAGGAGGGCACTGATCTTCCTTACACGGACTCCACAATCAGCAGTATTGCTTCCATGTCCAAGCTCATGACTGCGGTCGCTGTTCTGCAGTGTGTCCAAGACGGGACTTTAGACCTAGATAAAGATATCAAGGCATTGCTTCCTAATATCGGAAAATACGGCATTATTACTGGCTTCGACGACGACAAAAACATTGGCATTTTTACGCCTAACTCCATTCCTATCACTCTTAGGATGTTACTTACTCATACATCTGGCCACGAGTACGATTGGTTCAACCCCTTGCTTGTTAAGTGGCGCGCCTCACGCGGCGAAAGGCCGTTCTCCGGCCCAGATGCTGAGCACATAGCTACCTTGCCTCTAATGTACCCTCCGGGCACGGGATTCTCATATGGTGTGAATTTTGAATGGGCTGGCAAGGCAGTCGAAGCTGTTACCCACCTCAGCCTCGACGAATTCATGCGCGAACGTATCTGGAAGCCTCTAGGAATTGAAAATGACGCTAGTTTCTTCCCAAGAGCGAGAGACGGCATGAAAGATAGAATAGCTGACCTTAGCACACTCAACGAGAAAGGAGAGCCGCCGGCAGTGGATGCCTCGGACTTTGATATGATTGGCGGGGTGTCTGACTGCTTGGGAGGCGCGGGCGTATTCACAACTTCAAGAGCTTACTACACGTTTCTTTCCGCTCTACTTCGGCGAGACCCCAAGCTCCTATCACCCGCGCTGTACGAAGAGCTTTTCCGCCCGCAGCTCGACGAAAAGCTAGAGCAGAAATTGAACGATGATATCGCCTTGCCGGAGAAGACGCAGTACCTCGGCCTGCAGATTCCATTGTCTATCAGGAAGACGTGGAGCTTCGCGGGCCTGGTAGTGAAGGAAGGCCAGGAGGGCTGGTTCGCACCGAATACCGTGTTTTGGGGCGGATATCCGAGTTGTATGTGGTTTATTGACCACGAGACGGGCATCTGTGGGACGGCAGTCTGTCAGATTATACCGGCTATGCATCCTAAAGTCATTGCTCTTCATGGAGAGTTCCAGAAGGCTATATTTAGCCTTGTAAAGGCGAAACAGAACTAGTCATCTTTTCCGTATTCAAAACTCTCGAGGTTATGGGTATAGAAGCAAACGGGTTTTTGAAATTTGTCTTGAGTGGCAATGAGCGTTTGTGATAATACTCCATCGAGGCCAATGAACGAAGCCAGTCATTTAATATATACTTAGATACACTGAAGTCTTTTCAATCCACGCGCTTCAATCGATATATGCCCACATATACCTCCGCACCAAGCACAATGTTTCATTGGTCACAGTCATGGTAACATTCATCTTGAACTCCGTTGTTACAGGCTGGGTCAGTTGGTTCAGTACAGATCCAGCTCTCATAATATTGGCAGGTTTTATCTGCATATACGATAATATTAGCTTAGTATTTCGCAATTTAGCCTTTAAAGACAATAAGTCAGTGTTTGCTGGAGCTATTCCACCTACGCTGGCAAACTTTGCTGCCTGAGCAATCATTTCGAGTCGAGCACTCACGAGTTTGGCCAAAGACACCCAGTCCAAGAGAAAAGACCAAGAGAACTTGAACAAGATGCATGGTGCTGAGGAAGTTCGTAGGAATAATGGCAATAATAGAGAATATCGTTTCAATGCGATGGTGGATGTCGTAGGTGTTTGAAGTTGTACCCTTTAATGATCTGATTTAAGCGTACCGAGAACCAAGAACTCGATGATGTGCTCAACTTTATATACACAGATTGCTTCCTTTTCGCTGCCTACTTGACGTACGGCGGTGCATATGGTACTCATCGTAATAGTTCTCAGAATACATCCGAAGCTGGTGTAACTGAATCCATTGACGAGATACTATACATGTTCTGACTAAGAGAATCGCGGCATACGTCCTAGAAAATAGGTATCATACAATTATACAGTCAAATGGCCCGTAATATCGCCATATATACCTAGAATTGGTAAACGTAAGCTGACTAACGTGTAATAGTCACATTAATGCTATAGCTATCGGATAATTCTATATTCCCCCTTTTCTTATAATTATGATATTGCTTGCTGATAGCATTTATCAGTCCCAAAATTAACACCCACAACAACATTCGAGGTCATGCGAGTATAAATAATTTACCTATCATAGTAGAACATAACAACTACATTGTTCAGTCTGTCAGTCGTGATCTCAAAGTACGGTAAACTAACAGGGATATGGTATCTGATCGTTCAAGTACAAATATGCAACAATGCTCAAAGGTTTTAGTATAAGAGGTAGACAGAAAAGAAACATCCGGTATCAGAATTTTATCCGCATATTATATTCGGTACAAGACCTGAATTTGCTATCATATCCCATAATCCCTTAACCTAGTATCTGCATATCAAAAGTCAAATATTCACAATGGCACCGAAGCTTCAATTCGACGTCATGGCGAGAGTTGCCCAACACATGGAGATTTGGCAATGTCTCCGAATGGGACGTATGAATAAGAAATTAAATAATGTGGTCTTCAACCACACCGTAAGATATATTTTCGAGAATCCGCAGCGATATCGCGCTCTTCAACCGATCGAGTATGCTTTCACAACTGGTAATATTGGCCTGTTGACTACTCTTCGTGACATAGTAGTTACAAGTAATGTGAGGGTTCCACAGGGTTGGTCGTACACAGTGGATTTTGGTTCAGTTGTGCGAGAAGTTCTCGACTTTGAGTCCATGAAGCAATGCCTCACGAACCCCGAGGGCTATAAGTGCTTTCAACTTCTCATCGACACGGCTATTTCGACAGGCACTGTGCCTTCCTTGGACCTCTGGGGCATACATAGTCCTTCGATGTTACTGGGAAATTCCATAAAACAAGACTGTTATGACGCCGTCGCAGTTATTCTGAGACGGCGAACAGAACTTGGCCTTGACCGTTTCTTGAGCGAGATGTGCTTCGAAAACATTCCTGTAATGGATGGTTATCTTTCTCAATATCATGTCTCGGAAAGAATGATTGAATGTCTTATTATCTGCACTGGCTTGCCATTTCACTCCGCCTGTGGCATGGCATTTGTAGGTGCCATCAATTTTCTTCTTACGAATAGCCCGGAGTTACAGAACAGTCCGGACCAAGTGTTAGCTGGTTTCGATCATCTTATTACGTCCCCATCCTGGTATGGCAACCCGGGTGAATCGGGCCGAAGCATCATGAGGTGCATTAACGCGCTTGGCAGGTTTATTCGGACTAAAACCGGAGCGCCAGTTCCTGTCGATACGGTAGGGAAGCTGCTAAATCAAATATGGAGAATTATTAATCCAATTGTAAGATTCGTGGCAGGTGTTGGTGACGCAGAAGGCGTAACCCAAGAGCAATTATTAGATGAAATGACTCGATCTGTCTGGTGCCAGCAATATTCTAGAGTATTCAACGCCATCATCGATCTGAATCCAAGGTTCTCAAATATTCCGAATAGGAACGCTGATGGGACTGCACGGCTAGGACATGTACGCTTTGTCGACCTCGTTAACCGAGAAAATATCAATCTTCCCCTGAATTTCAACTGGAATGCGTATGATAGGAGTATTTTCAATGGGGGCCAGGTACCTGACGATGGTGATAATTGAAGATGTTCTTGATTATCCATCTAAGAGTATTAAGAGATACATATACCTAGATTAGCATTGTTTTATACAAAAGTATTGTTTAATAAATATTCAGTTAATCACTAAAAGCAACTAGTTAAGGTTGTTTATGTTATTCTTCTTTCATGCATAACTATTCCTTTCAGCCACGCAAGGAGTCGAGTTTTTGTTTGTTATCACCGGCTCTTTTTCCTTGTAATTTCCGAGAGCCGCAGGTTCGTACCAGATATGGAAATATTTTCAACATCAACACCACCAGTAGATAGATGCAAGTAGGTATTTGATGCAGAAAATTCATTGTGATATACCTATCATAATATAAGACAGAGTGGCCCATAAAATGAAGGCTGAGTGCTAGAGTTTCTATTGGCTGATATATGCGTTTTAGCCCCCAATTTACAAGCAGGCTGAACCAAGCTTGCCCAAGCTTATCTTAGTATTGTGGGATACGACCCACTTATGGCCCACATAGAGCCCTGCAGCATTCCATTTTATACAACAGCTACGACCAGCTACGACCAGCTACGACCAATTGCTATAGCACTTACCAAACATTATAGTATTGTACCTATTATGTACCTATTATAGTTAGGTACTTGCCTACATGTGCTCAGCAGCTCTTCCTTTCCCCCCTCCGTCTGCTTTCTTCAATGTCGCATGATCTAAACCGCATCTTACTTCTACTTCGTATACTTCTATGCAACAAGCAAAGCTGGCAGAGCAGGCAACTAAATACCGTCGAGGCTTGGGTATGAGTGGTCAGCATGACACGATGTCACAATATCACAAACAATTACATGGGCTGAGCTATGCCTTAATTAATGCAGACAGGACTGATCATGACCCCCTGGTCTCGGTGAACCACGCTCTTCTTCTATTCTATGCCTGCTATGCTCGTCCTAGTGCCAATGCTTATAATTTGGAAATATTCCCTTCTCCTTTGCCCTTCTCACTTACACATATCATCTTCTCCACCACTTTCTCTTTCACCCTTAGCCGTTTCTGAACTACCATAACCCCTCTCCTGCCTGTCATATAGCTGATCGTACCAGCTATTTGTATATTTTTCTTGGTCTACCTTCTCTTCTCCTTTCGACTTGACGAGAGAGGTAGGTATAGGTGACTAATTGTCCCTTCCGTCTTTGTGTCACTTGTTGATTAGGATTTCGTGCTATCTCGTCTGGGTTTGAAATCAAAGAGCCATGTCCGACGTTGACTCAGCCCTGCCTTCGGAGGCTGAATATTTGGACCAGGACGTTGGGGACCGTACCGTGATGGCCATGGTGCCCGTGAGCATGCAAACCCCTAAGAAACCTAAGAAGCAGACCCCTCAGGAAGCTATTGACGAATTCTGGAAAAAATTTACAACTAAAACTCCCGGAAAAGGTTCGTACTCTCATTGTCATACTACCCTACTACACCAGTTTTCGAGCTTGACATTATTGATTCGCCTATACTAGCAACAACTATTATTCCGCACAACGAATATGCCGAGAAAGCGGCGAAGAGGTCTACCAAAGCTATTGGCGCAAATACCCAGACGTCGTACGAAGAAGCTGCTGCCGTCTGCCGAGCCAAGGTCGCCAAAATCGTCAAGGAGTGTCGCCGTGTAAACCAGAAATATCGAGACCCGCACTTCGATCTCGAGATCGATTTGAAATGGGGTAGCCGAGATACTCTAGAGTCTCTTTGCAACACTAAGGAGAAGGCTGACTCGTTCTTCAAGCCCAAGAGCGTCAAGCGTGTGGTAGACATCTTCGACGACCCTAAGTTCTATATCGAGGGTCCCACCGCCAATGACGTCAGGCAAGGTCGCGATGGCGACTGTTGGCTGCTCGCCGCTCTATGTACTCTCAGTAACAAGCCTAGTTTGATTGAGAAGGTTTGCGTAGCCCGTGACGAACAGGTCGGCGTCTACGGCTTTGTCTTCCACCGCGATGGCGAGTGGATCTCAGAGATTATCGATGACAAGTTATTCCTGACCAAGCCCGACTTCGATGAGAGCTTCCTCGAGCGGATACTTTGGGAAGACCGCGAAAGGATTAACTCTGAGGAGCAATATCGAAAGGCGTATCAAAGCGGATCTGGAGCTCTCTATTTCGCCCAGTGCGAGCACGAAAATGAGACCTGGCTACCGCTGCTCGAGAAGGCGTATGCTAAAGCACATGGCGACTACGCATCGATCGATGGCGGTTTCACCGGAGAGGGAATCGAGGATCTCACTGGTGGAGTTACGTCCGAGGTAGGTTTTATCTTTCAGTCATACCTTTGAGAATTAGTTTCCTACTGATACTGTATAGCTCTATACCACGGATATTCTTGACAGGGAGTATTTTTGGAAAGAAGAGTTGATGAAGGTAAACGATGAATTTCTCTTCGGATGCTCCACAGGAATGTGGGGTGCTTGTTGGGGCGAACGTAAGGGCATCTATGAGCTTCATGCCTACTCAATAATGAAGGCTGTGGACATTGACGGCCAGCGGCTTGTCCTACTCAAGAACCCCTGGGGGAAAGGAGAATGGACCGGCCCATGGAGTGACGGGTCTAAAGAGTGGACAGCTGAGTGGATGGTCAAGCTCAACCATCGGTTCGGCGACGATGGGAATTTCTGGATCTCGTACGATGATCTACTTCGAAAGTACCAGGCTTTTGATAGAACTCGACTTTTCGGGCCGGAGTGGAAAGTTACCTCTCTCTGGACAACTCTCTCGGTTCCCTGGACAGTAGACTACCACGATACATACTTTTCATTCTCTCTAGCAAAGACTGGGCCTGTTGTTCTTGTGCTTTCTCAGCTGGATGAGCGCTACTACCGAGGCCTTGAAGGGCAATACCGATTCGAATTGAACTTTCGCCTCCACAAAAACGGCCAAGAAGACTATGTTGTCCGTAGCATCAGCTCGATCCGTCTGAACCGCGCGGTAAATGTTGAGCTCGAGCTAGAAGAGGGCGAATATACGGTCTTGCTCAAGATTGATGCTACTCGTTATATGGACAAGCTACCAATAGAAGAGGTGGTGCGCAACTATGCGCGGGACCGCAGAGACAAGCTAGTCGCCGTCGGCATGTCATACGACCTAGCTCACAGTAAGGGGAAGATCATCGAGTCTTCCGAAGAAAAGAAGGCCCGGAAGGAAGCAGAGCAGCGCAAGAAGGATAAAGAGCGTGAGGAACTCAAGAAAAAAATCATGGAGGCCCGGCAACGTAATCATTATTACCGCGTCAAACAGCATAAGAAGGACCAAGAGAAGAAGGCTAAGGCCAAGGCCAAAGCACAGGCCAAAAAAGCTGCGAAGGCCGACAAGTTAAAGGCTAAGGAGACGGACAAACAGGAGACCAGTTCCAAGGAAGAGCCGTCGAAATCCGCGGATAAGCACGTTAAAGCGTTGTCGTCAAGCCCTACGCCGGCGCCGGAGGACCCTAAGAAGGAACCGACTTCTGAATCGAGTACGGACCCCAAGGTGGAGACGCCCTCTACAGAACCTGACAAGTCTTCCGTAGACCCACCGCCGACATCTGAAGAGCACCCTGCTGAAAACCCTGAGGTTTCTAAGGAATCTAAAGCAGATGATACATCTGGGTCCGGGAAAGTTGAAGACAAAACTGAGCTGGGTACGGAAGAATTACCCGCTCCTAGCGTTACTTTATCAAATAAGGCAAATGTCGATAACAAGTCGGATGAGAAGGGGGCGAAGGAGACGGAAGATGAAGAGGATGACTCGTCTGACGAGAGCGATATATCGTCTGTTTCCGAGATTAGCGATCGAGAGCTAGACTATGAGCTCAAGCGTCAGGCGAATAGTGCTGCCCATCCTCCTCCTTCACCACCCCCTCCTGTCGAGCCGCCGGAGGAAGAGGACGAGTTCGAGAAAGACCCGTGGAATGCTGTCGCCACAGTCGGTCTACGCGTCTACTACAAGGTGTCTGATGAGGATAAGGATAAGGAGATTGTAAAGCTACGCGTCGTCCGCCCGAACCCCTACGCTAAGGACGATAAGACGAAAGGCGAAGAAGAGGATGAGGAGAAAGAAAAAGAGCCCAAGACCTCTAAGGGCCTAGACGTCGACGACAGTTCTAAGGATGCCACGCTTGAAGGTAGCCAGGAGCAGAGGAAGAAGAGCATCATGTCTCTTGTGCCGCAAGCTTAGCGAGTGTAAGGATCCGAATAACGAGTTTATGAGGTATGAGTTATTACGAGTATGATTGGATAGAAAAGAATGGAACCTGTATAGAGATTGAGAATAATAGTCAAGTAGAATACCTACTCCATTCAGTCACTTGAATATAAATATCTTCTTTTCATATCGCCGAGCTTGTTTTCGTATGATGTCGATTTAACTTGTTTAATTGACATTATCTCAGCTAGATATGAGGTATGTAGATATGTACTAACTATAGGGGTATCATCATTCTTGCGTAACGCCATGGCGAGTCGACTACCAAGCCAGGCCAACTAGCCGCCCCGAAACCCGAGACGCTACTTTCTTCCTTTCTTCCGCACACAATAATAAACAACTAGAACTGTGCCAGCATGGTAAGCGCCAGCATGTAATGTCACGACATATCAAAAGCCATCAAGCAACCTCTCAATCTTGCTCCGCTCCACAGCCTCTAGATCCTCCATCACAACGTCCTCGCCAGGCGCCGGGTCCGGCAACTGGGCGACACGGGAGGCGACGCGTACCAATAGCACGCGCATGCGCTCGAGTTCCTTTTCCATTTCGCCGTCGCGCGTGACGAGGTTCGGTTGGACTTTTTCGACGCCGGATTCGCTTGAATTGCCGACTTCGTTCGCACCGCTACTACTTTGCGGTTTGGAGGAGTCGATGGCGGAAGAGGAGGGGGTGGTGGTGGCAGAAGAAAAGGGAGCTAGTAAGTTGCGCATTCGACGGAGACGATCGAGGCGCGCGCGGGTTTCTTTTCGCCGCGAGGAGAGGATTGATAGCGAGGTTGCGAGGTCGGCGTAACGTAGGGCTTCGGCGGGGTGGGCTTCGGATTGCGAGGTTGAGTGTTGGTCCCATGTGTTGGGGAGGGAGGCGATGACTTCGTCGGATGCTAAGTACGGTATCTAGTTAGCAAGAAGCTCTATAATATTATATATCATCATAGAGAAGTAAACATACCAAAATCCGCACCCACCATCAAAAACTTGGGTCCTCCACCTCCCAACCCCGTCCCTACATCTACCCCGTCATCGTCGTCCCCCCCTCCCCCCCCTTCCCCGCGCACAGCCCTCTCTGCAGCCTCCAAGTACAGCGTCTCGATCTGCTCCGCGACATGCCGACTAGCCTGGGGCGCATACACGCGGCGCGCGTGTTGCTGCAAGATGTGGTTGGCGCGGTACAGCACCTCGTCGACGACGCGGTCGCTTAGGCTGCCGCCGTTGTCGGGGATGCGCTGGTTGGATGTGCGCCATGTGGTGCTCGGTGCGAGGGATTGGGATAGGTGGAGGGTCTGCGCGGTGAGGAAGGAGGATTTGTGGGCGAGGATCGTGGGGGGCGCCATGGTGGTGGTGGTTTATTTGGGAGTTCTAGGTGTTGCGCTGGGGTTCTCTTCTAGTAGAGTTAAGATGTAGGGCGCATCGTTTGGCGGTTTTAATTCTTTGAATTTTGAGGCACGGGTAGAAGAATAGCTTTCTAATTAGCCAATCGTTTGTATAATTGATTTCTATTTCCTCTATCCGAAACGGTTGTAAATTGAGTTGGCTTAAAGTGGTATATTGTGTGATATATTGTACTTATTGAAAGATCTTGAAAGATCGCGTCGCGTCTTGGAGATCTAGGTACATACCCCGCGTTTTTATCTAGCGGGTCCACTGCGGGGTCTATTCAGGGTCCAAGATGTGCATGTAGGTACCTTACATAAGGTACCATAAACTACCTTAGGTACCTAGGTACATACTGGAGTTATTAAGTGCGCAAAGACTAAATTATAACTATTCTCAACTTCTCCCTTATATTCCAATTCCACTCATCTACGCTTTCTTTCTGGCCCCCGTTGAAAATGTATTGAGGTCAATTTGGAAAGCGAATTGCAAAGCAATCTTAATTAAAAGATAGCAACACGATATAACCAATAATCAAACATTTATACGGCACTGAGGATACTCCTGCTATAACAGAAGTCGAATCTATTTCTCATCTCATTTAATCATATCAAATATTTCCCTCCAAAACCCTATCTCAAATAAGACGCCTCGCCATAATTTTCATCGACATTCGTCACACATCATGGGCAATGATTTTCCATGTTTGAATTCTTTCAGAATTCATCACAGTCCCGACCACCAAAATGTCTCAGCCACCTTGAACGAACCCTTCACAGCTTTACTTTCTTTAACCTCACTGCTGTCACTGACAATGACATCGTACTCGCCCTCCTCGACGCACCATTGATCGCGCTCCTCGTCCCAGTAACTAGCCGCGTATTTTTTCGCAACCTTTACAGAAACCGTCTTAATTTCGCCTGGTGCTAGCTCTACCTTGGCGAAACCCTTGAGTTCTTTGACTGGCCGATTCACCTTAGCTTTCTGTTTGGGCGCCACGTAGACCTGCGCAACCTCGGCACCCTTTACGCCGCCCGTATTTTTAACGGCAACTAATATAGTTAATTCCCCGTCTTTTTCGGTGACCGACAGGTCTGAAAACGCGAAGCTCGTGTAGCTCAAGCCGTGTCCAAAAGGGAATAAGACCTCGCGATCGGCAAATTCGTAGTACCGGTAACCGATGTAGATGTCCTCGCCGTAGATCACTCGACCGCCTTCGGTCCGGTAATTCAGAAATGCCGGGTTATGCTGGACGCGAACTGGGAAACTGAGACTAAGCTTTCCAGAAGGATTTACGTCACCGAAGAGAATATCCGCAATGGTATTTCCCGTCTCGTTGCCGCCGTACCAAGCGTGGATAAGAGCATTTACGTCGTTGATCCAAGGCATCTCTACTGGGGTACCGGACTGCATGACCACTGCTGTGTTGGGATTGGCTTTGGCGACAGCAGCGATCAGATCATCTAAGCCGGGAGGGAGGCTCATGTCGGTGCGGTCATTGCCTTCGGTTTCCCATTCGGCGTTAAGCCCGGTGCATACGATGACTTGATCGGCACCCCGAGCCAGCTCTACAGCGTAGGCTATCTCAGCTTTTGGATCGATAATCTTACAGCCGCCGACCCTGAGCGCGCCGCCGTTGAGAAGAACCGCACCGCCTCCTAGCTTAGACGTTGGACTCGATCCAAACGTGACCTTGAAGTTGTAGGTCTTTCCCTTTTCCAACTTGTAGGTCCCTTTCACTTCGATCGTGGCACTACCAAAGAATGCCTCGCCTAATGTCTGTTTTGTGGTGTTGTCGACAATTAGCTCGTCATTAATGTAAAGATTTGCCGATCCGGACACAACAACCCCGAATTCCCAGGTCGCGTCTTCCTCAGCAACTAACGATCCCTCAAGAGTCGCATACCAGAGAGGACCCTTCACGTTCGGATTTGAGTAGTCAATTAGTAGCATCTCCGTCTTCAGAAGCTCTAGTTGGTCAACTGGTTTCCTGTCTAGAATATCGTGTCCCTCTGTGTAAACCTTCATGGTCATCCCTTGTGCACCCTTGCCTGACTTGGTTGAATAGCCGAGGAGCGGTAACAACTTGTGTGAGTATTGGCCGATTGTATAATCTGGAGCCGAGGACAACTTGTTACTGATACCGTCGAATGGAGTCACGGCATAATACGCAGCCAAAGACGCGGATCCTCCTCCGTGGTATGTTGCAACCTTGGCGTTCGGTCCAATGATTACAGTCTAGAAATATCAGGTAATTAGCTATCAGGAGCCCAAAGTCTGAGCAGAGTTAGAGAAGAATACCGTACCTTCTTATCCTTTTTAAGGGGAAGGACATCATTCTCGTTCTTCAACAAGACGATTCCCTCATTGCCTATTCGTCGAAGAAGCTCGGCCGTTTCAGGGGTATCAGCTGTACCTTCAGGGGCGTTCTCTTTCACGCCGCTAGCACCACACTTTTTGATAAATTCCAACATAGTCTTCACTCGCTGATCTAGGATATGGGTGCGAACTTTGTCGGTCGAGACGTTGAATTTTAACGGCCCGCCCCTGAATCGTGGCGGACCAGGCATCTCAAGATCAAGACCAGCTATCGCCGCCTCTGTAGTGCTGTATGTGCCGTACCAGTCACTCATGATCATTCCATCCCAACCCCATTCCCCACGTAGCATCTGGTCCAAAAGCTTGGGGTTCTCGCTACAGTACGTCCCGTTGACTCCATTGTAACCTGTCATAAACGATGCCGGATTGGAATCGCGAACGACTAGTTGGAACGGCAGCGCATATATCTCACGCAGTGCTCGTTCTGTGATGATTGCTTGGACGGCATTTCGTTTGTGTTCGTGGTCATTACAAACGAAATGCTTAATAGTAGCTTGGATCCCGGTTGACTGGATACCCCTGACGAGCGCAGCTGCACCCAACCCAGCTAGGAAAGGGTCCTCGCCAAGCGACTCGAATCCTCGGCCACCCAAAGGTCCTCGCTGCATGTTTATAGTAGGCCCTAGGATTGCGTGTGCTCCCTTTACCTTGGCCTCGTCTCCCATTTTCCTTCCTGCTTCTTCTAGAAGCTCGAGGTTGAAAGTAGCACCTAAGCCAGTCCCGCAAGGAAAACAAGCAGCTTTGATGCCATTGAAGAACTTGGTACCGCGAACACCATTGGGCCCGTCAGTTAAACGCAACGAAGGGATGCCGTGTTCTGGGAGGCCTTTTGTGTGCCAAAAGTCGATACCTGCCAGAAGATCGACCTTGTCGCTCATAGAGAGCTTTTTGAGGACCTGTTCTACATTTATATCCGCCATCGTTACTTTAACTCGGAGGGAAACGGTGAGAATGAAAATAACTGCTGAATACCCAGAACAGGCAGGAAGAAAAGAAAGAAGATGAAGATAGAAGAAAGAGGAAGGAGAAAGAGATCGGGGTTTTAACTACTCGAAGAACAATTCATTACTTATTACTACCTTTATAGCTCGAA
The DNA here is from genome assembly GCF_022478715.1 of Daldinia decipiens. Classification (NCBI taxonomy): domain Eukaryota; kingdom Fungi; phylum Ascomycota; class Sordariomycetes; order Xylariales; family Hypoxylaceae; genus Daldinia; species Daldinia decipiens. The sequence continues at coordinate 249,041 of NW_026054572.1, read as the reverse complement.
ACTAAACCCACCGCCACTACCGCGTAGTACTTCCCTACCCCATACAAGGTTCAACAGCAGACAGCATACAAGGAGGTACGACCAATATTGACCAAGCAGGATACGCAATTCACAGAGGTCGCGGCTTGGCGGTGTATTTCGTGGGGTCATGTAAGATCGGCTCTCGTCTGCCGTCCCATCGTCTGCGACCCTCCGGCATCTTCTCCTGGTAGGCACAAGCCCCCCTTTCCCCCCCAAACGTATGAATTGTGACCCTCGACACCGGAACGCAATCGGGGGGGACAAGCCATCCAAGGAAAAAAAAAACGTTGAAGCGGTCTCTTTCAATGTAGTGTAGATCGGCGCCGGGTCGCGGGCCGCTCGACCCGGACTCCCGCCCGAAGATTTCCCAGTAGCGCGCCGCAATAGGGGGGCCCCGAGGTTTCTCCAGTCCAACCATCGGCTGTGGTTATACAGCTAGCTGCCGACAGGGTCCCGATATGTAGTCCTGAACGCTTGGACGCAAGGTGCTGCTACTTCGGTTACGCGTTCGTCGTGACTTTGCCCCGAGTTCGCTGGGTTTTGTAGAATTCTAAATAGGAAATAAGACCGATCGATTAGTTCGTTGACGGCCTAGTCAGTGATTAGAAAGCACGGTATTTTTGTTTTAGTCCGTACGCTATTCTATATGATCTCCTATCAGAGACGTACATAAGTTATGCTTACCCATGTCATGTATATCAGTCGTAAGCAGCTATATGGAAGATAAATTCACAATGTTGTGACAGCGGGACAGTTACACAGAACACATAAAAGTTCATACATCACATAGAATTAAATATAAGGTCTATATAATTACTAAAGTAGCTAGTTGGTATCATGAATATTGTCATAACGCCTGTTCAATTAAAGATTGAAATTGGTCGCAAATCACAAAATGTGAATCGATATCTTCACAGTATCCAACTGGTCGTGGATTGAAGGGCAATGGTTGGATACATTCATTCAAAGGGTTGTATTTTATATAAAACATAGAAAAATAAAACTTTTACACCAATAGCTTTAGGCCTAAAGGTCATGACAAGGCCACATAAATACCTCTAGAAATACATACCCGTGTCTAGGTATATCCCAAGCAGGTATTGGCCCTGTGTTATAGCTCCTTTCGACGTAATAGAGATGTACATTTCAATGGTTACCGGTCTTATATATTCTTAGTTTATGAAAATTTACTCGGAAAGCTTATAAGCTGGTAGTCCTGAAGTATCTATAGCCTTAGTAAAAGAGGCAGACCTAAAATGCGTACAAACAACTTATTTTCTGCAAGGAACCCCGAATGTGAGTTACAGATGCTAGTGGTCGTGTGTACTCAGAAATAGCATTCTTCTAGAATTATAACACTTAGGCTGTGATCTGTTGTTGTGTTTACCCAATGCCTATAGTGCTAGATTCTAGAACTACCATATTAAAGCTTCTAACCTGAACCCCCCCGGAGAGTATTTTCTATATTTGAATATTGACCTCGTCTTGTCCTTTTACTAGTGCGTAAATTTCCTCATTAACAAAACCAATACCTATATATCTAGTACTTACGTATCCCCGTGAGATTGCCGTGGTTTTACGCAATACAAATAGCTATGCTTTCACAGGCCAACTTAACACAGATTCCCATACTCATAATACAGAATCATGATATTGAGAAGAAACCTTGCTTAGGGCGATGCTGTTATTTTCCCATAAACCATAATATAATCAAGTTTTACAAGAATTCGCATCCTGAAAGCAGACACATACCTCGGAGATAGGTATTAGATTTACGTCTCATAAAAAATGGTGCCTACTTGCTTATTTACCCACGTCTGTTGGAATTACCGATCTTACTTAGACACCACTAACGCATTCCGGGCCAAGTTTCGGTATGCTTTAGATAGACAGTCATACGATTCATATGCAATTGTCATGAGATGACCGGGCATATCTGACATGAGGCACATTATTTCCAGCCACTAATAAGGAAAAGTATCATTAGCTATTTGTAGACAGATCTACGTTAGGTAATAATGAAATAATGAAATAATGGACCATAGAACTTTGGTTAGATAATAATCTGAAAGAAAGGGGGACGACAAAAGCGTCTTCCACTGACGATATCACTGAATGGTTAAAGTGATACCCAAAGTATATTATTAATCAGAAGTCGAGGATGCCATACGATATGTTATCACTGATCTTGTCGGTATGATAATCCTGCCGATTGCTAGACAAATATGCCTCTTGGTTCGCGGGAATAAGTTGATCTTCTGGAGATGTGTCAGGCTAGTTCAAAACAATAGGATAAGACTGTTCTCGGAGCCTCGGAAGTGCGGTAGAAGGGCGAATACAATATAAACACCGAAGCTAAATGATGATTATCGGCTTTAATACATATTAGCTGATTAACAACAAATTTAAATCCTAGCTCGTTACAGCTTGCAAAGGGATTTTACCTGTTTAAACCCGTAATCTTCGAATACAGTGGGTTTGAATAAGTAAACTCCTGCTCCTATATAGTTAATGAGGTAAGATGCGGCGCCGTAGACGGTGCAACCTAATTCGCCGTCTAAGTCCGAGGTTCGTAAGATGTAGGACCCCACATAGACGACGGGACCCGGATGGGGCCTGACGTTTAAATCGGAGCCAACAATTATGCCGAGGTGGTGGTCTGGTCAGGTTAATTGTATCATATATTACAGAATTGGCTATATGCGGTAGAGCAGGCATAGGGTCAACTACCGAATCAGGGGGGTAGCCTTAGGTACCTAGATGAACCTATAGCGTTAACCTAGTCTAGGTCAAGTCGCCCGGGTGAAAGCATCGGGGTATATAGAGTATAAATGATGCCATCAATATGATACTTGAAGCTTGCGGATTGCCAGAACAGCCCCCTTTCCTCATTTCATCTCGCGCAACCCTTTTGAACAATTTTACAAGGTTTCGAAAAGGAACCCCAAACCACCAATTCCTTGTGCTCAAACCACTATAATGGCAGCATCGCATCGAGTTCTCCTTACGGGAGCAAACGGCTTCATTGCGCAGCATGTTCTGTCGCAACTTCTCGAAGCGGGGTTCTCGGTACGCGCCATCGCTCGTTCAGAGTCCAAGATTGACGTCCTCAAAAAGAGCTTCAGCAAATATGTGAGCACGCCGCAACTAGACTTTGGTGTCGTACCCGATATCACTGTTCCTGGCGCCTTCGACGGCGTCTTGGTATCTAACCCTCCGTTCGACATCGTCGTCCATACGGCCTCCCCTTTCTTCATCCGGGCGGTCAAAAGCACAGACTTTTTAGACCCAGCCATTAAAGGCACAACAGAAATTCTGTCGGGCATAACTCGCGTGGCACCAAGCGTTAAGCGCGTCGTCGTCACATCATCGTTCGCTGCTATTGGAGATATGGCTGCAAACCCAATCGCGAACCCTCCAAGAATCTATACGAGAGATGATTGGAACCCTACGACGCTTGAACAAGCATTAGCAACGGATAACCCGAATATAACGTACCCGGCTAGTAAAGCACTTGCGGAGAAGGCGGCGTGGGATTTTGTAAAAGAGGGCAAAGGCAACTTTGAGTTGGTGACGTTAAACCCGCCCGGCGTCTACGGGCCACTCTTCGACGCCTCCCAGATTGCGAAGCCAGAAGACCTCAACGCAAGCACAAGCCTAATTTATCAGTCTCTTCTGCGGCCTGGCTTGAAGTCGACTGATCCTGTTCCTACTACATTTATATATCTTTGGGTTGACGTACGCGACCTTGCACAAGCTCACGTACTGGCTGCCACCAAACCAGAGGCTGCAAACAAGCGATGGTTTATCGTTGCAGGTGATTTAAGTTATCAGGAAATGGCCAACTATCTGCGCGAGGCGTTGCCAGAGAAGAGAGACGTGATACCCGTGGGCGAGCCGGAGAAGACGCAAAAACCAGAGGGATTCTACGGAGCAAGCGCCCCTGAAACCGAACAGGTACTTGGTGTAAAGTATAGGTCGGCTGCAGAGTCCATCAAGGATCTGGCGCCGCAGTTAGTTGAGATCGAGAAGAGAGCGGCAGCTTCATCCTCGTGAGTCAAGATGTCAAGGTGTCAAGGTGTCAAGGTGCCGAGGTGTGAAGATGGGATAGATTAGGTCGGTTGTTGTTTTTATTGAAATGGAAAGCCCAGCTCTTTATCGATAGTTGAAGGAGGGAATGCATAATCAATTCCACTTACCTTATGTACCTAACATTAGATAGTATAAAATGTACTGTGTCGTGTTGCACAAACATTAGGTACGTTCATGCTGCCCTTGGCACCCAAATATTGAACATCAAGTGGCTCCTGCCACAGATATTGATATACATTACAACTCAAGTACAGCTGAGGTGTGGAGTTACCTAACCTAGGGTGGTACCCCTCCGTAACTGCCCCTCGATTCCCTAAGGCCTAATTCCCCCAGGCCTAAAAACAGAATGTGGAGCCTTCTAGGTACAATGTAATTTGTAAACTCTTTTACAACTTCACAACTTCATTCACTTCTACGATTTATTTATATATAAAAGCCTAGGTTTTAACTTCTAGGTATCTGACCGACTCGACTTCATTTATGGGTTTTAAAAAGGTACCGAGTGCTTTATGTTGAAAGACTCGGAATCTCTTCTCTTCGTAACAAACAGGCTGTTACGTGTTGATGCTACTCATTATCTTCGACGCACTCATTCCATCTCCAACTCAAATACTTGCCAATTTAACGCCTCGATTAATGCCTCGATTAACCTGATGCTTTCATCAACGCACCTCCTTTCACTATGACAGACAACCAGGCGGATTCCAATTTTCGCTCCATCGTGAATGCTGCTGCTGCAACGTGGTATTCGCGGCACACGGGTTCACCCGAACATATCCAATCTAATAGTGAGTATGATGACTATCCACCTATACGCCGTAGCTATTACTTACGGTCCTCCAAAGGCGGTAGCCAGCAGGAAGCCGGTTCCGACCACGTAGATGAAAATGAGGGTCCGGCAATAAATGACCCGGTAACGAATGGTTCGGAATTCCACAGTAATCTAACTACCTGGGAAAGCACATTGGAAGTTCTGCCGGATGAGATGAAGAACATGCCACTCCCGGTTCACCCGCTCGCCCAAGCTTTGGCGGAGCAGCGTACCTTACGTCAAGTCGAATGGAATCGATATAGGCAGCAAGGTGGATTCAAACCAAGGACGGCTATTGACTATAGTTCCTTGATGATCTACTTATCAGGACAAGTCAACCCAAATCCATGTCGCAACTGTCGGTTAAAGAATGGCCCCTTCGCCCGCTGCATCGTGGCACCTCCCTCAGTTCTCGCATTGAGCAGCCTTAAGCACGCGTGTGCCAACTGCACCTACCAGAACCAGCACAAAAAGTGTACAAATCTCCCTATTGACGACGAGGAATTGGTAGCGAAGAGCCGGATGGCTAGGTCGACCCAGAAATTAAAAAATCCCGCTCCGATGAAGCCCCCTGGCCGGAGACCTAACTCTATTTCTGATGGCACTCCTCACTATACGCCAAGGTACAAACCGGATCAAAAGCAAATGATTCGCAAACCCACAGCGCGTAGCATTACTGCAGACGCATTCGGCGACAAGCTTCGTCAAGTTCGCTCATGGTCACCGCGATCTCGACGGCTGATGAAGGCTGAAGTAATGCAATGGGAGGCAGCGATTATGACGATCGAGGCTGAGAATACCCGATCTCCGCGTATAGACCGTGTGCTCGATAGTCAAGGCCAGCTCGAAATATCCAATAAGCCCATTGGCCTCCCACCTACTTCACAAGCCCCTTGGCACCCCAGTGAATCTTATTCGGGCTTGACTGGCGCTGCTTCGATGGACGAGTCTTTGGATGAAATAGAAGCTGAGGAATACGGTGAGATATATAGCCGGCATCAGATGGCAGAGGATGACGAAGACGAAAACGAAGGGGAGAGTGATTATGAAGGCTCACCGTGGGTTGGTTACCACGGTATAGGACCCGGACTGAAACCTCCGCTTTAAGGGGTGGTATGCAGTCTAAGATATAGATAGGAAAAGGCCGCATTTCAACGTTGACTAAACATCTTAACCTGTTTAATTGCCCCAGCAGTGAGTTGATATATAAATTACTTCAGTTATATCCTGCTGATAATGTAAATAGCATCTGCTATATCTTCTTTATCATTCGCTTGGCCACTTGGCTTCGTGCGTTCCCCTTAAGCAGCTCCCTAAATCATATCCTAATCTTGTTGTCTCATATGTAGCCGCGGGCCCAATAAATACCATATCTTCATCAGTCTCTCCAAGGTCAGCCTTGAGAGTCAAGTAATATCTTGGATCTAATAATTGCGGTACCTTCTCCGGTAAACCGCGTACCAACTAATATATAATTTAGCACACGAGCTCGAAACGAGCATAACTTTCCAAAGCACGAGTACTTACCACCCTTGCTTGTCTGTGTAAATCATCATAATGCCGCGATTTTAAATCAGGCCACATATCGCGCAACGACTGTTGTACTTCGGGGCTCTGGGTTCCGAGGGATATTATGAAGCTGTTAAGCTGATTTAGCGACATGGACACAAGATAATTGCCCCCTTTCTTCGATCGCTTGTCTAGCGCATTTATGATTCCGATGCACCCCACGATACCAGTCTGGAAGTCGGAATTGGGCAGGAATGGCATCACCGGCTCGTCGGCATCCCACATCCGAGCGAATAGCCACGCAACTCCCGTTACGGCGTCGCTGATCTGCTGCCATCCGCTGCGATGCTTCCACGGACCCTTCCAGCCGTAGCAGTTCTCGCGCGCGTATACGATGCCTTTACCCCGTCTCCTAGCTATCTCATGCACATACGTTGGCCCGAATCCGAGCTTTTCTAGGGCACCTGGTCGGTAGCCGTCGAGCACGACGTCCGCGTTTTCTATTAGATTCCGGAGTGCTTCCCGCCCTTCTTCGCTTTTTAAGTCAAGATGCGCATCCCGCTTGCCGAGATTGCTCTCGAATAGCACAATACCTAGATCAGGCAGTTTCGTATTCGATACCCTGACTACAATGGCCCCGAACAAAGCCGCCAGCTTCGCCATCGTCGGGCCCGCAATCGCCCGTGTGAGATCGACGATCTTGATACCCTCTAAGGGTCTATATGTCTTGGTATCGACCTTGGGCCACGGCACCGGCGGTAACCTTTCGTCGGGAAGCTCTTCTAGTATATATAATCCGTCATCAGCTATAGATTTTCCTTGCTCGGTCGCGCTATACTCTTCGGGAGTAAAACAGATTCCTCCCGCCTGCCTCCAGTACTCGTTGGCTTCGATATCCAACCAATCCGCATCAAACTGCTGCACTCTCTCCGAGAGCCCCTTAATCGCCTCCATTTCGTCTGCAACATCCTTGTGCGCCGGCAACCCGAGCATCCGGAGGCTCCGATCGGAATCCAAGCCGCCGTGCAAGTGGAACCAGCGACCATCCCGCGTCGGGTAAACATTGGTGACAAGCCGCCTCCAGAATGTGAACTGCCGCGTAGTGTCATAGATCGAGTACCTCTTTACCAGCTGCGGATCGGAAACCGATTTCCCGCCGACCTGCAGAAGCCAGAACGAGAATAGAAACGCGGAGGCGACGTCGCTATTCACGATAACGCGTTGGTCGGCGAGACCGTACCGCTCAGCGGCCACGGCATTACCAAAGGTCGCAAGTAAAGCCCATAGCGCCGCGCTTGACTCGGTGCACTTTATGGGGGCCGGTAAGAAGGGTGCTTTTAGCGCGGAGGAGTCAAACGAAGTGCGCTGCGCTGCGTCTTGGACAGACTGCGGAATCTGTAGACGCGGATCCGTGAGAAGCACCGAGTGTAGGATGCGTGACGCTTCCTTCTGGACGGTATAGTTTTCGTCTTCCATTTTTCTACGCCTGTATTAAGACGTGCCTTGCTATTTCAAACTTATTTACTTGGGAGTTTCATAAGTGTTATCTTATAAAAGTCCGTATATATAGGTAAGTAGACTTGACCACTCATATACATGCACTGATATAGACACCTGTACATATATGGAGGTAGGCTAGGGGCATGTGTAATTGTATACTCGCCTATCTAACATGCAAGACCCCAATGTCCTGCGGGGAAGATGCACGGCATGGCGCCGAGTAGCATTTTATCCGCGGTTGCGGACTGCATGCAGGAGAGCTGATGTCGGTAGATCAGTAACGGCTGAATAGTGGCATATGGAGGTTATTGGAGACTTTGGTGTTGAAGATATTTTGAGGCATTATTTCCTATCTTGTCGAATGAGTGGTGCTGATATTGAAGGTGTTCGAGTATCTAGATTCAACCTTTTAAGGTCAAAGTCTCCTATAAATAATCACTTCTTGTTCGATTACCTATATTTAAATCCTATTAGCACTATTAGCATAGCCCCTGACTACATTATGTACCTAACATACAATGCATGATCACACAAGTATATAATACCTATTACCTAACCTAACCTGTTTTGTTCAAGTAGAATCGTTACAAGCTTGTAGCTCTTGCTGTAAATTGTCAATTCACCATCCACGTAGCGCCTAATTTCAACATAGAGTTTACAGTCTAAGAAGTTGTGGCCTCGTGCCGTCGCTAGCCTGTCTCAGAAATAATCACGCCTAGGGGTTTCCTTTCTAGACTTTCCTCCTCTAACCTCTAACCTAGACTTTCCACTTTACAATAACAACTTTGTTCTTTATGTTTCTTGCCCAGGGTCCCAGATATATGACATGCTAAATCCGGTCTGCCAGTCTATCCGTGGAGCTCCGTAGCTCTGCTCAAGTAGATATGATGTTCTAAGAGTTGGTCTTCTTGGGCACATATTATATTCTGTATCAACCAACCTTCTGATGGCGTCGACTATTGCAAGCTATACAACGAGCTCTTCTCCTGTTTCCTTCCAAGATCCTGAAGATTTGACTATTGAACTTCAACCCGCGCCTCTGCGCCTCCCCCGACGAAGAACCGATCCGAATCTCGATGGAACGAACTCCGCAGCTGAAGAACAAATGTCTATTGTAGATGGAAACAACTCTACCCCTACTGCTCGTCGAGAAAGTATCAGCCCTCCACCCATACCCAAGAGTCTATCGCAACGCCGCGCTCCAGCCCACAAATTGGGACCACTTGTATCAAAGTTCGAGACACTTGACGCAGTAAATACTGCTGATACCATCTCTCCTCTCGATTCTAAACCTGTTGCGATTCCCCGAGTCCAGAGGCCATTGAGACACAGCCGAGCAAGTGAATCTCTACAATCTATTGCTTCAGAGAAGTATTCGACCCCTGCAAACTCCTTAGATGTTCTTCCAAGACGAGATGAACCCCCACTACCATTCAGCAACAGGCCAAAACTCCCGATCAAAGCGATATTAAAGAAGCCCTCGGTAGAAGATAATGTTGAAGCAGGCTATTGCTTCCGTGGGGCGGTAAAGGAAGACACATTCGTCAAAGAACAAGGGCAATCTTCAGAAAAAGACGTTTCGCCTGTTCAGGAATTGAAAGAAGGTGATCGGAATTCTGACAATTCCCATAATGTCACTTCTCCGACAGGTAATGGACCTGGATAGGATCCAAGGTTGATTTCAGATCGGAGAAGGGTTTTCGAGAATAGTAGTGGTAAGTTTGCTAATGAAGATTCCGTTGTTAGAATGAAATGTTGGGCAAGGCTAAATATATAGAAGATTCCCCTATCGCTAAGTCGACGAGCTCAACATCAAACCAATTAGCGACCCAGAAGACAACGTCTACTCTGGCGACTAGCTCATCACAGCCTCTTCCAGCCTTCAATTCCTCTCAGGGGATATCACCAACTAAGTCAAAACTACAGACTATCTCCACTCTCAAATGTTCTCAGAAGGGAGATGTCGACAAAGATGAGCAAAGTTATCACGGTATTGAGAAGCCAGTACGTAGAAAGGACGAGCTTACGGCTTCCTCGAAAATCCCTGTAAAAAAGGCACAGATGAGCGTTGCAGATCTTCGCAAATCCTTCGAGAAAAACACACAGGCAACAGGGCCCGAACCCCAAATTCTAAATAAGTCTAAGCTATCTTCAGAGATATCAAACGATCATGTTGCTCGAATTAGCAAGGAAACAGTCCATTCCTACCACTCTGGTAATCGAAGAAGTATTTCTTCGACCAGAAAAGCAGCCCGGAAGGATGTTATAGCTCAAAATCGAAAACTTATCCATACCAGGTCTGAAAATAGACTATCAGAACAGTCTCTACCAGTTCCATATACCACCAGCACATCAGAACTTACCAGGACAGCTTATCAGCCGGAGAGCAGTCGAACTCGCCGGATAAATAACCGTAATCTCGAAGGAGCCGTGTCGCTTGAGGGCGAAGTAGCTCCAGATGCCGGGAGAGGACTGAATGAACCCAGCACCACGGCTATCCCCGATGCTCAAGCCATTCGAGGAAACAAATTCTCCCGTACAAGTAGAATTCATTCGATCCTAGTCAATAATTCAAAGGCCAGCTTCAACAGCATAATGACAAGTAGACATCCCATGGCGAACAATGGAGTAACGCCAGAATCAAGTAGGGTTCAAAAGCCTGCATCAAAGCCGATATCAAAACCGGAATCTGCGGCAAGGTGCTCAGGCAAGGTATCTGATCTTCGGAGACTTTTTGAGAGGTCCTCACCTCGAGAGTCATCTCCGAACTCATTTAAGTCTTTTTGGCAAAACAGGGGTCGAAATAAACCAGTAGTCAAAGCAGAAAGAGCATCTAATATTCGACAAGGCTTAAATATGTCGTCAACCACATTGGCCACACAGATAAGTCCCGTGAAGAAGATCAAAGTTCCCGAGTTGACAACAGAGATATCAATTAATGATTTCGCCTGTGACTTCTCTGAACCATAGGATGGTGCGCGACCAGCAACACCAGGGGCGCACGCGGAAACGAATACCATTGGAAGCCAGTCAATTAAACAGGAATCCCCTGTAAAAGATCGCATCCAACAGTTCGAAAGTTTGGAAACAGGCCCATTAGATAATAATTCAACTCCGAGTTACTACGATGTCAACCCGAATATTTCTCCTAATAAACAAAAAGCCGATGTTAGTCAAATAGAACCTCAAGCTAATCGGCACTCGCTTAGACAACGAAAAGCAAGGTTGTGGCGACGAATCTCAAATACGTTTACTCGATCGATCGACGGAGGGAATATCAATAGTAATGACAGGAATCAATGTGGTTCGGGCCGGGATAATAATGATATTAATAATGACCCATCATCCTCGATACGCCGTCGACCTCGATATTGTCGTTCAAATCTCCTTGGTTATCATCTGTACCGCACATCTGAAGTAATTCAGTCATCGACTGATTCGGTTTATACCAGATCAAACATCAATATCAATGAAAAGTTAATTGAGAGGCTCGAGAACCAGCATCCATATATAGCTTATAGGCGATCACCGTCCAGTTATCTATCAATGCGCAAAACGTTTCCTTTCTTAGCTCGTATGTCGGATGATCTGGGCTGCTCGGATGAATTCGACGATTTTGGACTCGACGGTTCCGTGTTGTCCAAGGCTATTCATCGGCGGGATAAGTCATCTGCTGGACAAACCTCACAAGGCCTATCTTCGCCTGTATCTTATAGCGATTCTAACGCCGTATCGAGTACCACGTCCAAACAGACAACGGCAGAGCGCAAGCGTCGCCGCTTAGAAGAGAAAGAGCTCCGAAAAGAACAGAGACAGAAAAATAAAGAAAAGGCGATGGAAAAGGGTAAAGGAAAAGAGGCAGCAGTAGACGACAACCAGGGAGCGGGTAGTGCACAAGATAGGGAGAAGGGCAAGGATACCGAAGGCAAGAAGAAAGAAAGTAGTTGGAGCAAAAAAACGGCCTCTGGGTTTATGGTTAGGCAAATCCACGATATCAAGCTAAAGCATCCGAAGCCGAGGAGACCAGGTCAAATAAAAAAGATTGTTAACATGTACAAAGACAAGTCCACCAGCGGGATCAGACTCGGCAAGGGGAGCGGCGTTAGCTCTGGGTCAGGTACTGCAGGTATCGCAGGCGCATCAAGCAACTGAACCAGCGGACTTTATTGTATTGGGCATGGGCGTAAAGATTAGAAGCGGCAAGCAGATAGTATTAGTTATTAGATTGTAGACTCGGGACTTTTTGAGAAACGAAGGAAACAGGGGAAGACGACTATGAGTAGCACAGAGAGCTGTCTTATCGAGTATTGGATACCCCCGTGGTCGGCCATTATCGAACTAGCTTGAGGACCACGGAGGAGAGGACGTAATAGAACACCTAAGATACAGAAGACATTCTTTAGCCAATGAAAGAAGGGGTTATCCGGGTATGCGCTACGAGAAATACATAGGTACATTCTATTTAGTTACTCTTTTCTGTGAAGACGATCAGCTATATCACATTGACCGTGTAGTCTTTTGCTTTACCTAGTTGATATCGTTATGGTTTCCGCGGTAGTTACTTGTCATATACCTTCCAATATAGGTAGGTACCTATATAAAGGGGTATGCGGACGCAACATAACCACATCTAGCAACACGAACTTGAATAGACTCGAGGTATCTTGAAACCACCCTATATTAACAGCCGAAACTTCATTATCTCTTATTCGCATCTTAACCTTACTAAGCCCAAACATCAAACTGTAGGCATTAGTTAACTAGATCCCCCTTTGGATAGACAGCTATACTGGGTGAGGTACCTAGGTAGTTAATTATAGGCCCATCGACTTCTTTACACCAAACTACCTTATCCATACCCATAACCTTCATATCTTCGTACCAAAACCCTTAGGTATCTACCCAACTTACCCAACTTACCCGACAAGTCCCATCCCTCTCCCAATCTTCCTCGCAAGCGCCTTTTTCAAAAACCACTCCCGCGCTAACCCGCGCGTCGTCCGGGCGAAAACAGCAGGACTTATACGGCCGCGCTCAACGGCGCGTCCCAGTACGAATATCGCGTCGCCGAGAGCGCGCTCCTCGGCTACTACGTCATACAACTGGTTTGCGACGACGGTGGGTGCGACTAATAAGTCGTCGATAGGCGGGGGTTCGCGGGTGCGCGCGTTGGATACCACGCGGTCTGCTTCTTGGAGCGAGTGCTGCAAAATCGAGGTGTTGGACGCTAGCATTGCCGATAGGGGGCCTAGGGCCAAGGCGTCGGATTGTAGGTTTTGCAGCGCGGAGAGCATAGCGGCGCGTTGGGCGGAGAGGCCGGCTAGAGAGGACTCGTTTTGGACGCGGGCACGCTGGCGTAGACCGTAGAGAGTCGAGGCGAGTTGTTGGAGGAGGGCGTCTTTTTCGGGGTTCGGGGGGATAGGGGGTGGTGGGAGGTCATTGGCAGAGGGCTCTGGTAAGGCTAGGGAGAAGGGCTCGTCCATGAGATCCGGGGGTGGAGGAGGTTTAGGCTTTGATTGCGCTTGAAGCTGTTGTGGTGGGGGTTGCTGCCAAGTTTGAGGTGGGCCGGCGTATGGTGGCTGTCCTGGGACGACGGTGGCGTTGTATGGGATAGGAGTTACGGGGGATATCATGGATGTGCGGCGAGAATCCTGCGGTGTAAGTCCGCGAGGAGGTGGACCGCATTGCTGATATGCATGTTGCTGTTGAGGCTGTGGCTGGTATTGAGCATTAGGGGGCGGTTGTTGATACGATTGTGGTGGATGAGGTGGTAGGGGAGGCGCCGCATCGTATCTTGAGAGCCGATTTGGTTGCGGTGAATGCGTCGTTGCTACCGGAGCGCCGTATTGACTTGACTGCCGACGAATATCTTCTGGTAGAGGGGGTCGTGGGGGACCGTCCGTGTGAGCAGTCGGGCCTGACACTACCTGAGGGAGGTCGCTACCTTTGGGAGGAGGCGGTGGCGGCCTTGGATCCTGTATATGTGGAGATGGGACCTGCTGAGGAGTCTGTCTTGACATATCAGGGGGTAGAGGAGGAACAGGTGGAGGGGTCGGTGCCGGTACGGATTGTTGCGATACGGGAGGAGCTTGCTGGCGCGAGACAACCGGAGGCTCTTTCGCAAATACGTCTCTGAGTATAGCAATAAAGTCTAACAGAGTAGATTTCTGGTCAAACGCTGTTAGTATATCTCATAGACACAATATTAGCTGTTGTAGACGATATACATACGTCCCAGAACTCGGCCCATCCTACAAGATAAGGATGATATATGCGTCCCTGAGGATCAACATGCTGGCCTGGCCGCACCATCATATTCTCAGTGGGCGTAACATAGCCTAGCGGCGCCTCGCGCGGGTAGGCGTGGGGTATCCATAGCGATATAGGGAATCGGTAGGTGGTGCCGCGGAATATGACGGGGATGGTGCCGGATAAGTGTAAGAGGAGGGCAGACACGCCGTTGTCGAAAGCTAAGAGCTTGTTAGAATAGGTTTGTCAATTGAGGATGACGGACACTATATAATGGGTTCGTACTGTGGACATCGGTCCTGGGCGAGAGTGAAGGGTATTGGGATAGCGCTTGGGCTACATCGTTGTATGTGCGGTTAACATCTTGGTATTCCTGTGAAATCAAAGCTATTAGAGACGGGTATAGGAAGAAGCTATTAGTGTGTGATATATCTTACGCTCGTCAAAACGCTGTATAACCAATTCAATATGTGCTGCTGGACCACCATGTTGGGAATCCTTCGCAGCGAATTATGGTTGTAGTAGGTAGTAGCCGCGTCATGATAATTTGTTGGTGTTGAAGGGAAATAATGTATTGGGGAGCCTTGCACTGAGCTGCCCGCCAAGGCTGATAAAACGCTTATGGGGGTGTAACGGTGTAACCAACCATAGTGGGGTTTCCCTCGATTAAGCTAAATATACCTATGTAAGTGGAAATGACGTAAGCAGGTCAATTATGTAATAGTTTCACAGAGGCGTGCAGCTTTTTTCTCTTCTGCAAAGTCTTTTCCGTTTTCTTTCATCCCACGTTCAAAGCACCTTTGCGACATCTCGTCATCTTGGACCAGCCGACCGGAAGATATTATAACTTAGCATCCGCCGGCATCGGGTCCTTTTTTGAAGATGCTCAATAAGAACTACTATTTATACAATTATACAATTCAACTATTATTTAGGTACCTCTTAGTGGAATAACCTGACTCGTCCAGATCCATCCCACATTCCCACATTATCGGACTCTACGGAAAGACAATGGCGCCATATCACCCGCAGGTGAAGTGTGGCATGTGCCATTTTTCCCTTTTATTAATCACCACATCTATGTAACAAGACAAGTTGTCTACATACCTAATATTCTATCATACATACTCCTCGGTCAACAACTGGAGGGTGTTTATTACCCCCCCTACTCTCATACGACTAAATTGATGAGTAAAACTGATCCATTATTATCATTATTAATTCCTGAACTCTCGCTGGGTCCGCCTTTCCGAAACCCTGATGGCCTAGCCTAGGTTAAGGAATTACACCTTTTCTCCTCTTTATAAGTTAGGCTTTTCCCGCTTCTTTAGTCTTGAGTCTTTAATTGTTTCCTTCTCCTACAAAGCATACCTCGATAAATACTCATACTCATACTCAGCCTTGAGACTTGTGACTTGAGAGCTTTATCGCCAATTCTTGACACAGCTACATGCTCGCGGCTCAACTGTTGCTTCGCACGGCTGAGGAGTATTACAGGATAAATCTGTATACTCCTTGCGTCAGGAATTAGACTTTTTTATTAGTTTAACTACTTGAATCTATTCAAACAAGTCAACTGTTAGGTTGATTCTTCATCCACCGAGCTCCACAGCTTCGCCACAAAGTCAACTCAAATTTATTGTCTTGAGTTGTTATCTCGTCGTCGAGAAACAGTTGCGCCGTCGTGATGAGACCTCCTATCCCAGTATTATCCGAGTATGGAATCTCGCCAAAGTATGGTTTCTTGCCCGACGTCCTACCTTTAACTAGGCTTCCGGACCCCTACTATAACAAGTGGGAGTCCATCAGCGCAAATCTACAGAATTTGATTCTTAGCAAGCGTCTTCGAGGGGTTATCGACCGTCTTCCTGTTCTCTCCACCGTCGGTCTGGAACATGACGCAGAATGGAGGAGAGCCTACATGCTCCTGACCTTCTTTGCTCACGGCTACATCTGGGGAGGTGATATCCCCTGTGATCGTGTGCCACCGAGCATCTCTGTTCCCTTGTTGGATATTTGTCAACGCCTCGAAGTTCCACCCGTGTCTACCTACGCCGCCTCCGTGCTGTGGAACTTCAAACCCCTCTTCGTCGACGAAGAGATCGACGATCTTGACAACCTCGCCACCTTGGTGACTTTTACTGGGTCTCTTGACGAGTCTTGGTTCTACCTGGTCTCGGTCGCCATCGAGGCTCGCGGCGGCCCCATCATCCCCCTGATGCTGACGGCAGTTGCTGCTGCTCGACAAGGCGATAGTGCAACCGTAACACGTTGCCTGCATGCCTTTGCCGAGCGCCTCGATGACCTCGGCGAACTATTGCGTCGTATGCATGAAAGCTGCGACCCTGGCTTCTTCTACCGTCGCATTCGCACATTCCTTGCTGGTAGTAAGAACATGACCGAGGCAGGTTTGCCGCATGGTGTCATGTACGATGATGATTCAGGCAAATCTGAATACGTGCAATACAGTGGACCTAGCAACGCCCAAAGCAGCTTGATTCAATTCTTTGATATCATTCTTGGCGTCGAGCACCGTCCCACCGGCGAGAAGCCTAACCCGTCCTCTGAGTCGGAACGCGAAGGGCGAAGCCGTGCCCCCAAACACAATTTTATCCGGGATATGCGACGATATATGCCAGGGCCGCATGCGCGTTTCCTAAACGACGTCGGATCGGTTGCTAACATTCGCGAATTTGTTGAGAGCCGCGTCGCTTCTGATCGTCCCCTAAGCATCGCCTACGATGCATGTCTTGCTATGCTCCGCGCGTTTCGCGACATTCATATTGCTATCGTCACGCGCTATATTGTCTTGCCATCTCGAGAGAATAGAGCACGAAGTCGATCGCGTAGTCCCGAAGCTATTAGAAATAGAGTAAACCTAGCGACAGCTTCTAAGAATGAGAAGCATAAGAAGGTCAAAGGAACTGGTGGTACAGCCCTGATTCCTTTTCTCAAGCAAGCTCGTGACGAGACTGGCGAGCCCTCAGTCGAGGCTTGGGCTAAGAAGTTTATGGGCAGGCAGACTAAGGTCTCAGGTCAGAACGATTTCTTCCTCGGTAAAGACGAGAAATCGGAGGTGCCAGATGAACCGGTTATTGAACATGGTCTTGCAGGGACTTGGACTATGGATGAGGAAATTGGTGGCATCTGCAATTACTGATGGGTAATATTACTAACCTAAGCTTTTGTCTCTAGTTAGGACCGTTACAGCAGTTGTAGTAACGAGATACTGGATAGTTCCCCAGGAACCGTAGTTCTCCCTTTAGCAACAAGGTTTTATGAATCTATCTATTAAGTATCTCACACGCCAACGCGAAAAGAGGATTTACTTTCCTTCGATCTAGAGTATCAATTTGATCCTATCTATACCTGCAGACTCGCCCATATGTTCCTAAGTAGCCACTAAACTGTATCCATGCCATGTTGTTTATAGTATCCCTCAACCTTGGATTAAACAAGTCGAATGCTATAGCTTAACAAGGCTGTCATCCGTGCCGCCATTAGTCGTAGCACGTCTTTTAACACGACTCGCCTGCTCAAGCCATATTGGAGTAAGGATGTAAGGATTACCCCAAGCAAAGGACGATGTGCACTTCCCGCTCGATTTAAATATATTACCTGATGAGAGACTTGACCAATCATATTCGGGCGAGTGCTATACGTATGCCTTGCTTACGAAAAGTAAATAAATGTACTTGATCTACATATGCATGTGCTTTAGATGCCATGTTAGGCAAGCTGAAGCATAAGCGAGTCTTCGATTCTTGTCGAATTATACCACTATACTAACTAGGTTACTAAAGACTAGAAATTCCGTAAAGCGTTTATGCTATTGTAGTAGCTATATCTAACAATTTCCATCAGCGCTCTCTGGCGATTTCGCTTATGCTTCAAGTCGAACAACATGCCCATACATGTGCTCACCACTTGACAACCTTCTGCGGGAAGAACTCGTCGATAAGCTCCGAGTAATACGGCTTCAGCTCCTCTACATCAGGAACTTTGTCGCTCTTGCTGTATAAGTCATACGGATTAAACGCCTGCACGGCACGCAGCATATCCTCGTCGTGCTTGTCCATCAGCTCGCGATATGCACCATCCTATAACGAATCAGTCGACGTTCTAGAACCAAGACGCGAATTCAGAAAAGGGGGTAGCATACCTTATGCCAAGGGTAAAATGAATGATACCGAATCATAGCTAGCGCCTCAGGCGGCAGCGTCGACTGTTCCTTGGCTACGTGGTATAAATACTCGTCGTGGCCCCACGACAGCATCACGTTATCTAGTCCGCAGCCGGGCGAGTAGATGCCGAACTTGGTGCTATAGATGGGATCCCGAGAGTCTGGGTTTGCAGCGAATGTGTCGGGGTATATGATACGGTTGTCGAAGGCGCAACCGACGGGGAACGTGTCGCCAACGACGTCCCATTGGCCTTCGGAGCCGAAGAAGTAGAGTAGTTTGCCAAGGTCGTGGATTAGACCTGTGACCTGCATCCATCGTGGCTTGCCGTCCCTCCGGATGGCTTCGGCCGACTGTAGCAGATGTTGGATCTGCGATAGACTTGTGTCCGGGTCCGACTCGTCGATCAACGTGTTGAGCTTTTCGAGTGCTTGCCACACCGTCATCTCCTCGCGTCGCCGCGTCTTGAAGGCGATGCGTGCTTTCAGATTGTACGCCACCGTCTGCTTTTTATGCTGCTCCCGATAGAAGTTCTGCACGCGTTCGCAGGCCTCTTCAAACTGCCTAAACTGCGTCTTGTCTTTGGTTGAGTCAAATTTGGACTTATCGTCGAACTTGGCCTGGTTCTGGTCCTTTAGCACATTAACTGCGTCAATGTGATCTGATGTCTCCTCGAGCTCGAGACCATTTCGGCTAATGGTATCGTCGACCAATATGCCTGGTGCCATTGTGTTGTGGTGGGGGGTTTATAAGAATCGATAGCAAAAAAGGGGTATGTCTTAGACTATAGAAAGTATTTAAAAACAAAAATACTAGGTCAGACGCTTTAAGCAGAAATCTATAACTTTTCCTTACATGTCGTCGTCCTCGACTGGATTTTATACTCTGAGCTTCGTGTAAGTGGTAAAGGTCCCCACATTAGAGTGATGTATGGCCCGTGATGAATGAGGAGAAAATCGCCGAACACAGCTATATTGAGCTGACTAGCTCAGGCAACGATCCGCCGAGCGGGAATCAGGTACACCTCCTTTGCGGAATGAGATCCGCGAGACACCTGTCCCTTCTTTTGCGAAAACGGTAAAATCGCCCGAACCCTGGATAAGTTCATCTCATCCACTAGTCTGCATCTTTCGCGCTCATATGTAGTATCCGGAGTACCCCAGAAAGAGCAACGTCACTCGAACGCCACCTGGTATCTATCTATATCCATAAATCTTAGTATATCCCCGCGTTTGAATAACGTGGGGATATAGGCCTAGCCAAGTTCGGTAATCTGAGGAGATCCTAGGCGCTCTCTAGTCCACTTTGTAATCCCTTCGGCTTCTCGTATACCATGTCTTCGCTTGGTAAAGAACTAACCTAGTCAATGTCGATATTTGCTTCATTCGTCGTTTTCTGGTAACCAGCCCCACGCTTTCATCAGTTGCTGCTGTATTGACGCAGTCGGTCGAGCGTGATCTGCCTCCGTCTTCCTTAGAATATCCATTAGAGCTTCCTGGTCGGGCCTTTCGCCAAATTGATCACCAACTGCAGTTCGTGTTAGCTCGGTGTTATTACTAGCGAGCTGGGTTTGTTCGTACACATAGCGATGCCCATGCAAGCAGTAAACATGCCCGGCGGAGTCCACTGGTTGCATACCCCGATACCACAGAGCTCCCTCACGAGGTTCTCAATCCGGTGCTGTCTTTGCATAAGTCATATGTAGGAACCTTTCTTAATAGTATAGACTTACCGTCATTTGCTTCACTGCTGCTCGGCGATTTGTGCCTACTTTGGGTATCGAAGGATCAAACTGAGTCAAGAATAGCTGTGCGAGAATATGATGTTGAATCCCGATAACTAAGGAGTTAGTAACTATATTATGCCTATAGCATTCAGAGAGATTTCAACGCTTACCATGACAACCTGACCCATGCCAAATTTCTGGGAATGCCGGGAATGCCGAGGTTGCCGTACGTTCCCTGTAAAAGAAGGGGTTGAAGGATGGGGGTCGAGTGCTAGACCACTTCCTGCACGCCTCATCTAGTGCACTCCAATGACCTGCTACCAACGAGTTATTCCCGAAGCATAGATTGAGGACGTCCGCAAGTAGCACAACCGCCCGATTTGACCAAGTATAATCGTCGACCGGCTCAAATGACCGGTCCACCACGAAGTGGTCTAAAGACACCTTGACAGGTTGTTGCGTAATGACCGCGATATAGATCTCCTGCCGGAGTCCTACCCAGAACGAAGCTGCACTAAGACTTCCCGGACCCATGTATTGGTCGCCGACATTAACAAAAGCATGGATACCTAGTAGATGACTGTAGGTGTCTTGGCCCGTTGTTGGAACTGTCCGTTTATTAGCAAGCTGCTTCCGGAGTACCCCAAACGCATCTCATCTCACCATCCATCTCCTCAAGCATACGCAAGATAATCGTTGCCGCGAATAAGTTCTCATCTGACACCGTTGAAGCGTGATTTAACATTGGGATCAGGTACCTTAGGCACTCGTCATGATACCTGTTCGAGGCCAACGGGTCAAAACCTGTCGTATGACTGAGATGTCTCGCAGCTATGGCAAAAATAGCGTTCAAGAGCATATAGCATTCGGCAGCACGCTCTGGGACGACCAGCTCGAAATGCCGATGTGGATCACACAAGTCCAACTGCTTTAGTTAGAACTTTGGGTTATAGGAGTGGCTGCTATATCGGTTGGCTTACACAAATTGCTAGTTTCTGGATATAGTGCCGAAATAATAGTGCTTCCGTCCGGTCCTTAAGCGGCAGGCTAGAAGCATTGTGGAAATTAGGCATTAGAATACTCCCATCATGGGACACGCGTGTGTTCTCTATATCCGAAGACGACAAATCATAGGAACTAGCAGATTTAGACCCTGGAATATGTCCATGAGAGCTCAGCTCAGCGATGGATGCATCGTTAGCTGGAAACCCTCCATCGTTTCTTGGCGTATTCTGTGCTTGAACAACACCTACCGGCTGACCGTCTGCCCTGTTGTACTCTGTTGAATTAGGAATGGATGGAGGTGTGAGGCTCGAGGCAGTCGATCCCTGCTGCCAATTATGACTTGAACCCGTATGAAATTCATATGGAGAAATATCCTCTGAGGGGCTTCCTATGGTCAGACCTTGTCTCTCGTCGACGTAAATTACTTGTATGAGTTAACCGTTAACCATACAGATTTACTCTAATTCGATGTGACGTTCCAAACTTACACTTTTTCGGCGGCTTGAGCCATTTTTGGTTTCTTTTGAATGTGTCTATAAGAATGAGGTTTAGCTCAGAAAGAATGGAGATTCAACTGCAGTACCTTTGCTAGGTTTGAATTTGAAGCCTAGTTTGCATTCGCGACCTGCTCGGACACAGCGACCACATCTTGGAACCGAGCGATCGCCTGCTCATTCAAAATAATTAGTTTGGCCGTCTTGGAGATATAACAAGTATCTATCTCTAAGGTTACTCGCATTTAAGATGGTATTCACGGCATGTGACACTATTCGCCAAGTCTATGTCAGCAATGGTCCAACACCAGGATGAGATATAAGTGGATAAACAAAAAATCTAGTTCGCTAGAGAGCACACCGGTCTCGGCATAGCCTAAGCGCATCTTACGAAACAGACGAGTAGGGATATCGTACCATGGTGTAGCGAGCAACTCGATCTGCTCTGATGAGGGCATTCGCAACGTCGTCGCTTCTACAGCTCTCTATGTTTACTCGGTATGATTCGGTCAATGATACCGACGGATAGACTCAGAGGTCCCAATTGTGAGAGGATCATCTGATAAAGATGGGCAAAACCGCCGAGCGGGAGGCGTGGATGGTCTAAAGTAGTACAAAATGACCCGGTTCATGGGACGCCGAAGCCCAGACCCAATTGGCCGGCTGGGCATTCCCCCATTGGACCGCCTCTCGAATAACGGACCTAGACGGGGCCAGTATGTATGCACATACAGACGTGCTAGTATGTATGTGTGGAATGTGTGGATAGGCGAATGGGGTCGTGATACTTCCCTGCAGGCTAGCTGACCATTATGTTAAAGCAGTTTGGCCAATTGACCCTCCTGATAATCTTGGCTTACTTGGGATTCAGGTAACTAGACCAGTCAGGGGTATTCGATTGCATAGGATTCCAGAATTCCAAGTGCTTCTTCCCCGCAACTTTCTCTCCACCGTTGGGGACAAATCGAAAAGAAAAATGCGACTGGACTAAACCGCTTATGGAATATAGCAAGCTGCCTCGGTATTCCCAGCGTACTACTCTCCAGACTACTATTAAAGTTAGTCAGACGGCTGGGTTAGAATATTCCTTTGCTTATATTTTTCCCCAGATGAAAAGAAGCGAGAAAGATTAATACGACGGCGCCATCCGCACTATCGCGCAGTATATTATCTTGCTGATAGGGCAAAGTCCAACTGGAAGTCCAAAAGTTCGTACATCGCAGCCATGGCCTCAAGCTCAACGAAAAGCATTAGCGACGATGTTGTCGAAACGGTCACGGCCCCGGCTATGACGCCGAAGGAAGAGCACGAGACCATGAAGGACGTGATCCGGAATGCGAGGCTCGCTACCCAAAAGGAGCACAACATGACCCTATGGCAGGGCCTTCGACTTTACCCAAAAGCGATTGCGTGGTCTATCCTCATCTCGACTTGCATCGTTATGGAAGGCTACGATATCTCCCTAGTCAATAACTTCTACGCCTTCCCGCAGTTTAACCAGAAGTACGGTACCAAGGTGACCGATCCGGAAGGCAACGTCTCCTATCAAGTTTCGGCAGCGTGGCAGGCAGGGCTAAGCAACGGTGCAGTAGTGGTGAGTTAGATCCTGACGCGCCTCATTGCGTTTGAAGTTAAAAGTGTCTACCCCTTTTCCGAGTCTAAATCCATGACGGCTCATTAGCTACTAATGGCGGCGTTGTATTTTCATCGAGGGTCTCACAGCATAAACCGTGATGAAATCCTCTTCGTTAGCTTGGTGATTGATGATTATTTTAACACCGACTTTTGCAGGGTGAAATCATTGGCCTGTTGATAAACGGCTGGGTCTCCGAGAGGTTCGGATATCGGTATACCGTCATATTCTGCCTCGTGCTTATCATCGCTTTTACCGCGATCTTCTTCACGGCGCAGACGGTTGTACACCTTCAAGTAGCTGAGATCTTGTGCGGCATTCCATGGGGCGTTTTTCAAACCCTGACCATCACCTATGCCTCTGAAGTTTGCCCGGTAGCCCTGCGGGGTTATCTGACAACTTACATCAACTTCTGTTGGGGTATCGGCCAGATGATCGGTATCGGTGTCATTATGGGCAACCTTTGGCGTATCGACGAGTGGGCGTATCGTATAGTAAGATTCCCCTTGACTTTCTTCTCTGGTAGGAAGCTCTAACAGGCATGGATAGCCTTATGCGCTTCAATGGATGTGGCCCTTGCCTCTCATAATTGGAATTTCTTTCGCGCCCGAATCCCCTTGGTGGCTTGTACGAAAGGGGAAACTTGAAGACGCCAAGCATTCTCTTCTCCGCCTAACTAGTCTGGATCGGGAGACAGACTTTGATGCGGATGAGACGGTTGCGATGATGGTCCATACGACAGCATTAGAACAGAAGGTTGTACTCTTTCTCTCGTGCCTTCGTACTTATCGCTAACCTTCATACGTAGATAACCAGGGGAGCCAGTTATCTGGATTGTTTCAAGGGGGTCGATAGGCGTCGCACAGAAGTACGTCTGAAGCCCCTATGCTTGTATCCGCTTTCGCGATGCTGACCGAGATAGATTGTGTGCATGTGCTGGGCGATCCAGAACCTGAGCGGGAATTCATTTTCCAATTACTCGACATACTTCCTGCAGCAAGCTGGCCTCGACAATGACAAGGCATACTCATTCGCCATGGGTCAATACGCCATCAACTGCGTTGGTGTATTCGGAGCCTGGACGCTTATCACCTTCGGGGTCGGACGAAGGTAAGGTGAAATGCTACGTATTAATTATCTGAGATGTTAACATCGTGTGAAGGACGTTATACCTATATGGCCTTGCTGGTCTCTTCATCATGCTTCTGATCCTCGGTTTCCTCGGCTTGGCCCCCGATAGAGGTTCCGCCTCTCTTGCGACAGGCAGTATCATGCTCGTATGGGCTCTGTGTTACCAACTAACAGTCGGTACCGTATGTTATTCTCTGGTTGCAGAGATTTCAACGAGACGTCTTCAAATCAAGACGGTGGTGCTCGGACGTATCCTCTAGTAAGACTGTTCTGTTCAGCAGATTGGTTAAGGCCGGATGCTAATAGATCACAGCAACATCGTTGGCATTATCTGTGGCGTTTTGACGCCGTACATGCTCAACCCTTCGGCTTGGGACTGGGGTAATTATGCCGGCTTTTTCTGGGTAAGTAATCCCTCGCGTGCGTTGACTCTTGTTTCTACTTATTGACGATACCTAGGCGGGGTCATGCTTCCTCTGCTTTGTCTACTCTTACTTCCGCGTACCCGAACCAGCCGGCCGCACGTTTGCCGAGCTTGATCTATTATTTGAGCAGAAAGTTAGCGCAAGAAAGTTTGCTTCGACCGATGTGGACGTATTTGCAGAGCATGTCGAGGGGGCTGTATTGAGCAGCTATCACGACCAGATCGCCATTTCGAGTATGAAGATCAAGGTTTAAAACGTAATAATGAGCAAGCCACGATATAACGGCGGCGGGATGACGAGCATTGAAAGTCGATATGAGGCAACTTGTATGTAAGGACTGAGTGCATTTTTCTTTTTCTTTTAGGTGGCGCTATGGTGTACGAAACGGTGTGTATAAGTCTATCTTTCTTGAATCAACTAATTCATTCTACACGAAAAGATGTTTGAGTGCCAGGTCGTAGACTCGGCGAGGTTGAAAAATGATAGATGCAAGTTTCGTACGATCATCCAATAATCCAGGGGGTAAATAACCAGGAGCCGTGGTAAGTTACAGCTCATCCTATTGGTCGCGCGGAGCTGATGCTTTTCGTCGTACCATATCCGGACTATGGTTGGTTGGTTCGTTTGTTCGTTGTGAGCCTAAGACTTATACGACGAGATTTTCAACAGTCATACTGTGCATTAGAAAGCCAATGCGATGGTCAATGTTAGCTGTGCTTTTAACTTGACATCGACCGTGTTATCCTGAAAAATAGATTCAAATTTAATATATTGATAAATTGTTACGGCGGATGCTCCTTAGAGCGTTCTAATAACTAGAGCTGGTAGAGTAGCATGTTACCTCCTGGGACTAGTCGAAGAGGAGAATGTTGGCATTGATAGCAAGAATGCTGAAACTGGACTCTTCGCCTATTAATCCTCATGTCAGTAGAAATGCAATCCGCCTCGGACCATATTACTCCCAGCAACTAAGATCGTCTTCTTATAACACACCTAATAATCATACCAGTTTCACAAAACGTCCTGTCCCTAATTTTAGGTGAAGCCAGACTAGACGGGATATAATGACCGCCATAGTAGACCGTAGTAGTGCTACCGACGAGGAGCAGACTTAGATTGCGATAAAATACAAGCATTACACTACCGATCTGGTAACGATTTGGCTTGCACTTCGTCTGTAGTATCTCGAACAGTTTGGCCCTTCTTATACTCCTCCTCCAATACTCTTTGCATATCGAAATCAAGCTGGCGCTCCTTCTTGATCCGCTGCTGCTCCATGTCGCGTACAACACCCTGATGCATGGCCTAGAAATGCGTGGTAAGCCTATATCTAGTATGGACCATGCGATAGTCTCTATACCTCTTTCTCAACCTTCTGCTGGAAGTGCACCATGATAACCGTACCAACAGCAAAGAGCGAGGTGCCCGCTAGGGTGAGTTTCGAGGCGCGCGACATATTTGCCGAACACGAGTTGATAAGCTAGACAGGTTTGATTTGAGTCTCGCTATAAACCCATCTCAGTCTTTCCTTTCCAATGCTAGCACGGGAGCACTTGGCGATGTAAATTCAACTTCGATTATCGAACTTGGAGGTGAAAAATCCCGGTGACTTGGGAAGCTTAAGTGATGCTAGAGAGTAAATATATATTATCGATAACGGGTAGTTGCTAGACTGCCCGTACTGTACTGTGTGTCCGTGTGTGTTACCGTATGTGGGGAGATGAAAAACGGTCATTCCATATGTAGGTTAGGTACCTAGGTACCTAAGGTAATCATTTATACACTTATCTTAACTACCTCCTAACCTAGGTACATTCTACATTCTGCATGCTACATGCTCTCCTACTTTATCTTCATCACATTTAAAATGGTCAACACTTTCTAACTGATGCAATCTTATAAAACTCCTGCCCTAGCCCCTATCATCATGATGCAAGCAATAAGCAAGAAAATAAATGCACGAAATATGAGTCTTCGGGAAAGGCGCACCCCAGCCGACAACTCGGGGACGAAAAAGGGGGTAAAGACGCAGGTTTTGGTCTTTTGTCTATTGGATAGCTGTTATCGGGACCAACGCCCATTGTCTCTTAAAAGTACCTGCATGCAGGTCAGTAAAGGCAATTTTTCTTATTCTTAATTCCCTTGGGATTTCCCGGAAAGGAGGACAAAGACACTTGATATGTGACATGAGCAAGTCTCTGGATCAAATTAATTTACATCCGAGTTCTCAAGCATAGACGGCTTGGTATGCAATGAGCGAGTAGATGAGATTTATGACGATACAGACTACTCGACGATTTATCTGGCCTCCTAAATAACCTCAAACGCCATGTCGAGTACCAATACTACACGCTCTGGTACTTCTTTTGCCAGGAAGTACAATTCTCTTTCAATCCTAGATGAAGTTGAGGACGTCGAGTGGTACCAGCCGGGCGGGTTTTACCCATTGGATGTAGGCGAGACGATAATCGACAGGTTTAAGGTCATTCACAAACTTGGGCACGGTGGCATTGCTACAGTTTGGTTTTGCTGGGATCTACAAGAAGAGAAATGGATAGCGCTTAAAATTAATTCAGCAAGCCATTCGTCAGACGACTGCTCGGATTTAAAGGCGATTCGCATGATTGAAGCTCGGTCCCAGGGAATTGACGGGCTCGACGATAATAACATCATGATAGCCTTACAGACCTTCTTTATAGAATCTCCTAATGGGCGACACCTATGCTTCATATTACCTGTTGCCGGGCCAAGGTTCACGGACTGGGAGCATAAAATAGGAGGAGACTTTGACCGACGGAAGAGAATCAGCTACCAACTTACCAAGGCGCTTACTTTCTTGCACGGCAAAGGAATTTGCCATGGCGATTTTAGGCCTGACAATATATTAATGAGGTTGAAGCCTGATTACCTTGACCAGATCGGGTATGATGAGATGCAAGCTCTGATTGGGGAAGCAATTGGGGAACAACTCCTGGATGGCGACGAGCGAAGCCCGCACGCTCCCAAGTATGCATATCTACCGTTTAGTTTCAGAAACGGAAACCTTTCACACATGATATCAGATGACATTGCCATCGTCGACTTCGGCGAATCTTACGAAACCCATAGCCCCCCTGAGAGACTAAACATTCCACCTCAGTATGCCGGTCCTGAATGGCTCTTTGGTAGGCAGACAGGCATAGGAAATGATATTTGGTCTTTGGCATATACACTACTAGAAGTGCAAATTGGTAGCCTCCCTGGTGACCTGTGGAATATTATCAGGCGCATGGAGCGATACATAGGGCCCGTCCCATCTGTCTACGGCCCGACTGCTATAAAGATGCTACACGACGAAACAGGTGACCCGGATGAACCACCGCCAGATTATGAAAAAGGAGAAGCAGTTACTGGGTCATTAAATGAGCCGCTCAACCTACAAGAGAAGTTTGAAGCAACTCACACCGAATTCAGTAACCCTATACACATTGCGCTGGGATTAGCAGATATGCCGAGGGACGAAATTCCTATTTTTGGTGATCTTCTCGAGAAACTCTTCGTATATGACCCAAAGGAGAGGTCGGAGGCATCTCAAGTACTAGAACACGAATGGTTTAAAAATCATGAATCCGAAGACGAGACGGCAACAGATGAAACGTTACCTAGTATAAGTCTCTTCGACGATTTATACGAGAATGACTCAGCTCCAGAACAGGTCTCGGGATCGTTAAACGCAGAGAGTACTACGCCACCCATGATGGTGACAGAAGTGCGAACCATTCAAATCACAGAAAAGTGTCCTTGGTATCACTTTGTAGCTACTTGGGTAGCTCCAGTATTGGGGCTGCTATACGTGTATTTATTCTACATTTACACGTGCTTGCGGGACGATGTGAGAATACTTAAGGCGGCCCAGTCGACAATATGAATGTAGCATAGATAGTAATATTTTATAATTTCTAACTTTTAAGTTTTATATCTATTAAAGTAGAACGTTAGTTAGCTGGAGCTGTGTATTCCCTTGCTACCTCGTGAAGACCTTCGATTTAGCGTTGTGATAAACGCAAAGTTTGTATCAGTACTTGTATTATTTCTACTCATATTTGTATGGGGGCATCGCCAACCCGCGTAGAATGTATGAAGTAATCAGTCAGAAATCCTACTATGGGATACTGTCATAGAATTAAACGTTCTTTAGATATAATAAGTCGGGGGTACGAGGCAAGTTAACGAGAGGCTCTAAGAATTTTCCGAAAGCAACCCAAGTTCAAAGAACAAGTACTACAAAAATAGCGCCGTATAAAGCGACGGATTCTTTATTAGAGATAAGTAGTAGGGATCCTTTGGAAAGATTTTGAGCGTATAATCGATGCCCATGTAATTCCTAGTGTGTATGTCACCTTACCTCTTACATTGAACACTTCGACATCATGCCAAAAATAACCCCTTATGGACAGGTTGGGGATGCTCAATCAGAATGGCATCCTGACATGGCCATTCCAAGAGGCGGCTCATTGCCTAAAGATACCGAGGATAAAAGCGCAACCGTATTTATCAAGCCAGAGCCAAGTATCGGCTGTGGGACGTTACAATGTCCAAAGGTTCGAGGGCCGTGTCTCTCCCGTCAAATTAACATGGAGCTAATAAAATGCGTATTAACCTAGGTCTATTGGGAAAAGAAGGCAGTCTATGAACAGTTGGTTAGAAAGCAGCAAGACGTTCTACAGTCGAGCGAGAGCTTCGCTCAAGAAGCCGCGAGACGTTTAGGATTCCCACATATTATCATCCGGTAGTTATTCGCGCCTTAAATTGAGCATATTCCATGCTGATGTTGACCAGTAAGGAACTCCATGACGCTGCCAACACTTACGCCCAGACTGGTAGAGGCCAAACAAGGCGCACGAAGACGGGAATCGAGCCTGATCAGATCCATCTAACGGTGTATCTCGCGAATCAACCAAATTGGGTCTGTGTGCACGGGCATATCTACGGCGTCGTACGAGAGACGAGTTATAAGTTGATGAGCGAAAGGAAGAGTAGATACGTTAAGAAGGTGCCATAATACACGGAGTATGTAATGATGCCAAATGATCAACGATGGATGGCAAAAGAGCGCCCAGATCAGCATCGCCGTAACCCTGAGCTCTGGGAATGGTTTGAGTATATAGCCTAGGAACCTATATCAGGTCTTTCGAATGAAATATTGACGTGGTAGGCGTATTATAGTAACAGATATGCCTCGTTAATTACCCAGTTACATAGAATACTCCATCGAATCTCAAGTCACAACCTTGGCTCGATAACTCGAAGAAAAAGGGGGTGATACGTTAATGATAAATTGTGTTAAACGGAAGCTTGAGAGTAATAGATGCAACTGTCCCTTCCGTATTCCGTAGAACGTGAATAAATTAATATGCGTGCAATATGCGGATATTATGCATATGGAAGTTCAGTTTCGGTTTAAAACGGCACGAAGCAGGTACGTACCATGTAAACTCCAACCCGACCGGAGGTTGCTTCAGCCCCATTTGAACCCAGCCCAGCACCAGCCTTGCCTGTAAAGGTTGCCATTGATTCGCCTACTGAGCTCCTACTCTAACCTAGCTATCTACCATTTCGACATACTTCCTAACCTATCGCAATTAATCTTCGCTACAGCATCATACGTCAATTTCCAAAACAGCAAACCAACAACAAATAATCCCGCGTTCCCTTTTCGTTCGAGTCGACTTGCAAGTAAATCGGATCTCAGCAGCTTAGCAGGATGGTATGCTCGATCCAACCAAACTTATACAAAGAAGACGGTACAGCTAGCTAACTATGCTATCTCTCCGATATAGTCGGCCCAGAACTCGACAGGCATTCAGACCCTTCTCGATGTACGCAACCCCCCAGGCCATCGCAATGATTAGGCCACACAACCAAATCCAATGTAGCGAGTCCAGCTAACAGATAACTCGTCGCGATCGCATAGGCCGAGAGGGAAGCTTCCAAGATTGTCCAGAAAGCTCGTGAATGTCAGTACCACATGCTCTCTACATCTACCGATGCACAAAGGCCGAGTAGTTCGACGCCTGTAGTCGGTACTAACCCATCTCCCTATAGTCCGAACCAAGAGGGTACGAGAGGCGCGAGACGAAGCCAAGAAAGAAGTAGAAGCGTATCGCCGGGCTAAGGAAGAGGAATTTAAGAGATTCGAGGCCGAGGTACGCACACATATGCTTCCTATTACTTAAAGGCAGCTATTCGGTCGATACGAATCCGGTTTACTAATTCGAACCCCTACTACAGCACACCCAAGGCAACAAGCAGGCTGAAGACGATGCCAACCGCGAAGCCGATGCCAAGATCAAGGAAATCCAAGCCGCCGGCCAGAAGAGCCAGGACAAGGTCGCCGAGGACCTGCTAAAGGCCGTGTTCGACGTCAAGCCCGTGCCCCCTGAGAAGGCGTAGGTTAGTCCAGACTGGCCAGAGCTGCTTAGTCTACAAGGAGAAGCGAATCCGGAGGGAATGCTATGCGGAGAAAGGGATCGACATGTCACACCGTGGATTCTGGTTGCTGGAAGACTGAGGCTATGGTGTGTAGTCGCGCGTATTATATTACGTGTTACTGGTGTTCTTGGAGGGGAAGAAACCCGAAATAAAGATAGGTCGGTATTACTGATTGCGAGAGACCTGTCTGTCTGTTCATAGAAGAGATATTTGAGGGATGCCGCGCTGAGAAGCCGGCATGATACGCATTATTCATTGATTACTACTATACTATTGCATGCTGCCAGTCCGCTCGTACTATTGTAGGAATTCCACTAGGGTCGTCAGCATTTCTCTAGTATCTCTGCCCTCTGCATCATCCGCGTCGATGCCTTCAATCTGTTCTTGCAGCGTAGCTTTAACTGTAGCCAAGGTTTCGTCGCGGTCGGCGAGCAACCTCTGTATTGTCTTCCTCGCGCCGTTGTCTTCCGCCACCAGCCACGCCAGCACTACGTCCAGCGTCTGCAGGCAAAATAAGCCAGCGTCGAGCCTCCGCGAGAACCACTCATCTGCCATTTCTTCTTTTCCCTCGGCGCTCATCCCACTCTGCTCCGCGCGGATCGCCTCGTCCACGGAACCTAGGCGCGCCGCGTACTCCCTCCTCAGTTTAACCAGCTTCTCTGTCTTCTCGTAGTCCTTCTCGACGAACTTTGCTAGGGTCCGGATCCGTTCTGCCGAGTCGGCTGGCAACAGCCGCAGCATGGATCCAAATATGCCGATTAGGTGTTCCGTAGTCTGGCTGTCGTTACTCTTTTTCATAAATAGTGTGAAAATGTTCTTTAATCCACCGGCTTCTACGACTTTTTGGCATACACCAGTTCCTGCCGCACCATGGCCCCCTACGGCATGATCTAGGAGCCGGAGCGCGGCAGATTTACTCATCTTGCCCTCTTTCAACATGATCAAGCAAAGCTCGATACCTTCCGCCTCGATGAATTTGGTCTTGCCCTCGGGCTCGTCCGCGAGACAGGTCAAAGCCTCGAATAAGTTCTCCATATACTCTTCTTCCTCGCCGCCCTTTTCGGGGTCGCGTTTTCGATAAGATGCTACAAGCTGTAGCATGATGTCCACGGCATCCAAACTAGCCAATTTCCTCCTATTCTTCGACGATGTCTGCACTAATATTGCTAAAACCTCGGCAGCGTACTGTTTATTCTGACTGACGGTGGCCTCCTTAGCCTGTATACGGCGAAGAAGCCACTTCAGCAGGCTGCCGTTTTCCGTAACTTGTTCTGCCGTCGTCGTTCGTCCGCTGCATAGGTTTTCTACTACACTGAGCGCGTAGTAGACACCACTCCGATCAACCTCCTGCTCCTCATCTAGCCTCTCAAAGTTCGACACGAGCAGCCCCAGCAAATCAGCCTCCAGTAGGGCATCGACCAGTGCGTTCCATTGATCGTCCTCGGCCGCGATATCTTCGTCAGTCAGTTCGTTGATAATCTCAATAGCATCTATCGCTATATCGGTATTCTCGTGTGCGAGTAACCCTACAAGGCTCGCGACGCTTCCAATCTTAGCGAACTCGGGATATAGCTCGGGGTGCTCAGAAAGGATGGAGAGGGCCTTTATGTCGGCGTCGAGGTCGGCTTCGCTCGAAATAAACTTTTGAGGCTCGTCCTCAAACTTGGCGCGCAGCTCGGCGTTCTTGTTTATTCGCTTTTCGAAATTAAGGGCGGTTCGTCGTAGCCACGCGTTGTCGAACTTGTCGGGTGCTGCGTCCGCGCTGGGGTCGGGGTCATCGACGTAGTCTAATACTTCGTTCTCTTGCGCCGTGATTCCACCACCAAAGAATCGCCCGTCCTCATCGTCGTCGGGCGGGAGATCCGGTCCGTAGTCACCTTCTTCGTCTTCTGGAGGGGGCGCAGGTCCTGCTTCGACGTCATCTTCGTTATCGTTTATACTCTCGTCCTCGACGCGCGCGTGTCGGCTGCTGTTACCATTCGAATTTAAACGGGCCGATTTATAGATTTGATCTGCGTATTGCCACGCGTTAGCCAGCAAGACTTGTAAACGGGTTAAACGGGTAGGAAGAAAAGAGGACAAAGCATACTGGGATCTCGAAGAGGTTCTAGCTTGCGCTTGCTACCGACGCCAGATGCCTATAACATAGAGTTAGTTGAGTTTAGAAACAGAGTTGGGGAAAAATATATTAACTAACCTTGAATAGTTCATCAATGCTAGTCATCGTGTAGCAGGTTGATGAAATGACTGATTTAGGCGTGTCGCAAAGGAGATAGCTTATTAGAAAATATTGCTTGTAAATTAGAACATTGAAATGGCAGAATGGAAAGCTTCAATTGACTTCTCAAAGTTTAGACAGTGCGTATTACATAGCTCTTACCATCTTACCAGTCGGTGTACTTTCCATAACCCACCCGTACCAGCCGTACTTGCATGATGTAAGGCCCATTGGACGTAACCCCCCACAGTACCTCCAAGCACTATTCAGAAGGTACGTACTGTAGAGACTATAGACGTCGGCTATATTTTAGTAACAGCATTTTAGTAACAGTAGGTAACTTTGACTTATGGGTCAATCTAACAGTAAGCAATCTTGAAATAACAAAGTAAAGTTCAAGCTTCATTTTTTCTTAATTGCTCATTCTCCAAGTATCTACCTAGAGATTGTTACTCGTCGTAATGCTCGTATTTGGATAGAAATATCGTATACTTCGTACTTCGTTCATATTTGCTAGTTATTGGCCTTCAATATCTCACCGAAAACCAGACACGAGATAGATCTCACCTGAATTCAAAGACACATCATAGACGAAACGTTTATCTCATTTAGAATGCCTCCAATACTCATACTGGTCCGTCACGCTCAGGCTCGCCATAATGCAGAAAGTTAGTTTGTTACGATGCGACTTCGGCCTATGAGCTTCAAGGTGTCGGTTCTGACTTCACCTAGAAAACTTTACAATACCTGATCCGGACTTGACTGAGGAGGGGCATGGGCAATGTGTAGACTTACGGAAGAGTCTCATAGAAAACCCACTAGCTCGGCAAGCCGAACTCATCGTAGTATCTCCCTTGCGCAGGACGATGCAGACAGCATTACGATCCGTCGACTGGCTTATCGAGAAGGGTATCAAGATAGAAGCCGATGCGGATTGGCAAGGTATAACTCCAAAGGTTCTCCCATCAGAACCGCACATCAAGCAGACCCGTTCTAAGCCGTTTCAATAGAAAATTCAAACCATGGGTGTGACACCGGAAGCCCCGTCGATAAACTCATAGAAGAGTTCCCCACGGTCGACTTCTCAAAGGTCGACCCGGTCTTCCCAGACAAGACGTCGTCACTAGGTAGCCGCTATCACTTCACGAAATCAGCTCTTTTGGCGCGTGCTCAAGCAGCCTTGAAGAAACTATACGAACGCCCAGAAAAGGTAATTATCGTCGTCTCTCATTCGGCCTTCTTGCGACTCGCAGTCTCCGGCTATTGGTACTTTAACGCCGACTATCGCATCTTCGACTTTGCGCCTGTGAACAACCCGGGGGACTCATATCAACTCGAGCAGCACGAGTCTACCAGAGAGAAGGGCGGAGGGCTCGGTCGGAGCTGGATCGATCCCATAGTGCTAGGCTCGGAGCTGCCGGGAGAAGATCCGGATGCTAAAGACAACAGCGGCGGAAACGGCCGGGGATATTGAAGACGGCCTTTTAGATATCGGTCCCGAACATGATAAGACCCATGGCCAACATATAATTACCTCTGTCAAATGTTCCCTGCAGTACGGTTTCGGGATTCGGGATAACCGCGTATGGTAGATCAAAGCGAGAAAGCTCATGCAACATCTAATTTTTTATTTACCTTACTCTGACGCTACTTTAAGCGTCTAGTAAATGGTAGTTATGGCTAATAAGCCAGACTGAAATACTGAAATGAAGAATCGAGGCTGTGTTAGTGGTTTCTATCTAAAGAACCCATTTTAACTTAAGGACTATCCCTATTTGTACTGATGAAATAGCACGTTTTATTATTTGTTCATCCTACAAGATACAAGTCACAGATGATTTTACATAATCGTCCGAGCAGTCTGACGGTTGACAGGCATGTTTCCGGTTGATAAATGCACAGCCTCAAGTACTACAATAGCGCTTCAACTTGATTGGACCATATTCCCTACCTACGTTATACGAGATCCGTTATATATGCTCGACATACCATTGGACATCCAAAACGACAGCCATACTAGTAAGTCACTAACCTGATAAATAGGTTTTACGTTTGATGTCGGGTACTTATTCCGTACCTGAGCCACGCCGTTTTAAACCTGAGCCTGACTGGAGTTGTACACATGAGTTACAGTACGAGGTCAGAAACTGACACTGTATATTTATGCATAAATAAGAGGTACCTAACCCATGTAATTTAATGTTTTAAACGGTAATCAAACTGATAAATATTCCACCGTTTTCTCAACGGTTATTTTGCTAATATATATCGCTATAACTATGGTTTTAATAGTAGAAATTTGTAATTTTTATCCTAGGTTGCCATCCCCGAACATTTTCTCGTTAACAGGAGGCAAGATGTAGGTAAGGAAGGTATAGATGTGAATAAGAGAAGCTTGCGGTTTTGTCCTTCCACAATATGTATGTGAAAACCACAACGAGGTAGGTAAGCCTCGAGTGACTCCGGGTAGCATCTAGTTGCGGAACGTGCTAATAGATAATCTACCGATGAAGTCGTTAGGGGAAAGCGGAAACTGGGATGAGAAGTGCTACATTGTCCTCGTATTGGCACGGCTTGACATGAAAGACTTGGTCTTACGTGTCATCCTAAGAGCTGCATGACTCTGCGTGGTAGGACGATAAGTTGAGGTTGCAACTTGTTGGCGCTAGGTTCCTCGGCGGAATTGCCTATTTTTTCGGAGCAATCTAAGCGAGTCTTACATGTGTGGGTGTGAAATAAATATCAGGTAAAAGAGGTTCCCATATCAAATGGACCTAGAAGGCATGAAAACAACTTCGTGATTCCGCTAGGGACTTTGGCTCTCAACTATAGGAGCCCGTGGCAATATGTAAAAAGTTTATCCTTTATTCTAGTTGTCTTATCATAAAGTACAGCAGAGTTAATGTGCTTTTGCTATGGCTTGATGAATGTTCGAATACTAGTCGCCTACACTTTTTGTACAGTTATAATAGGACGGAAATGATATGGTGGGATGGGTATTAAGCCTACTTTTCCACCAACGGTAGTGGCGTGTACATATATGTGAGACGTGAGTGAATCCGACGGCTACAACACTTACTGATTGCATCCTCCCCTTTCCCTATCGACAGAGTCGGTACAAAGGGGTTACAGCTAACAGCATATGCACCCCGAAGACCCACACACCAAATGTAAATGATCACCAACATACTCATAGCAATTTACCCTCAAATTTAATAGATAGGGGCAGGAATACCTCCCGAAAGAGTGTCAGGGGTATGGAAGAAGAGCCAGGTGACTTGCAAATAGGTCGTATTGGGCGGCCTCAAACCAAAACATTCCTACCCTCCAGTAGGTAGAGTCCCAGAAGGAAATAGACAAGACGGTAAGGCTAACTTCCTAGGAAGTTATGCTCGTGCTTGGAACCTTTTTCCATATACTTCCCTAGGAATCCATGATTAAGCACATCATCAGAAACGAGGGTGTCTTGCTACGGAACCCTTCCGTGTGGTGTGTCCACCTACCCCATGATGTGTCGGGTGCCTCGGGTACCTTAGGTAGGTACATAGGTAGTAAGGATGACTTCCTAGGAAGTCAATTTATGCGAAGTGTGGGGGCATGTAAAGGAACGACCGGCCTTTGGGGCCTCCTGAAAAGTATAGAATACAGTTGCAGGGAAGATTACGACTGATGACAGCTATAAAGCCGTTCACTTACCCCTCAACTCTCTCAATATTTATTTTCTGTTTTTCCAACTTGAACACCACACGAGAGCAAACTATACCGACGTTCTTCATTCTCTTTTACGTAGTGTCTCTCCAATGTCGGAAAATACTAGGTCTTTGTCTCCCAAGGGGCGGGGTTCATGCTCGCCAGTCAACCCTATGACCCCTGAGTCACCTTCAGTCGAGCAACTCACTCCTATTCAACTAGACGAACATGCTACCGCTTTGGTCGTTTCCCGCCTACATATCCCAGTACTCCTGATGCAGCTTATAGAGGCATCGAATGAGCTTGTGGGAAGTGAGGTGCTCGGGCAATTCCTATCCAGCTGTACCATTTCTCAGCGGAATGAATTACGCAGAATATCCGAGAAGCTTTATCAGAGTTGTAAAGACTTTTGCACCGATGACCAGAATAAAGCTGGGGAGACAACGATATCTCAGAAAGACCCCCTTCAACCCAACACCACCGGCAATGACAGGTCAGAGGTCGGTCTCGGAGAACAGCGTAAAGCTAGTTTGAGGCCATCCCTCAAGATTGCCCTTCCGTCCAACGATATACTTGATAGAGAACAATCTACTATTGAAGCCCTACCAGAAGGGAGAATGGCACTTGACGGCGATTCAAAGTCTCTCACCGGGGAACAGCGTATGTCTACAATGTCTACTCCCGATACAAATGGCCAGAGCGAAGATTTAGACTCTTCCATTGAGTCTCTCGTATTATGTTCCAAATCGAACAACCGGAAGTCATCGAATATCCAGTATGCTTCGGAAAGTTCAAATAGTAGAGAGAAAAAATTTCGTGGGGCGTCTCGGGGCTCACGGCAGCCAAAGGTTTTACCTCTAAGCGACTCGGACTCTGAAAATACGTCTACTGCAAGACGGACATCAAGAGCTCCAAGCCCCGTAAATAATCCCCTCGAATCTAGTCTCCCAAGTCCCGAAGACTCCCCATTGAAAGGATGTGAACTAAGGTCTCAGGGGCATCGTACTGGCAAAGGTGATAGCCAGTTACTTCCACCGATGGCTACGCAGCCCAATGCCGAGTTTGCGATGGAAAGCCTGTCTGAGATTCAGGACTTCAAGCTACCAGATAATTCGTTAGACACTTACAAGGCTATATTCGCTTCACTAAAGCGCGAACAACAAGATGAGTCGGTTTGGTCAGACGGATCGGAATGGAAGGGTCTAGTTGAAACGGCTTTTCGGGGCCGCCGAAGGAGTTCGATTCACTATGCCCTAACTGCGATGGCACTGAGCCGCTGGTACGACGGCCAGACAAGGCGGTACTCATTAAAACCCCGCGCAGCTGCAGCGGAGGTATCGAGAAGGCTTCTTGGCGAACCCCCGAAAGATTCAAGCGAGAAGATAGGGTGGGAATTGCGCCGCAAGCGTCTCACGACACACTTGACGCGCGGCAGGAAATGGGCTAAGCTAGTGGATAGTCTTGGTTTCGGTATTCTCTTCAAGAATGTATGGTGAGTTCCTTGTTATGAATCAAGTTCCATGAGGGAGAGATATAGTACTAAACTTCTCGTAGGATGCTTGTCAAGACGGATGAGTCTTTGCTGATGAGGATCATCGCTTGCCTCCAAATATGCCCAGAGAAGATGTGTGTTCTTCAGCTTCTAGGGGAGCAGATGGATCTGCTGCTTGAGCACGGGCAGACGCGCCCGGATATTCTAGAGCAGTCCCTCGAGAAACAAAAGCTACTGGACCGACGACCTTCTCGCAAGCTTACTAAAATAATATCGGAAGGGATTACAGACCTTCAAGCCAGGATGGGGACGGCCTCCTCAGAAGGCCATTTTGAAATTGAATCTGCACAGTTTCGGTTTAACAGTGATATTCTAAGTGGTCTAGAGGGGTCGAACTGGATTAGCCATGAGCTGATTTTGCTTTGCATGCATCTGGCCGACAGGTTGCCGCATATTCGCATCGGTTTCTCGGTTCCTATTCATCAAAATAATCGAAGGCGGGAACGGAAAGTATTGCGTGATCCTTTTGAAAGGGCTGCCGACCAGATCGAGAAATGGAACGAGGCAGAAGGCGAGGATCGGCTAGTTTGCTTCTTCCCACTTTTCCAGAACGATAACCATTTCAGTCTTCTTGAGATTAACCAGAGGGATGGTCGCATTTACCACTACGACTCTAAAGGATATAAAACTGATGACATCCAAGTAAGTTTTTTGGCCTTTCGGAATAGGTTCGGTGTTAATTATCTAATAGGCGGCATGCAAATCGAGATTTCCCAACCTACAGTATATGAATCAGGTTTGTACGATGAACTCTTCCAGCGCGGCATAGTAATAACCATAGCAGAAAACCCCTTGTCAACTTGACAATTTTAGCTGTGGCCCGTTGGTCGTTTCGATGGCACGCCGCCGCATGCTATGCCAAGATGTCATTTGCGGTGATATTGGCGAAGAAGATGCCCTGCAACTCCGAGCCGATGCTTTAAGCTTGGTCACAAACGCTTGGTTGGGCAACGTCATAATTCCAGCTCAAGCCCCAATGGGAAAAAGAAAAAGGAAATTTGCTACAAAGTACGACGGAGCTTCAATCAAACGCCACAAGGCTATTCTGATTGAAGATTGAGTGTTATTAAAGTAATGTATATATATGTAGATAACGGTTGAAAGAAATGAAAATGCACGGCGACATACCCCGATCCTAATTGTCCCTAAGCTTTATGTTGATTTGGTCAACTACTCGAACATCTACCCGGTAGGTGGGAAGTCAGGGATAGTTGAGGCTGTGGCTGTGGCTGTGGCTGTGTTTCTGGCTGTGGCTATCTTTTTCTCTCCTCATACCGCGCAGCGACCGATTCCGTACACCATTCCTATTCTCGGAAGTTTTAGCCGTGCTGGCTCCTACCAGTGCCGGCTCGGGGATCAAGCTATGCTGGCTGAAAGTGTGCTGGTAGAAGAACTAATCTGTGCTGACCTACATTCGTGCTGGCTCGGACTGGCACTGGCTCAGGAATTAAGTGGTGCTGGCTCTAAGGGTGTGCCAGCTAAGTAAACAACCCGTGCTGACCCACAATCGTGCTAGCACATATCTTCGCTAGTTCACGATCCAAGCGGTGCTATCTCAGATGCGTACCAGCCTTGAGATAAAGCCGTGCTGAAACGTACCCGTGGCCAGCCCATACTTACGCTGGCACACATGACGGCTGGTGCAAAAATCAAGATGTGCTGGTCCCAAAGATTCATTCACTATTTTAAGTAACAATACCTAGATTTTCTATTCCAGGTATATGATAACATACACAAACTTCTCTATAAGTATTTGTACCTGAAATGGCCAGTGCTATGGCCATTGTGAATTAACAACGCCTCATAAACCCAACGGTATCTATTTTTTTTTTATGTATGTTTAGTGTAAGACTCTGTAACTGCTGGGTACCTAATCATTGCGACAATCTCATTTATAAGTCGTTTATGTACACAGAGACATCGGAAGAGATTTTTGCAAAGATTCAAATATACAAGTCGGAAAAAGTCTATTATATATGACTACTGATTTACGAGTTTCGCTAAGTTTCATACTCTCCTTGCCAGTGATGGCCTTGTGCCGCCCCTTCAACCATCAGCGTGTAGTTTGACTAGTGGTGAAAATGCTGCTGACCAAAATTAAGTCGTGGCAACTCGTTACTATATCTTGTGTTAGGGTTAACGTTTTCGCATGCAACAGAAGGGTAAATCTTGATTAAGGGAAGGGTGATACTAGCTTCCAAGCATCTGAAACAGGATACAACTGGCAAAAGGCGTCAAAAGACTCTTCATTCCACTTTCGTCCCTAGGAGCGCCGTAAGTGGACGCTGTTCGTTTCTGTACTACAACCCGGTCAATAATGCAACATTCTTAGAAACCAAACATTATAAATGAATGTTCTTAAGATGGGAATAATACCACCGGCCTCGTTGCCAACTCCCCTTATCTCACTTATGACTTCCAAAATGGCGCATCAACTAAATGACTCAAGTGCTCCGGTGTCTCAGTCCAAAGGCATATTTTCTTCTAGTAGTTCCGAAGAGGGGGACTCTAACCAGCCCATGACAATTGATGAACCTAATGGAGACCAAAGCACGACCGAGGAGCCCTTAGCCGACTGCGACGAAGATCTACGTTTGATCCTGCAGCAGACAGCGAAACTGAAAGCTGACTCAACGAGATTGGAGTTTGAAGAGCTTTCCTTGAGCGAAGTCCAATCACGAGTAAACAAGATAAAACACTCGCCTGATGAATGGAACCACGTGCTCAAGTCCATCAAACATAGAGTTCAAAAAAAAGATAAAGAATGGGCCAGCGAATATATCGAGTCTCATAAGGATGCTGTTATGAATTTCGTTGGACAGGAAATTATTAGGGCCTTCGAGAACGAGAAGAAAAAGGCCAAGGTACTTGAGCGGCGTGTGAAGGAGCGTGAGGAGGTGAATCGCGTAGTGAAAATATTGAAATCATTGAAAAAGAATAATGCTACATATTATGATCTACTTGGGGTAGACAAGAGGGCTACAACAGCTGAGATCAAGAAAGCTGGAAAGAATTTTGTTTTCATGCTTCACCCGGACCGAAACAAAGATAAATCAGCGCTTCGTTGTACTAAAGGTGCGTTCTGGACCTCGTCTAATTAGGATTCAAGCTAAACAATGCTAAGCCATTAACAATGCGGTTGATATCCTCTGCTCCAAAGAGAAGCGAGCCGAGTATGATAAAAGTTTACCTAGTCAGTATAAGGCCCCTCGTGTCGATGAAGAAGATCTTTTCGGTGAAGAATTTGCCAACGGAGCTTTCGATGATGATGATGGCAATGATTCTACCGATAGTGAATCAGATAGCGAATCGGACAGCGAGTCGGACAGCGAGTCGGACAGCGAAACGGACGAAGAAAATGAGGCTCCAATGCTGTCGGAAGAAGTAATGAAAATATATTTGGAGATGGGCCAGTCAGTTCTCAAGCCATTTTTCAAAAGGTTGGACGACAAACCTGACGCGAAAGTACTAAAGGAGAAATTGAAAAAATATAATATGTTAATTGAGGAGCACAATAGGAAAAGGAGGATAGGTATCCCCAATCTTTTCATGGTGCCCGATACATCGATTAAAAAGTATCATTTCATGGGACGGGATATCATAACCTGGTGGGAGGCGAGGAGATTGAAACCCGAAGGGGTACAGCAGGCTCTACAGAAGCTGCAGAATAACTTTGACAAGGAACGGCTGCGTAGCTATAACCAGTGGCCCGCTGAATGGACGAAGCTTCTTATCAGTCCTTTGCGAAAGCGGCTTATTAAACTGAATCTGCCCAAGGAACAAACCCGAACCAAACCCATGCAAGGAAATTCGGCACGAGAAAAGCCTATTAACTGGGCTTCTGGGACTAAAGAAACTAGTGACACGGATATGCAAGATGCTTACAGGGACGACGAAAGACGTCTGCTCGGGATTTTGGCCCATGCATCCAGCGTCCGACCTGATACTGGCGGGGTGGGGTACAGCGGCGGGATGGGCTATAGTGGAACAAAATACTTCTTTAATGTCGAAGGACTCAATAAGCTCGAAGTTAAGATGGCTAATGATGTCGATCCCGAGGAAATTAAAAAGTATCACGGTTCGGGAAAGGCTA
Organism: Daldinia decipiens; assembly: GCF_022478715.1. Lineage (NCBI taxonomy): Eukaryota > Fungi > Ascomycota > Sordariomycetes > Xylariales > Hypoxylaceae > Daldinia > Daldinia decipiens. Next base: position 206,240 of record NW_026054572.1, on the reverse strand, counting down.
GCAATATTAATGATCAGGAGAGCGAGTACCGTAGGTTATTGCGATCTAGGTTTGTTCGGGTCATAGGCGTTTCATTCCTACCAGGGACAGGAAGCTATGAGCGAACGTGCTGGACTTACGTTAGAGTGAAGATACTCAATATTCCGGGTGGTCGTATCATGACTCGATCGACCTTGCGCGGCTGGCTAGGACAGCGAGAGGCCGACAAAAGGATTGATGCGTTCTTAGTCGAGTCAAGAACTGTTCCCCCGTGGGCTATGGACGACTACGGCTCGGGAAAATACAAATCGTATTCACTCAAATACCCGCTTCCACGAAAGGCCCACGGGAATCACCAGATCATTCGGAAGAGATATTATGATGATAGTGATGATAGTGATGATAGTGATGATGAAGAAAGGTCGCAGTCGCTCAGGTATAAAGGGCGTGTTCGTCACCTTGAAGAAAGCCAGGAAATATCAAACTTGGTAACTCACAAGGTTAACGATATGATGGAGACGATTACGAAAGGGATCGAGGACATGTTCATAACGCGCAAGGAGGCCGAGAAAGAACTTGAAAGGCCCAAGTAGCAATAATTTACCAACGATCTTGCTTAGAACATGAGATATATCATGCTCCTTGACGATACCGAATATATGCGGTTGCTGAGAATTGGGCTTCCCGGCCGGTTCGGGAACAGTGGATTGTGGTCGATGTCCGTTTGATTTAGATAGTAGCTGTAATTTGAGAACAAAGCACTAGCATAAACCATTCTTCTACTGCGTAACAAGATTCAAATCTCTTAATTTTTCTAGCTACCTAAATAAGAGAATAACCGGTCGGCTTTTCTTAACAACGTAGATATGGTGTGACGGGATTACCCGTTGGAGTTGTAGCCTCATTAATTCATTTTTTTCAACGTCATGTTTCTGTGAGAATTTAGTACACATAAGAGAATTGGTGATCACCGGCGGAGCTCTTAGATTCATCTTAAAGTTGTAAGGCGTCCCCTAATTCCACAGTATTAAACTTCTCATCTGTATAGGAGAATATCACATTACACAGCAAAACGATGAGGGGTTTTCTCGCCTGAAGTCTGAATATACCATGGTGAAACGCAACGAAGCTGGCAACTTGGGATATTTGGAGGGAAGCCTTGTGAACATGGTAGATTACGGCTCATAAGTACCGAGACTACCCTTGTAATATTATTATGCACGACATATAGCGTGATCCTAACCATCATGGAATAGTATCACATTTCGATCGTGTTTTAGGCGCTGTTGAAGACCCCCACCAGTCATGTCGAGAGTTAGGTACATCGGGAAGGAGGAAGATGCATATCGTACGAAAAAAAAAAATATACGATCGTTCGTAGGGTGTATTCGGCCGTATCAGGTCACTTAGTTGAACCCCCGTAGGATGCATTGCACTGACACCTAACCCGCAAAGTGGAAGTATAGGTCCTCAAAGTTGAGCACCTGATATCTACCGACTTATCCCAAATCGTAGCTATTACCCTTGCCGCTAGATTAACGTCGTTATACTCCCTGCATCCACAAGGATACCCGTGCCCATGGGAAAATATGCATACGAGAAATCAGGTTACAGCAATCCATACCACCCACATAGATTTATGGCCATTGAAAAGGGGGGCTGCCGGGTTCTACCTTAAGACGTCACATTGAGTAGTAGTAATAGAGCGAGGCTGTATGAACTAAGTATGCATACCTATACATTACTAGATCCATCACACTTGCATTAACCAAGCAGGGATCCGCGTAGGAATCTTACAGCTATCTCCCAATAACACCTTTTCATACACGAACCCCCCCCCTCCTCTCAAAGTTTGCTCCAACAGAGGCAGACTAATATTAGGACGGCATAGAAATAGGTAATGATTGGGTCTAGGAGTTTGAACTATGCCTTGAAAAATGGCTAGTGTGATCGGGCGAAGGGATAATTTAGGAGGTACATAGGTAGATAGTCAGAAGCATGCAAGTTGGTAATTTGCACCAACTTCCTTGATGTAGGCATAATAATATCTGTACTTCCCGGCCCTCCTATGGATAGATGGGTGGTTTCGGTCAGAGTTTGAACGAACTATGAATGTATATGTACGGAATCAACTGATTTCTCTTAATAAGAGGTACCCATAGACTAGATACTAGGTGTATGTCTATCCATATTGAATAGGTCACATTAACACGTATGCCCGCCATCCCGAGCCAATTCTTGTCCTCGTGCCATCAGATTCTGATGTTGGGTAATCACGCTGCTTAATAGATAGCGCCCTAGCCGTGCTACCAAGGAGGAATTATCGCTTTTCGGCCATGTGAAATTAACCACTTACTGATGAGATCGGGCCAGACGGATCCGAGACCTGCAAAGTGATGTTGTCGGCCCGTCCTGGCAAATAGCGTTTCCGCGTAATTCCCCTGGGCGTTTGCTTGCGCCATGGCACCTCGTCTAGCTTCAAGCTCGCTGTTGGAGTAGGAGATGATCATATCGGTATAGCCGGTATTGAGATATGCCCGTGAGGTAGTAAGGGCTTTTTCCCACGCGGCTAACGCGGAATCCACCCGCCCATTCATATGATGAATGATAGCAAGCCCAAATAAGATAGATAGGTGGTCGATTTTGTCAAAGTACGTAGCTACCGCCACAGAATGAGCCAGTTCTTGAAAAATGTCTTGGGCTATCTGTAGCGAACGCCAGTCTAACGGAAGTCCCTGTAATGACTTTTGCATGGACCAGATGAGGTATGCATTTCCTAGAGCAATCTTCACTCGTTTCATGCCTCTCGAATCCGTTCTATTCTTGACCTGAGCATCCAATAGCTCGATCCCTTCCTCGCACCTCTGGAGTTCACATAGTATTGTGCCAAGAAGCGATACTACCTTATTGTCGGTGAGCCGTAACGATCTCAGGAGATTGTAGCTTTCTTGAAATTGGCCTTCAAATCGAAGGATTCTAGCACGCATTAATGCTACCTTACTTTCCTGTACCAGCCCCAAGGACGACACCACCCCACCCCACGAAGACTTAAATGATGCCAGATAACTTAGCGCAGATGTTAATGCATTGAGACGGATGCAACCTCGGGCCTTCAGGATTGCAAGGTCAGCTGAGAATGCGTTGGAACGATGATCAGATATAGGGAATGATATAGTCTCGTGTGACTGATTCGCCTCATCGTATAGGTCAGCCAAGGTTGCTCTCCTTATCTGGACCCTAGCCCGCAGGACCGCGCCGTATGGCAACCCTTCCGCCCCCTTCACGGCCCGAGCGGCAATTTCCATCGCAGTGTATTTCCACGATTTCTTGCCGAAATACGAAGTGGACAAGCATGTCTCAACTAGCTGCACAAGACATGACCCATCCACTAACGTCTCGAGCTGCAGGGGGGCCAGATAGGAGAAGACAGTCTCCAATTGACGCTGGAGGGTCTCGCAATCACCAACATAGTTACATTTCGTTGATGCATCGGTTACAGGATGAGCAAAATTATCATGATTCTCGGGTGGGAGTAGTGGATACTTGGGAAAGGAATGTGCCATAATCTGGATAGCCTCAGCGATCCATCTAGTCCGCTCCAAGCGTGCGTGTAACAGTTCTGAAATACGACGATCAAGATCTACGGTCTCCTCCGACACTCGTACGAACCCAACATGTTCTAGACGTTGAAGAGCAGGCATTAGCTTGCCCTCGTCGGCAACCGTATTGATCGGCGGACTAGTCTCGGCGACTTCTCCATCTTCACCCCACGACAGCGATGGCGCCTGCATACGGCGGAACACAATATTAGGTATGCATGACGTGCCCAAGCATCGCAAAACACAAGCGAGGTTTTGAGGGTTAGGTGCTAGCTTATCCAGGATCTGACTCAACCATTCACTCATCGACGGGTTGCAGGGGAATGTGCTTGCCCTCGTGATGAGCTGCAGTTGTGACTCGTGAGACGCCTTTTTTAGGAAGTAATCTAGTATTTCGCGGCTACGGGGGTTGCGATGAGCATCGCTAGTGGCGTTGAAGATACCCACGAGAGAAAGCGGACCGCCGCGGCCGAAGGCTAAGCTGATGAGATCTGCTCTTGGTGTGTTTCTATTTCGATGATCGAGTGTTCGACTAAGCACATATGCGCGTGCATACCTATCCTGGGTTCCTTGAAAGGCAAGGAGGGCATTACGTACGGCCCGTTCGGCGTGGATGAAATCTAACGTGTCTGAGAGACTCTGCTGACACTGAATAATCGCATCCACCAATAATCCACGGACTACGTAAGGATCCCGTTGGATAGCAGTCACCATATCCAAACTCTCCCCGTTGTCGCCAACACAAACAAGCCGCATGGTGGGTATATTGAATATTGAAATGGTAATAGTAAGATGGAAGTGATAATATAGGTATATTTTACTCTGGGTATTATTCCACGTATTAGGCAATAAACGGGGTGAATTGGGTATAGAGCTACTTAGGCCAGTAATGTTTAGGTTAGGTACATTAGGTACCTAGGTACCTTTTGGGCGGGGAAGAGGCTCTTCCCTCAACTGATCCACTTTATTGGCACCAATTGTAATTTAATATGTATCGTGGTATTACATGTCAGGAAAAGCCAGGGTATTCCCCTAGCAAGGTACGTACAGTACCACCCGAATCCCACCACCGATCTCGAAAGGGCAGTTCCTTACACTATGGAATTAAGCTCACTAACTTACATTAGGTGCCTATTTGGTTAGCTTAGGTACTTGCCTAGACATATAACTTAAACATATTTATTTTCATAATTATGTGCCTTTTATTTGTTTAGTCCAAGGATAAAACTAGAATTACCTAATATTGCACTAGTTAGTCAAGATCTAATATATGGAGTAAAAAAAAAAGGATGGTTCATCAAGATCGATATACATATCTGGGAACACACCTAGTGTTACGATTTAATACCATCTTATAAGCGCTGCAATAGTGTTGATTGACTAACTACGTCTAGGAACTTGTGTTCTAGCTAAGCCTTGAAAGAGTGTATAATATCCCTAACACAATAGAAATTGGTGCATCCCTTAAGCTTCGGTATATTTTAGATCCGAGTGATCTATACCGTGCATACGTGCAACGGCAAGAATGTATAGTTCCATCGCGCCATTAGCAAACGTTTCCCATTTCTTCATATCTTCGTCTGCGTGATAAACTCCCGCCAACTTCTCCTGAAGTGCTTGAACCGCCTTGAAAGTATTTCTGATATCAACTAAATATGGCTGCAACCTGTGGGGAGGATAACCCTGCGCCACTCGCTCCTTGGTTTCTCTGAGCAAGCGCTTTGTCACTTGTCCAATGTATACTTTCGCCGCCCAGCCAAGGCACATCCTGAAGAAAATCTTTAAGCTTTTAAAATCGTCCACATCGTCCACATCGACGAACTGTGATACAATTCTCATGATATAATCGACATCGAAGTGATTGATTCTCGTTGCTCCCTAGATGAACGGGGTTCCGCTGTAAGCTATGAGACTTCCCAAGGTGATACTTTCTCTTACAGTTCCATCCATGATGTTGGATATCCCGAGTAGAGTTCCTTGAGGCAATAGTGTTCGGATGGCTTCAAAAATATTCTTATTCGCGTCGACCTTTATCGCTGTAGGTAATTCGTATAGTTCTTAAGTTTACTTGAAGCTCCCTATTTTCGAGATAGAAATCTGTTCCACCTAAGAAGTATTGCGTATTGGTAGGACTCGGTGTGCCTAAATACTTTCTCCTCATAATATTTTCTCACCTGGATGGACACCTTGGGGATGCGCATAACCCGTATAACCTAGTTCACGACACTTCCGTTATTGAATTGGGAAACCCCGTCGGCATTCGGGATCTTCATCGATACCTACACCGCTGTTTAGGATTGCATGATACCCTCTATCGGCTTTTTTGTGTGATGCTGTTCTTAATTTAATCGTGCAAATAGAGCCGAGTCCCTGAAGGCGGGTATATACTACCTTCTGCCTGCATCAGCTTGTCTAAGTGTCAATCTCGGAAGCACCTTCACACTACCTACCTGTTATCGACACATGCTTACGCCTGACCAACATTTTCCTTAGGTCCAAGAAAACTTTGCCACCAACGAACAGCTTCATATTGAGAAGGAGGAACGAAACCTTGTCATTATTACCTATCATTACATTGCTAGGTCTTTCGGGGTTGCTAGAACAAACGTAAAAAACCCGGAACTGGTGTTGTGTGGAGGGCGGACCGAAAGGCACCATTTGATGTGACCACCCTTTCATGGCTATGTCTTCAAGTACGATGACAGGCTTCAGATTACATGCATATCAATAAATGAAGTACACGACACTAGGTACCTGGCCAGCAAAGAAGCCGAAACTAAAATATTACAAACATCGATGCTACCTTAGGTAGGTACTTACCAACTTGTATGTGTCACTACCTAGTTAAAAGAAGCATACTTACCTCTTATGTCAGGTAGGTGCCTAACCTAGCCTATTTGATGTTGGTGCATGACTTGGTGTAAAAACCTAAGCGATTGTAACAGTTATGCTGATCGAGGTTCTAAGTTCGACTTGGGCTATGATATAGGTACCTAGGTAACCTACCTAGGTATGTATGTGCGTCTAGGGTGGTACCGCACAAGGACTCGTGATAAGATATCACAATGATGATATGTATCCGATGGGTGTATGATGGATTAAGTAAAGGAGAGGAATCTATCCAGGAAGCTATTTACAATTTGTATGCATTCCCAATTCGTGGACTAGTGGGTCCTCGCGAATAGTGGTCCGTGCCCAGTGGTGACGGAATACGGTACGCTAAGTCTGCAAGATGTTCGTAAGTAGTGGGTCCGTTTCAACCCAAATTTACTGTACCACCGTACTGGACGGGATAAAGGCGGTACCATCCTGGCGCACGTGAACTGTAACGCTGTCAATTCGAACGGGTTTGACCGACAGATCTTCTCGCTTCCCTCCGTTTCCCATTAAATCAATATCTTTTGGTCAAGAGGTATTTAAGTCTTATTCATCCCGTTGTACCTGAAATCCAGCTTGTCTTGCGATTGCAAAGCTACCTACCTACCTATCTTACTCATATTCCATCCTGCAAAATAGCCCATAGTCCGTGTTAATTTCCACGCAACCATCTATCAAAATGTCTTCTTCAAGCCAGACTAAGAATTCCCAGCGAGTCCAGACTACTAGCCTACCATCCGTGACTCTACTTCATAGGTTATGCAAACGTCTTAAGCCTATGATGACTTACACCACTTATCTCAGCCAACAGCAACTGAATGATCTCGGGGTAAAGTGTACGGAGCTGGACTTCGACACCGGGATACCAGCAGATGAAGGCCCAAGGTTCCTCCAATTGGCACCACTAGAGCACATTGAAACCCTCGCCAAAGAGAATAATCTGATTGAGAAGTATATCGTCAACACCTCGTTCGAAACCGATGACAACTGGCATACCATGCGGGCTATTTCATACTTCTACACCTACGACCTCTTCCGGTTCCCCTCTGAAATGGATAAATACAAATACACAGCCAACGACCAGGATATGCCGTATGAAACTGTGCTCGACCACAGCCCTTGGTCTATTAGCTAGTAAGTAATTCACAACGACTCTGAGGGAGTACGGGCTACAAACCGGTGCTTCAATATGCTGACATGAAACGAATAGCGAATATTGTGACAGTATTAGGATGGATGGATTCCACTGGGGCACCTACTTTGCCTTAAAGCTTAGCGACAACTCTGAGCCGGATATGATATGCTTCCTCGGAAACACCAACCCGCTCGATGACGAGAAGATCTATATCGGTGAACTGTGGTGCATTGCTCGGTTTAGCGGCAGCCAATTGAGCCAGAAGGAACACCGCCATAATCAGACAGCCTCTGTGAGTTCCTACAGCTTGCAATTATATGCTAATAACTCTTTGTTCTATGTTTCGCTGATATAATTCAAGGTTACCGTCGTGTCGGGCTCGGGCAGAAGCCTCCGTGTAGTGCAAGGTTATGTTAATACCAATGATGAGTCCGTCGTCGTGCGGAAATCAGCCATTATTGAGCTCAAGGGTGATGATGAGAATAACTTGAAGAAACTTCTGCAGGTCTGTCGTTGGTTCTTAGCCCAGCCATGCAAGAAATAACCGTCGCACCTGGGGGAACCTGAAATTCAATTTGGGACATGATCATTCGAGGCTAATCTCCTTAAGTTTATCTACATATCACTTACACTCCTTCTCTATAAATCTCTTTGTTGATCTACACGTATGCAGATATACCAGAATGCAAGGCATAGGTAGTTATATAGATCAGTTAAAATTCGTGGTCCTTGGTTACCTACCTGGCAGATCCCTTTGCCTTTTACCTAGGTGTTAGTGTCTAACTATGATATCCTTGTATTGATTTCTACTCTTTAAAGAATAGTTTAAGCAAGACTAATAATATTATCACTTGCGATTTGTAGGCAGTGAGGATTGATTGCAGGCTTGTCTAAGGAGCAAAAGATTTATCCATCCATGAAGCGATCACTTGGTCATAGGATTTATGATGAGCTTGTTGGGTGCTATAATAAGCACAGCAGTCCGTCAGTTCTGCCGTTAAATACGGTACCATATGGGGTATGGTTTTGGTTTGGTACCTTACGTGCAGGGGTGGCACCTATCTACCTAACCTAGGTACCTAGGTACCTAGGTACTAGGTATATGAAAACATCCTATGAGGTAGGTTGTTATTTCTGAACCCCCCTTCTAAAATGGTCTCGAAACCACCTTCGTAAAGTACCTAGACAGTAGCTATCATTTCAACTCAACCGAAATAACGGTGAAGATTCTAGAACTATAGTATTGCAAAGCTGACAAGAATCTTTTTCATACATGCATTAGGTGTAACCTTGACGCACGGCACAATTTCTACGGTTGATCTACCTGTTCTCTGTAACCGGAGTTGTAATCATCTTACTACAGTTGCAAGCGGCTGATTTCTGAATAATGGGCTTATGCTACAGTGCTACGTTCCAAGCCGTAAATCAGAGAAAGGAATTCATAACTTTCGTGCTTAAGTCTTCTTTCCATCGGCCTCGAACTCCTGGGTACGACATGTTTTAGTGTAGGGGGTGAGATTATATTGCCGGCAAGCCGAAGACCTCCTGGAAACTGATAAGCGGAGTATGCAAATGTAACATTACATAACTAATACAAGATTAAAAGATATGGGTTCTATATTGTTTAGTGTGATACTTTGCATACCTACCTACTTACCTACGTAGGTATACGTAACCGAGAAGATCGAGGGCTGAGGTAAGGATACCGACGTCGTATGTATTTGAATTACGGCGGCTAAGGAATAGCCCCGGTGCTACCATAATGTTGATTTTGACACAATCATAACAATCATATAGCTCTCCAGCCCTTTAGGGGTGTTAAGAAAAGGTACGTACCTTGTATATGCATACCTCCTGAGGGTTACATCCTTTACCCCTACACAGCTATTCTCCCTTTACCTTAACCTATAGGTACCTAGGTACATAGGTAGGTATCTATAAGGTAGGTATCTATCCAGGCAACTAGTGTAAGCAAGCAAACACACCTACCTACCTTGGATATATTCATGACATGCATCTCTGATGTAACACACCATCTGCAAACATATCCTGGCTTCTAACCATGTGCCCTGAGACTTACTTCTATATATCCCTTCACATGTAATGTCATATTCGGCAATGGCGGGAAATATGAAGCAATCTTATTATCCGTAAATGCCGTTTCCATCCTACAATGAGAGAAGTCAAGCTGGGTTTCGCCTTATAGTCGGCTAATACATCATCTTACGTTTGGCATTAACCAACGAAACACATGATATCTTCTATAGTCGAGAACCTTGCTATAGTTAGAACACAAACCAGATCATGTGTGGTAGAATACCTGGACAGGGGCTTCTTTAGTGTCTAACTCATACCCTGGCAGAGTACATAGAGGTACCTATGTCAGAAGCATGCTTTCATGGATTTAAACTTGATGCATCCTTAGTAGGCCTTGATACTGCTCGATGGTAAACGTCTCATTAACAAGGATCATTTCTGTCTCCAATATCAATTTCAACTCGGAGAGGCTTACTGTGACGTTACCTACTCCTTCAATTCTCATGCAGGGTGTTATGGAACCGTTGGAGATCATCCAATTATAATGGGTAAGCCGTTCCTTTCGTGATACGGGATCAAATCCGATCTATATGCATGGTATTTTTGTAAGTAGTGATGACACGCCACGGGGAATATGCAGCCGAGGACAATGTAGTTGGGACGTAGTCAACAATCCTAGAAAACAACTCTGACAGGGAAGCGGCATGCTTCGAACTAACAACTACCACACACCCAACGACGCTGAAAGAAAATAATACTATGACCTAAAGGCTTCCAGCTTGGGTAGGCTATCGGTGGTGGGATAGTTGAGTGGCCAATAGTAGAAGAAAAGAGCGACCGAGTTTTCGTATTGAGATGCGGTACAAGCCATCACATCCGTAATGCGAACGTTCTCTCTTCCGCTGTCCTACGATCTTTCTCTCTACTAAGTACTATATATCATTATATATGAGGAATCGTTTCTCTTTGTATCGTTGCTCTATTATCCGTCTTCTATTGCTATCAAGACGACGATATTTTTCATTTCAATTTGACTACTTCTACACTTAGGTACCATGTCTAACATCACAATGACTGAGTTGCCCGAAACCAAGGGAGAATGGCTGAACTATACTAAAAAGTATGGAATGCTTGATCCCCTCCATACCTCTATTCACGACGCCAATTATGATACGAACTCTGGCTCCAGGGGAGGAGATCAACAAATATTGGGTCTCCGCGTTCTTTGGCCGGCGCCGAAGATACCTATGTTCCCCTCTTTCCTATCTACCGAGGCTCCGCAAATAGTTCCTCAGAAATATCTTTCTTGGGCTGAATCTCGTCTTCGGCGCCTTGATTGCTGGAATGCATTTGTGAGATGGGTCAAAGACAAGCCAGAGAGCCTAGCAACCCCCGCAGGCGAAAGATTAGGACCATTTGCCCTCGTTTACCAATCACATACTTATACACAAGTCCTTAATGGCAACGATGATTACACCAAACTGGATTTTAGTCCAATTGCCACCAGAACTCGGGCCCGTGTGGCTCTGTCTAGTCAGCCACTTCGCCCTCAGACCCCATCCACCCCAACTCCTTTGCGCACAGGGGAAGAACTCGTTGGGACTCCGTCCGCTATGGATATAGATCAGTATGAAGAAATGATGGACGAAACGATGTCTTCACCCGTCTCTATCCCCCAAGTAGATTCCCCTGCAACCGGCGAGGAGGCGAAGCATGCAGGCGGGGCAAATAACGAGCAGGAGGTGGTTATCTCCGCCGTCCAGATGCAAAGATCTGTATGCCTTCATGTGGAGGAAGTTCAGAAGGCGAAGTGGACGGCCGACCAAGAAGAGTTCACGGTGAGGGATAATGGTGGTAAGAAGGTCTTCACTGCTAAAACGGATGGTGCTCTTCACATTGATCCTGATACTCAAATTTACCAAATCACCGAGACCAAGAAAGCGCACCGTTACACCCGTGAGATCATCGCTGCTCGAGTCAAAGGGCAAGAATCATGTCAGATGTCCGCATTGATTGCCTCTCATCCACCTCCCAACTTACAGCAGATGCGCGAAAAGGGTCTGACGCATCGGTACGCAAAGCTCTATATTTGACGAGAAGACAGGCATGACTTGAATTACTAACCTTTGATAGACGCATTCTTCATTCCCATGGCAAGGATGAAATTTATCTTACCGTTGGATCATATGGTGCGGCCTATGTCGACTATATCCGCCACCAGCCGGCCGAGCTGAGTTTTCTAACCATGCAAGAGTATGGCCCATTCCACACAAAAAGCTGGAAAGCAATGGAAGCATACACTATCCTCCTTCTAGCCCTAACTCTTGAAGAAATTGACAGGTTTAAAGGGGTAGCCCACGTATAAAGGTTGTACTTTATGGCCCCCTGCGAACTCGAGATTGTCAGATTCTTACGGCGGCGAGGAGGCGATTGGTTTCAGAAAGAGAGGATACAGAGAGAGGATACAGAAAGAGAAATCTTAGTTTGGTTTTAGTTTCGTTGCTCACCTTTCACTCACTTCTACATCTTGTCTTTCATTCGACAACTACCTATTTTATACATTCTTTCCTAAGCTGTTGATGTGGATCGAAGGATGATTTGGATATTCACTGTTCATTCGTTTAGTTATGAAATATATGCCAAGAAGATCAATATAAATCTTTTTGTTGCTTCAATACCCACGATATGAGAAAACCGGGGTGACACTTGGGCTCAATATAGTCAGTCCTTACCTCCTAGGTAGCTGAGAACATATGACTCGAAATCCCACTTACCGACCATCTCCGACGAGGATAATATGTACCTAGCCTTCCTACACCCTTCTCCGCAAGCTTTGCCATCAGCCTAATTGATGCCAACGTGAGCTTCAGCTGCTGGCATCTGGGGTCCATTCCGGCTCTGCGATAAGGTTGAAAAGAATTAATCGCACGAGTAGAAATCTCTCGCTAGGGATCCGTAGGGATTCATAATACAAGTTAATAGTACTTGCAACAGTCTACTAGAATTAAGAAGCTTCTAATATCACTTAGAGTTGTTCATATGTTCCTAGATTAGGTACCTAGGTACCTAGTTGATTTAACGTACGTAGGTAGTAATTAGCATCAACATTGCACGAATGGTCTCTTATCAAGTACCTGGGTAGGTAGGTACCTAATGAATAATTTACTTGGTACCTAGTTTATGAACTTGTGTAGCGAGTTTTCCATCTACCTAGTAGAGTAGGAAAAGTCCGAAAGGAACGCTGCTGAAGCATCTTCATAGGCAACAATGTATTTTATCGTGCCGGTTTTCACGATTTATTGGTAACAATATAGGCATGCATTAGGTTCCCGGTGTAAGAGACGTGTAATGAATTACATTCAGGTTGTGACTATAACCCTAGGTGCCTACGGTCCCTTCACAACGGTTCTCATCTTCTTGCTTTCCTCGAACTATAGACCCCTTCGGCATTGTTATTCTATGCCTTGTAAAATGACCAACTAGGTGCCCGAGCATTAGATCACCATCCATGTCGGGTTTCTCATTGGTATATACCTTAATACCTTGTGAGTTTTTGAAGGCAATCCATCACACTTAGTTGTATCCACCGCGCGCGTGGTCTTCGCAATATCCCCAAGGACCGTGATATTTGCCGCGGCCGTCAACGTTATAGCTTCGACGTTCGTTGTCACTGCTGACACTGTATCCACTTGAGACTTTGTTAATATACCTATACTAAGCCAAAAAGGTTATTTAGGAAAATTAGGTAGGTACTTGCCTAACGTCGAGAGGCACATAGTTAGAGTGCATCGTATAAGAATTGGTTGAATACGGGAAGTACGTGAATATTGTGCTGAGCTAGAACGAATGGATGCTTCTTCGAAGATGTGGGCTTCTCTCTTCTATATTACAGGAAGATACAATGTTATTTTATATATCCATACTCTGAGACTATTATAAATAGAACCAACACTCACTAAAGTTACATGGTTCCAGCTAAGAAGGGGTTAGATGTGATTAGCCCGGCACGAGCCTGACTGATTCATACTGGGTATCTCTATCACGTCGCTTCACTTTCCCTTTAAGGTAAAGATTCATTATTCATTTGATGTTGGAGGCATGATCACCTACCTCGGTATATTCATGGCCGGTACCTCTGTCTTCCGGGTATTGGATTCATGCTACCACTCTAGGTGGAAATCTGGTTGTAGATACGTTCCTCTTAAGTTCGGCCTAGGTAACGGGGACTTATGTGGCACACTTACAATGCCAGCCACTTATATAAGTACCTCTAGGTACCTAGATAGCTAAGATTCTTGGTAGATGGTATGTGTGTAAAGATCGGCGGTACTTTCCCCCTTTTCCCTTACCCCCTTTCCCTCCCTTTTCTACCTTTCGTATAGCACCCCAGCATTTAACTTCTGTAATTTTCTTAAAAATAGTATTATAGGTTAATTATATGCCCTCTTCCATGCTTGATCGATATTTGTGCGGGCATCGAAGCGGGAATGGGTACGGGATCTGGTTATGGATTAATATAATACGATATCTCCAAAATGACCCTTCTAGGAGCCTTCACAACTTTGGATATTTTACGCTGTAGCGATGGGAATATCCCAATTGGCGTGCTAGAAGAGATATAGAATGACGTAGGCGAGCTGTCCAAATAATCGTTTTTAGAGAACATAGCAGATAGCTTTAGGTACATAGCCTCCAACTAGGAGGTTGTGCAATGGCCGGTCCCATACTACCCTTTCACCACGCAGTGGCTCAACCCGATACGTAATTTCCACTATCTGCCCTGCGGAAACATCCCCCCGCATCCGAGGAAGATCTCGGTGGTGGGTACCTATAGACAAGTCCTCCGAAGCTCTATTCATCAATATAAGAACACTGGGGAGGGGGAGCCGTTTTCATCCTCTCCCCCAATCCAATACTTGTTACCTGGTAGGTACTTACTTCTAATACTCTCGAAGTCCTATATTCCAATATAACTAGCTGTTTCGACCATAGATATGGACGTTCGAATCATACTTCCTCCCATCATCATAATCTTCTTTGTGATAGATAGCATCACTGTGGCGATTAGGTGCTGGCTCCGCAAAAGGAAAAAGTCTCTCAGCAGCGACGACGTCCTGATCGTTATTTCTTTAGTAGGGATAAAGCTGTCACTGAAATAACGAAACGCTAACATTGGGGGAAGGTTGGATTTCTGCTACTAGGTTCGACGATACTTCTGTCGATTGAGTACGGCATCGGGGCAAAGACTGCGAAACCCGGATTGGATTCTGTTAAGGCAGCAATGGTACGTACGCGTCCAAGAGCAGATTATATATTATGCCACACATTATACCTAGACTCATTGATGCTAGAACTACCTAACTGTTTACTAGTGTTTTACTATTGCGCAAGTTGCGTATATTGCGACAGCTTGTACGTTAAAAATGGCAGTGGGATTGGCCCTGTTGCTCATTGTTGACGGAGTCCCCGAGCACATATTACGTCGGATTATTCGGGCATCTATGGGTATTGTAGCCGTATGGTGGACGGCCACTGCTGCAATCTATACTTTCCAATGTATCCCCGTTCAGGCTGCCTGGGGAGTTAGCCAGGGCACTTGTCTATCATCTACCGTGCTTGGAAACGTCGGGGTGACTCTATCTGCTATTAACGTGCTTGTGAGCTGGTTTTACGGGGTAGGTAATACAATCCTGTAACAAATTCGGATTTGATATGATGCTAATCATTATTTTGTAGCTTCTTCCAATTTGGCTGCTCTTTACAATACAGATGCCCCCTGTTACCAAAGTCTCTGTCATGATATTGCTTGGCCTTGGTGCATTGTAGGGAAACCTCAATTTTCCCAAGTTTGATGAAGCGCAAGGTACCTAGGTAGCTAATGATATATGTTTACAGAAGTTCTGTTGCGACTATTTTCCGCTTCAAGTTTGTGCTTGAGGTCGCTCGAGCGCCGGGGTTGGCAGGTCTGTCAAATCCAGGAGTCGTCGACAAGGTACTAGAAGGGACAATGTAGTACGTCTGGAGCCCACACCGGACTCACGGTCCCGGTATATTCGCTGACATTAATATGATTCCTAGCTCCATTATCGAGGTCGGGATAGGGATATTTGCCGCTGCATTTACGGTGATGGGCTCACAAATAAATAAGTGCCTCCCAGGGGTGAGAAGCCGTAACAGCTCCGGACCTATGCGCTTGGGGCCTATTCACAGGAACTCAGCTTTCCGGGGCCCTACATATGAATATCTGAGCTATCCTATGGCTAATAGCCAAGAAATTATCGCGCCCACACGGCCAGACAATGTTGTTACTAGGCGCGCGGATGTTGATGTTTACTAGGTAGTAGCGGTGTTTCCTACATGTATGTGCTAGTTGTAGGATGTACACGTACTGTAGATAGGTACCTACCTAGGTACATATCCTTAGTTGAATAGGTATGTTGTTGGCCAGGTTGTTGGGGTTGAAATCGGGGTTGAAGTTGGGGTCGACGTCAGCGTCGTATGTATGTAGGTATGCATTGTACGAAGTACCGTACCTGGGTTAGGTTAGGTAGGTAGGTAGGTAGGTAGGTAGGCAGGTGACAAGGGTTCACCGGGACCGCACCCGAACCGCACCGGTCTTCACGTCATGCTCTCTCTACCTTTGAAGCCGATCAGGATCGTTATGTCAGAAGTTACATATTGTCGCGCACTCTAGATCAGCGCACCCAAAAAACACCGCGGGCAGAACTAATTCACTCTTCATTGCAGTTAGGGGGGCCACTTGCACTAATTGGCGTCTTCTACCCAACGTTTAACGCAAGTCGTAACGCACGAAGCCAAGAAAACCTCGACTTCTTGCTAAATAAATCCACTGAATCGACCAGGAATGACCTCTACAAGCGAGCCAAGGGGTTTCCCAGCCATCATTCCATACGCAACTGGTTCAGTCGAATAATCGACCGGGTTAGCCCTGACTCTCGGGCCCTTGCCTACTTCCTTTCCTGTCTGGGTACTTCAGAAGTGCCGCAAACTATTTTTCCTCGTGCCCGTCAGCCATCAAAGACATGGGGTAGTAACGGGGAGGTCGTAGACGCGAGCCTACGGCTTCCCAAGTACCTTTACCCTCCTGATGCCGGCGTAGAAAGTTGTTGAGAAAGCCCGAATGCTAAGCCGAAACGTCAGAGGAGGCTGCTGGACGAATGTTCCCGAATGAGCTGTACAACCTGGGGAGGTAGGCGCGTCAGAATGGGCAAAATGTATCTTCTTATTGCTGATATATTTGGGATCGAGGTATTTTCTTCATTAATAGCAGACGTAGGGCCATAGTGCCAGGGCATTCGCCATGCTGCCAATACCCATAATCTTTGGAGGATATGTTGAAGCACATCTTTAGAATCATATTCACGTTTAAATAGGAGAAAGAAGTCTTCGTGTATTGTAGCGACTTCCGGGGATCCACGACAGCGGTTGCAAGAGGAGCCCCCGTAGCATATGGACATCCCATCCACATATACATGTACTGCCTATCTCAACCTCAAATGACAAATATGCATACGTAATGGAATTATAGTTAGATTGGAGGCAACGGAATCGTGAAAAGCCTGTCAATTCACAAGGTATCTAAGAAGGAGAGCTGACCCCTAATTTAACCAATGTTAAAGAGATTCCAACTCTTCACTCTATTTTTGCAGCCTTTTTAATAAGAAAGCCTTCTACGCTGCGATTGCCGTTCCGGTAAATCAGACTCAGCTTTTCTTTTATGAGTACGGGTGCCAAAGGGTGCCGCTAAGCCACTACGAGAAACCAGTTCCGGTAGTATATATGGCGAACCGCTGAGATGGAAAGCAGTATTCCATCGCATCTCCTTAAGCTCTAAGCTGATGGATGAATGTCCAACAAAAACAAGCGCCACTTTTATGTTTCCCTTGGCATCTTTCGCCGATTTAAACTTTGTCTTTTGCCCATTAATCAACAGGACCGAGTTTTGGAGACGCTCTAGGATCGGCGTGAGCGCTGGGTCTCCTGCCCTTCGCAAACATAGTATATTTCCCTTTACGTTAAAACAGGACCCAAATGTTGTAGGTACTTCTGTTAGCTCAAAATAAAACAGAGCTGCAAAGAGCCTCCGGGCGAACTTGTTAATTGTGTCTCGCAATGTGGTGTCCTGGAGGACAAGGGACCTTAGCCGAGGCATCGCTGTAGTGTCATCGAGGCTGGTCTCTCCATGGAGAGTAACGTTAAGTCGATAGTAACTGTTAGTCCTAGCCTCCTTCTTTAGGAGGCAAGTGACGTCGTTCCAGGTTCTTTGGCCTTGCAAGTGAGATAGGTAGGCTCGGACAAGTCGTGTTAGCCAGCCATATCGCCGTGGTCTCTGAGGCATCTCATCTTCCAGGTCGAGTTCCAGTGGTGACCCGGCACCTAGATTAAGCACGAAATCAGGCCTTGCGCCCAACGCCATCCTCTCAAATTCGGACAGACCAACCAAAGTAGGGTTATTCCGTACGATGCCGCCGTCTAATAGGTTCCCGAGTCCTGGAATGTATTTTGGCAAAAAGTACCTACACGCCAGTTAGACATAACTGCAAACGGGAGCAGAGAGACCAGAACGTACATCGGGGCGGCGGAAGTGCTTCTTGCCCTGCCTCACCGTCAGAAATCTCAAACATTTTATGCTGTACTAATCGCTGGTACTTACACCTCCCATGTCTTAACGTCATTTCTACCTTGATGGACCACATAGCCAACCCTAGCTTCGCCAATTCCATTGTAGTTTGTAAACATATAAGTAACTGGTACTTTAGTATTCGTAGTGGCAAGCACGCCAATCTTTGTCCCGGTGAGGGTGGCGTAGGACGGGTTCGCCATTCTCTTATTGCCGAACACTTTTACTAAAGCACCGTCTATCCCTTTTGAAGGATATAGGCAACCCAGAAAAACAAGATGAATCCATTTAAGCACTATGAAAAATAGAAAGAACCCGCGGACAGGGCTGTAAAAGGCTTCTCCGGCCAGTGTTTCTAATTTGAAGGTGCAAGTGGCCGCAGACCAACCTTTATCGTATAAACCAAGGATAAGTAACCCCCCTATTAGACCGGTCAGTATGGCACCTAACAGCGGAAATCAAACTTACCAACACTCACGCCATATGCTAGGCTGAAGTGCTCCTGGACTGGAATTGGAAGACCAAGAGAGTCCTGAATAAGTTCTAGCACAGTAGATGGAATGATCCCGCAAACACCTCCTCCATCAATGCAGAGGATCCCGTGACCTGCCGTCAGAGGCCTCACGCGCACAGTAAGGTCGACCTGCGACTGGCAAAGTATGCATTTTGAAAGATACCATAATCCAGGGTCCGATTCCTGGGATTTACCAAAGATTTGTATACAATTTTCGCAAAAGGCGTGCCCGCATCTGGCGATGTGCTGCGGAATCGATGTGAAACAGCTGAAGCAAGACTGGCTGCTTTGGATATGATTCCAATCCTCAACATATCTTGCAAGCACCATGCGGTGGATCACAGAAGCAGGCTTCCCACCGGCAAGGTATGTGAAGAATGATTCGAGGTTGGCTAAAACCGATGCAGAAAATGCGCTAGGTAATAGGAGCCCGTCGTCTCGATCTTGTTGAAACGCACTCCGCCCGACCTGTAGGCATACTACATTGTAAAGCTTATAATATACTTCTTCGGGTTTGAATACTGAGCAATAATCAGCTCAAGGCACCTATGAGGGGGCTCCAGAACTTACAATGCATTCCCGGGGGATACTGGTCTAAGAGGATACTTGACGCGGTTACGGGTGCGGCGAACTCGTGAAGCTGCCGCGCCAGAGGCATGTGGCTTACGAAGTCTTCCAGATGTGTGGCCATGGTGGGAGAAACTGGAAAGTCTTGCCTCGACGCGCGAAGGCAGTCGAATGAGAAATTTTGGGATCTTCCAACGTCACGAAATGCCCGATCCAACAATGAGTTGAGATGCGGTATCGCGAACAGGGCGTGCGCTTCTTCCCGTCGTTGACGGATATGCTGAAGATGTTCCACCAAGCAAGGTCTAACCAAAGAAAAACGACCACTATGTTGTATTCGAAGTAAGACAATTTCAGGGAAAAAAGAGTCTAGAGGTTGGATGGTCTTTTCCTTAACAAGAGTATGAAACTTTCGCCTCACCGAGGTATCATCCCATTTCTTCCAGCGGTGACCCGACAGTACCATGACTAGTTGGGGAGGATACCCAGATCTCGACGCTGGCTGGCTTTTGATCCACAAAGCCATATGTGTGGCAACGACTACCATGTCATTTTCACAGTACAAGTAGAAGCAGAATATATCCACGAAAGGATAAAGCAGCTGAGAATATATAACGGCAACCGCTTGTGCTAGCGATTCATATACCGAGTGGTTTTCTCTTATAGGATTGCAGCACGGTATGTTCACACGGAACTTTCCTTCTAGAGCCGCCGTTACAAGGAGGAGAGGAAAGTCGTCTTGCTCATCAAGATCAAGACATATCCGGTTGTCTTGCCTTTTAAGTATACGATTTATGGCTGGCCGTCGGCGACGACCTATTAATAAAATAAAACTTGGGATTGAATCTTGAGATAATAATGGATATGTCAGTTGCTCTAAGCGGTTGGAGGTCGCGATGATTGGCGTCTCATCCCCCGAACACCAAATCCAATGAGAGCAGGGGCGAACCATTGTGAAGGTTCGGATAATATGACCGGGAAACTCTGGAACTATCTCGGGGACGAAATATATACGAGAATACAAGCAGGACTGTTTCGGTGCATCTCCTCTGGTTTCTATTTTAGTTGTGATGGGAAGACGCTGTTTACCAAAACGAGCCTCTTCAGTACCGTATTCGGCCACCAAGCTGTATAAAAGCGGCCCCATCAAGTCCCAACCGTAATTGAAACCTCCCTCATCTTCTGTTAGACACATACTAAGGATGTCGTCTGGAAAATATCGTCATAAATGCATTTCTTGTGGCCGGTGCCGGTCAAAGGCCTTCCACCGACGACATCCGGCAGGTCCAGGCTACCCCGTCGTCAAAGGAGTCTGCGGCGAATGTCGACGGTCTTCCAATTCCTCCTCTTATTCTTCAGGTAAGAAGGAAAGGGGAATGCATATTCATCACCACCATTGGCTCCATCTTTCCGACGAAGCGGGACATATATTGCCGGAGGAGATGTTGATTTCACAATCGCCATCCACGACGACGGCTTCAACTTCGGCTGTGTCTCGAAAAAATTTCTCAAGTTTAGACCCTCCTCCTGGCTACTCTGAACTACCAGGCGATCAAGATGATATCCTTAGGACGCGTCTAGTTGAGCTAGCCGATGTTTCCAGGGCTCACCCCCGCGAGCTCTCGGCGGAGTCTCCTCTCACCTATATTGAAACTTCGCCGCCGCCGGTAGGCTCGAAGCCTAAGTTGAATCCTTTTAGTTACTTTCTTAGATCGCTTCGCTCCTAAACTAGTTTCTATACCGAGAAATGATTGGTGCTTTGGGCGTTTAGGACTTTTCTTTCGGTATCATGTATTTTCCTATCTGGTCAGTGGTATGTGCATGAGGTTGGCTTCCTAGGAAGTCAACGCAAGGTACATCGTATGACGTAAGGGCAAGGGTCGGAAGTGGGAATTCTACTATAGCTTTACCGGACGTTACCTCGAATAACAGGTATCTACTAAATTAAACGATTTACTCAATTAGGACACGTTTTCGCTCTTTTGGGTATTTATTTATTTATTTATTTATTTATTTGTCATGCTCGCGTGTTGGATTGACTATGTATTACGTAATAATATGAAAGGAAATGCAAATAACGATCGTGTTCTGATTGGTTGTTCTAAGGTAAGAAAGGAGGGGTTCCCCCGAGTGGGGAAAGATATCTATTGTACAAATGCGTGGGCTGTGCGTGGGCGGTGTGTATGGGCATAACCCTGGTCATGTGACGAGGTCACATGACCGTTATCCCAACATCGCGATTCGCGCTTTGGCTCGGAGACGCAAGACGCGTCGCCGAAACCAGGGTAATACTAATATATAAAGAGCCGCTGCTGCCCACTAAAAAGTTAACTTGCACAACGAAACGCATCTGCTATTCGAAAAGTATAGCATCGTCTGGTTTCACGTAGCCTCTCTTCAAATTTTACTAATTTTAAATTGCTCCCCCCTCGTTCCTCGGGGGTCGCCGGTATTTTAATAACACAGTAAAATTCGCGATCTTCTCCATCCGCCTTTCGTACTAAACGAGCACTTTCTTGCATTGGAGGTAAGGTAGCGTTCTTAATGAAGTATTCTATTACAACCCTAAAATAACAAGTAATTTGGCAGCTATACTACCTAAAAAAACACAGAAGACTTATTTAACTTCCTTATTATCTCTCCCCTTTTGCTGTAGGTACTTCTTATTTAGTTAACGTAGGTACCTACCTAAGGTACCTTCATGCTCAACGCGAAGTCATATCAGGTCGAGCATTCCCAAGAAACTCCTCTAACCTTGAGAGGGGCTACGGTCATCATACGATAATGAGAAACTAGAATACATAAGGCCGGTAACTCGATGATCGAAGACGCTACACTCGTCATGAGAGACTAATCTCCGTTTCCAGTAGTATAGACGTTTACCAACGTAGTAACTAAACGGATCAGCCCGCCGAGAATGCTAGGGCTCTAGATCTTTTAGCTTTATTTGGCCCATCAGTAACCGATATCGTTAGCTTACAAGAAAACACGGCTGATCAGCCAGATAGAATTATGACGGACTGTCCACCATAACCAAACAACCCCAAGACCACCCAGTATGCAAGCGCATCCGGCTACGTACAATATTGGGATATTTCTTGCGACACGCCGCAAGGCCCTTCCAGCTTCTGTACGTCGTAGCATGCTTATGCGGTCGAAATACGCGAAAGTCCCTGGAAATAGGATCAGTCCAGCAAGAGAAATCCAATGAAGGATGCTAGCTAGGATATTATAGCCCGTTCGAGCGCTCTCAGGCCCTACTATCGTATATGGTGTAGCCGTGGAAGGATCTGAAGGCATTTGGTTTGGTTTATTATTCGGGCTAGTTGCTACGTTTGAATGAATCATTGATCTAAGATGGATTTTTGGCCGTGCAAACTAGATGGCTTAAGGAAGCTGGCTTAAGGAAGCTCTAAATACCTGCCGATGTCGTGGCCTTTTCAAGCCACGAGACCTACGAAAGGGCTATGGAACCGGATTCGGCCACCGCGATTAAGTCTTCTTGTCTCTTGGGTAGTTTCTCCCTTATCGAGCCACAAGCTGCCCACGACAACATTAAACTTACTCAATATCACCTTTCATGGACCTTATAGAGTATTACGCGATCGGTGTAGGGGCAGGCTTCTGCCTTTTGCTAGTTGGTATGTCGGTCGTGCTGATTAGAGCCCTTTGCGCGCCTGCAGGTCGCCGTCTCAGGCGCATGTTAAACCCGTTATTACCAACATGGGCATGTGGTCGGATTATCATCTCGATTCAAGAGGCTACCTTATTGTGTGTTATATTAACAATCAATGGGTTGTGCGTAGGTGTAAATATTCACGATGGTGTTTCCGAAGTTGCCAAGCGCCTGGGGCGCGTAGCTCTCGTTAACCTCGTTCCGATATCCTGCGGCGCCCATATGAACTATGTCATTAGTATCTGCGGGATACGCCTTGATCAGTATGCTAGGCTGCATGCATGGCTAGGCGCTATTGTTATAGTTGAAGTGACCTTACACACTATTTTTGGGCGTGGCGCGATTCACGATATTGCTGGTCTCCTGGTGAGCCTGTGTTGTACCCGTTACCTATTATTTACCTCTAATATGTTACCTAGGCTTCATGCTCCGTCTGGATGATTGGAGTGGTCTCCATACCTATCATCCGACGTTGGGTGTTTGAATTATTCACCAAGCTACATACAGTCTCAGCAGCAGTTGCTCTTTTTGCGCTTTGGCTTCATCTCCCCTCCTCGACGTTTTATACTAGACCGCGTCTGTACCTCCTCCTCAGCCTGTTCATCTTCATCTTGACCAAATTGGTCCGGCTCTTAAACATCATATACTCGAGCGTATCTCTTAGGGGCAAGAGCATTGCTCTTGTCGAGAGGCAAGGGGACGGCGTGGAAATTCGCATCCGCATGGCTCGACCACTGAAGTTCAAGGCGGGTCAGTATATATACCTTAGCTTATGGGGCCTTTCAAAGCTATCGGCATTGGAATTACACCCATTCCAGATATGCTGGGATTATCCGGATGAAAGTGGGCATCAAATATTAGTCTTACTTGTCCAACCCCGGAAAGGCTTCACGAAGAGTCTTCTAACGTCTGCCTCCTACCAGGAATACCTGGCCTTTGTGGAAGGGCCTTACGGAAGACCACTATCACTTGGTCAGTACGGAACGGTCTTACTACTTGCTACCGGGGTTGGGATTACCGGTCAGCTGCCTTACGTGAAGGAGCTTCTTAAACTCTATCTTCAATGCGAAGTTAAAACGAGAAGAATAGCTTTATTCTGGGAGGTGGAATCAGAAGGTGATGGGTCCCCTCGGTTGCATTTGCTACATACCTACCTACCTACCTACGTACGTACTGACCTCGTGTAGTCCATCGATATTGGGTGAGAAAATGGATGGATGAGTTGCTAGCACTTGATAGAGACTATGTAAGCACGCTCCTCCGATAACCTGTTTTCACTAATCAATTTCAATTCCAGATTCTGGATATCCAGCTATATATCAAGGCGCATTTTCTCTCCCCAAGGGCGTCAAAGGGGGACGTGGAGAAACTTGGATCTCATGGTCGCATCACGTTAACATATGCGACGATGCGACCCGATATTATCATTGCTTCAGAGATGGAACGGCGTAAAGGAAAGACATTGGTATCCTGTAAGTCCGTCACAGGTTAAGCTGATTGATTAGGAGTTTCTAACCTGAAAGTATGTACGAACCCATCAACAACCCGTGTTATCACGGATATCCTCGAACACGCCGCTCATACAGATGTTGACGTTAAAAGATTGGATTTTCAACCTTGGACCACGAAAGTAACGGAAGTTCGTTTCTAATTCTGATTGGCTTTTTTTCTAGGACATGTATCACGGAGTTGATCTCTGTTTGACCTCTTATATCCTTTCAATTCGTCTCCTATGGACCTTCGTCATTAAATACCTAGGTAGACTCATATAAAGCAATTCTATCATTCCGTAGCCCAACAGATATACCAAGTATTAGGTACCTAAGTACCTACTCAGACATTATACCTCGCCCTGTTGATATCATTTAGGCCCTTACGAAAGCTGCTGATGGCAAGTTGCAGCCTTTCGCTAAGGTATTGAACCTCCTCACGAAGATTTTCACCTAATATTTGAATTTGGTGGAGATATGCTAATTCTTCACGCAACCGACCATTCTCGCGAGTTCTGATTTCGATGATTTCCTTAAGCGACGGGGTAGGTGCCGTTTTTCCTGCCTCAAGATTTTCCCTAGTGGCATCTAAGGCGACAGATGACCCGTTTGCTTTCGCGATAGTCTCGTCGAGCGGACGGGGAGGTCGGGGGCGATCCATGGTGTTTTACGTAGATCTCGCAAAGTTGTAGAAGCAAATAGAGGTAAGGTTCATCTACCATTCAACGATGTTCTAGCCACCAAGACTATAAACTTAGATCGTAGATGAACTATGTAGGTACCTACTTGGTATTTTAGAATCTGCCAATACTCCGGACTATATAGTTGAACTGAAAGGACGGAAGTGGCTATAGCGGCTTCTTTCGGACACGATTACAAGCATATAGCTACCTACCTACCTTAGGTACCCAAAAATAGTGTTACTGTTCACACGGGCAATTGATAGCCGTGATACATACCTACCTACCTAGGTAGGCTACCTAGATACCTAAGGTAGGCTTCTGGCCGAGAGATTCAGGCCTTATTAGATACCGGTGGAATTCCGACATGACACTTGCTGTATCAGTATCATCCAGATGCCGATATCTCGTAAGTCTACTTGAGTACCTGGGTTGGGAGGTAGGTAGCAATATTCGTAACTGATTAACCAACTCTTTGGGAAGTTAGGTACCCGCCTAACCTTCATAATTCTACATACCTAGACATCTATTTAAGAGACCTCATATAATTCAAACTTAGGTGCTACACAGCATATTCCAGCACTACCTAGCCCTTGAAGCTATCGCTAGCAATACTAACTCTTACGAGCACCACGTCTTCTACCGCGTTCATTCGTCGACGCCGTTGCTAGTCGTCTTTGCCATGATAGGCTTCTCTCGTAGTTTAATAACCTTAATAGCTCGTTTTTCTCTCTCCCCCCTTCAGTGAGGCATCTTTCATAATAGCACCATTGATTCCGGGCATCCGTCTCAAGTCTCGCTACTAGGTCAGTCAGATTCTTAATTTCCACGTCTTGCTCCTCGATTCTCTTCTTCTTTTCCGCAGATTCGTCACGGTATTGGTCGAGCATTAAATTGTTCATCTCCTTCTGAAACTGTTCCGCGTCGCGCTGCTGTATCGCTATCTGCCTTTCATCACATACGCGACCAATGTCGCCAACCAACAGACTATAGTCCGCTCGCTGTCTATTTATTTCCACATGTAGGGAATCATTTGCTCGACGCAGCCAGTTCAATTCCTCTTGTAGGTTTGCGATACGGTCATGTTGCTCCTGCTTGAGGGTTTCGTGCTCATCGCCAAGATCCCTGATTTTTTGGCAGAGTTTTTCGCATGCCAGGCTAGTATTCCAAAGTTGAAGTTTCAGCCCAGTTGTGGCCTCTGGTAATGCCCTTGAAAGGAACGACCGAGGTTGTTCGTCAGACGGCTCGCTCTTGAGCCGAGTCTGGTTATCCTGTATTATCTTAGTATCCAATCGCCTTGAGGAGAGGGAAAGGGAAGATTGCATACCATCTTATGCCTTCTCGCGCAACTAATTACAAAGGCTCTACACATCAAAGCACAGAGGTACTTGGTAAGTTAGGGGATTAGGATTTAAGGGTGAATTAAAAAGTTTCCATCATTGCGTTGCACACTACTTTTAGCACTGCTAAGGCCTTAAATGGACACAGTAGCGCGCTTAAAGAGATATAAAATGAGCCAGAAATGGATTTTATAACTTAATTGTCACGATACTGCGTACAGAAAAAGACCAAATCTACCTCTACGATACTTAGCCATACCTATTATAAGACTGTTTTAGTCAATGCCAATTCATACATCCACAGGTACACGTACGTACCAAGCTTAACCCAAGTTCAGGCCTTGCATGTAGGACCACCATTTCAAGCCCTAACCTAGGTAACTATCAAACCTAACAAGCCCGTGGACATACCTAAGAAAGCTTGGTTACAGAAAGGCAAAAGAGTAGTGACAACTACAGAATAAACGAGCAGAGAAATCTCCAACGCCAAGTTTCGATTAAGATATCAAGATGATTTCTAGGTTATATCATAGAATACTAACTCTATTTTAAAGTGAACTACCTATTCAATAAACCTCGATACGCCTATAAGGGACTAACGATGTTACTAAGGACCTAGTATATTATATCTGAAAAGGGGGGCATGTGAAATTGGCATGATAGCTCCTGGCAAGCATGACCGATTTGAAAATGGGAAAGTTCGGGGGGACGGTGTAAGATATGACATATAGCAGCATATTTAGGGCCATAAAAAGCAGAAACAAGCCACCGTTATGGTAAAAGGGTACCAGCCCTGCTGTATCGATAATTCTCGAGCCCCTGAGATAGCTAGCGTGGTATCATACGTTGGGATTGGCGGCGAGCCGAATGAAAATGAGACAGTACCATTGCCTATTCCATCTTCAGTGCCTGCCCTGAGTGAAGCAGTGATAAGTATACTAGGTATAGTAGGACTGGACTTGGGGGAAACCGTAGTCAGAACAGTTTCGATGATAGTTTTAATGACTGTTTGTGTTAGTGTCCTGGTCGATCCGGTGGCCGGCACCGACGCGATAGTAGCAGTATTTAGGGTATCGCGTATGGTGCTCACGGATTCATGATCGATGCTGGTTTGGCTGGCCTTTTCGACAGTCGGAAAGCAGTAATCAGGCTCGAACTTCACGGATCCTAGACCTGTAAGCGTTCCAATCCCCAATTCGAAACCAATAGTCTCGCCAGAGGGGATTTCCAAGCCTAGAGACCCTATTACCAAGGCAAGCAAGGTGAACAGAGTTTGCATTTTCTCTAATATTCATGATAAACGGCATGAGACATGCCGCGGAGATCGAGAGTGAAAAATAATGTTCCATATCCAGACAGGAATGACATTTTAAATCTTCTCAAGGAGGTCGTTATTAGACACTTCAGTATGATTTTTCTCATAATATCCCAAACTTAGAGTCCTTTTTTGAAAAATAGGTAAATTTGTGGTATAAATAGAAGCAGCGTATTCGCAGACTTAGGTACTTAAGGGCACAACAAGCGAGGAGATCCATCAGTGTCCTAAACAGACTCAACAACAGCTGAGGATGATGATTATGGACCCTAAAGTTCAATTATAACTCCTGTTAGCATAGGCTTCTTGGCATATGCGCCTACTATATCCCTTAATTAAGCGAACTACCTCAATACTGATAACCCTTTTCAAACTTCACGCAAAAAGCATTAGATGGGCATGCAATAATTGTATTCTAACAGCCTTATGTATCACAGAGGTGATGGAAATAAATGGTTTACATGACAGGTTATCCACTAGATAGGTAGTTACCCCCCTGAGTCCCGGCGGCGCGCGTACTTGCTACTTCAGCCAGAGCTTGGTGGTTTAGGTACTTTGGAACGCCTGACCAACTTCTCCATACGGATCAGCTCCCGTTGGTGAAAACGAACGAAATCGGTGTTCACGTTCCCTTTTCGACCAGTGTGTAAGATTGTTGGTTCCTATAACGGTTCTTAGTGACAATCTTATTATAGGGCCGTTCATGGGACTTACGATATCCCTCATGGCAGGGGGGAAGTTGATATCTCTCGTGGGTTGGAATATTTCATACTCCCCGTTTATCTTATCCCGGGCGACGATGGTAATATCGAGGTTAAAGAGGCCGGCGTACTCGACAATCTTCCTATGTAGTGATCTGCCTCGTCTCTTGCGCATGACTTTGAGCCGGCTGTCCAGATTTCGGTTTTTGGCCATATCTTTTACTTAATAAATATTAATGGATTCTGTTTTTGACTGAAGATGGATTTATTTCTGGTTAGCCATACCTTAGTATTGAAATAGACTTGGGCTTATATCTACCTTATAGCAAATCTGTGACAAGATTCAACAGGTGTGTGTGGCCAATTCCGGCATGCTGCAACGTACCATTTCTAAATCCCTTGAGACGTCCATGGTAAAACATTCGGAGCCTAACTCCCTTATTTGATCGGACCGGCCATTTTAGGAATAGGTAGTCACTAGGTCATTGTGATATTGCAAGGGTTTGGCTTTGACCCTGGCCTGGCCCCCGAATTTCCTTTACTTCATGGTCCGCATGCTACCAAACGAGCGTGACTTCGGCTATAGATAGATAGGAAAATGGCGTCTAACACCCAATAACCAAATCGGCCCGAGTGGTTAAGGTGAGTTAGTTGGAGTACGAGAATAAAAGTTCAGTTGGCAAAGAAATATCTATTGACGACAAGGATGATTGAAAGCGCTTCGAAGTTAACCAGTTTACATAGGGGCCAAAGTCTTACAAAGATCCTATCTGTCAGATTATCCACTTGACCAAAAGGTAACTTGTAATGTCATAAAATGTCATTACTTATTATATGCGACAAATCTCTTATAATTATAAAGCCTTTAATAGGTACGTGCGCTATAATTATAGCGCTTACGCCAGCCAATCGAACAAATTTTTATCTATTTTATTATTTTGTCGGTTATGCACTAATGTACCACCGTAACTATACCTATCCCGTGTAGTCGGTAACCAATTAAATACGAATTTTCCAGTATTATAAAACGTCCAACTTCCCATCCTCATCCGTGTACCCACTCTTCTTGAATCGAAACCCTGAATAGCACCAACATGTTCCATAAAACAACACTCAATTCACCCCAACAGAGAGTGGCAGTGCTTCTATATTCCAGAACAGGCATCCGGAAGCGTCTGTTTGTATCTGGAAATGTCCCAGGCATCATGGGCAGCAGTAATAGTGCTACCGTAGTGGTCCACAGCTTTTTTAGTACCTAACTACCATGCGAGAGCATCGACGAACTCGCGAACTAATGACAAGGTATTATTTTTACAGCTTCTTGAGTGATGAAATTACCAGCATGTAAACTCGCGTACCTAAGGTATGCTTCTAAAATAAGCGCAGGCAAATAGTTCTCCCGCCTACGTATTAACAACTTAAATATGCGTCAACTTCAGAGACATATTTTCCCATTGTCATTCTATATCAACAATCAACTCCACCTGAATACAATAATCCACAAGTGCATTCATTGATCATTCATATCAAATTTAACCATGCCACCATCAATCACTCGCCAGCTAACAGTTCCTGAATCACCTAGCACAAGCGCTGGTGTTATGCCTAATGACCTAGCCCTCCCTCCACCCTCTCAAGACCTAGGCTATCACCAGCCTCAAGGTCTGAGTTTTGCATCTTCTGGGTCATTCTCCTCGCTCGAAAATTTCGATTTCGATACAGCATTATCCCAGGCACCGCAGACTGGGTGTCCAGCCGAACCCCCCAACATATTGTGGGACTCGTCCTTCCAGACACTTCCTAACTATCCATCACTCGATAGTTCCATCCACATATCCATTCACCTCATTACATCTCAAATCAACTCCCTGAATACTCGTATCAATGAACTGGAGGTGGGATATAAAAAAGCGATGGCTATAATTGAGGAGCTCACGGCCTGGTCCAAGAAGATGGAAAAACACTGCAACGAGATGAACAATACTTTATTGCGACTATTTGGGATGGTTCAAAAACCAGAGTTCCTCCGAGGTATGCTTGATGAAGCCTATGAACCTCCCCCTAGAGAAAAGTGGGCTTAGGAATAGGTGATCGATTCCATCTCATAGACTGCGTTATCGCATTCCATGATCACCCCCCAATAGGAAACCCAGTTCGCTTCCACTTTTTCACTTTTTCTATCGAAGGCATGGATGGCGGGGACTAGATATCGGAGGAGATTGGTAGTTTCTTTAAGTAGTGACAACGTAACAGAGAAGCGTTTAGTTGCAATTTCGATTTCGTGGTGTAGGATCAACGTCTCCTTTTCTAGTTTGTGTAATTGTGATACATCTTCGGCATGCTCCATATCCTCCAGACAATGAAAAATATCTTGAATCAAAAACTCAGTATTTTCGATCGGCATGATGAATAGATAGGCTGGGAGAGGTCGCGATTACGAAGAATGGTGTCAAAGGACAATGTAAAGTATCAGGTTAAGAGGCACGACGTAAAAGAGATAGAAATGAATAAGAAGGGGAATCGATAATATATTAAGCCAGATCCTGCCAGCCCAGTATTCCCGTAACACTAGAAAAAACGTATACGAGCGCAGGTGCCAAAAACGGCTGATATGGAAGTAGAAATCGGGTCCATCTACGAAGAAGGACAATGCCGTACCCCTACACCAGCAATAATAAAACCAAGTACCAAGCCGATGCACCATACTAGATCCCCATTTTCTACTTGCAGATACTCGACCTTCCGGAGTAGGGAGGGTGTTGAAAAGGTGATCGATGCAGCCAGTATCAAAGGAATAAATACTAGGACAGTAACGCTTATCTCTATTATGGCCTTAAGGAGGGGGATGCGGGAGAAGATGCCGAATGTGGTAATATCAATAGTACGTAACGCAATGATTAGCGCAGCAAGAAGGAGAACCCCCACCAAAGTTGTGATCAAGCAAGAACGGACATTAACCTTGAGGCCAACGGATATGAGCGGATCAATGCTGTCAAGGTCTAGGAGAGCGTTGAGGGGGCCTGGAAATAGAGATGAAATATCAGAAGGAATGTTTTGACAGCTAATGCTATCATTCTTAGCAACATAACAGATCTGATAAGTTCCAAGGGTGATGCTCTCCGGGACATTGCCTAGAGCCGAGACTGCACTTGTTGCTTGAGAAATACCCTCGGAAACTCGCGTGGCAATATGAGAAATGATGCTTTTCGCATCTGTTGGGAGTTCCGGAATGTTAGTGACATGAGGAAGGTCGGTGATGTCGGGAAGGTCGGTTAGGTCAGAAGGTGAGGGAATGTCTGGGAGTTGGGTAATGTCGGGGAGCTGGGTGATATCGCCAAGCTGCGTAATGTAAGGAAGTGGGTTGACCTTGGGAATTTTGAAGGCTTTTCGGGGTAATAGCTGTGGTAGATCCAACTTGATTTTGGCAATTCCGCTTGTGCCCATTTTATCCTGAGCAATGCTCACGATGAGAAAGATAGCACTACCAGCTAACAAGATTATCGACGCAATAGTCTTCATATTGTCACGAACTAAATGGAAGATGAGATAGTAGAAGAGAGACGACAACAAGATGACACGGACTTGACGAATTGAGGAAAACGCTACAAATAAAGCTTTGTAGCTTGCCTAAGAGGTAGGTACCTAACCTAAGGTACCTACCTAAATACCTAAATATAGGAAACAGGAGCCAAAAGCGGCCACCATCTATTCACAGGTATCCTTCTTCCGTAATTCCTGGGCTCTCTTGTATCTCATTTATAATAGGTATGATTCGTGCAAACCCTTGAGAGTACCTTAAAGCAATGCTGCGGAAATAGCCCTCTCGGCGGACGGCAGCGTCGAGCTTTTCCTGTGTAGTACTAATCCTCTCATCGGCCACTTTCTGTTTTTCCTCGACGCTAAGTCGCAACTTAATCTCAGCCTCTAGCTGGAACCTTAGAAGGTTTAGCTGTTGGGCCAAGTAGTCGTTCTGAACTTGGAGCTCGTTGATCCTCGAGGTAAAGCTTGGAGGTTCGGTACCAATAGAGACCTATATCTGTCAGAAGATATGGATGGCATGCTAATCAGTACCTACAAACGCATCTTGGCCTGGATATGAATCCGGAGTGGCTCTCACTGCCTCGAAAGTAGTTCCCACTCCCTCGCACAAGTCTTTGTATGCTCTAGCTGAGTGTTCGCTCAAATTCTTAGAAAACAGATGTTGCTTCTCGGGAAGCGCTCTCCATAAGTAACCATCCTCACGAGTCGATTGCAGCCTCACTTGCGATGGTTTTATATTTATACCCAAATGCTTTTCTGTAATCCTTCTTAGTACCGGTCAGATTCTTGCGGATAAAGAGCTAACCAATATGTTCACTTAGCTTCTCCCGACATTTAGTACGCCATTTCCCACGCTCTATGTTACTCTGTTTCGACATTTCTATAGCTTCGAGTAAGAAACGAAAATTCATTCTTCCTACATAAGCTACTTAGAGGATCTATCTGTCTTTTTCACCTTCTTATGGGCGAGTTAGGGTTACATCCGTCCGTTTCTAGCCAGACAGCCAAAACGAAACCGCTCACTGGTTGATATCGTCTACGCAGAGCAGGCAACTTACGTAGCCTCTTCAAACGACCATGTATCGAAGACAGAAGTGGCATCATCCCATGCATTTCTTATCTTAATCTTGGGCTGACGAATATCTTCAACCATATCGGCTTTTCTTTTCAACCCTCTTGCAGTTGCTATTAATAGTTCTTCCGGAACGCGGTGCAGGTCATGCATATGGCAGACGAAGGAATCGCCGTTTTTGAACTCCTCGGCGCAACGCTCGTCTGGGCAATGCTGTCTTTGCCAGCGCAACCCGTGGTCCCTAACCTCAGCTTCCCATTGGCTTTTGGTACAGAACTGGCGCAGGCGGCTGGCCGCCGAAAGGGACGTGTCCCATAGGCAGTACGGACAATAGCCTGGCAAGAATGTGCTTTCTACTCTCTCGTATGCTACCTCTACTGGGAGATGGTCCAGGCTCAAATGCGAGTGACAGTGTTGCTCCCAGGCATCGAAATCGTAGAGCCATTCGTTGCAAAAGAAACAAAACTCTGCAAAACGACGCGACTTCTTTGTGCAGCGGTAGACGTGTAGTTGGGTTCTGTTATATGAGCAACTGTAGGTACCTAGGCAGACCTCGTAATATATGAAGTGATACTTACTTCGGGTTGCATTCGCAAGGACATTTGTCAAGCCCTGGGCGGTAAACTTCCGACTTGCTCTGATAAAGGGCTATTAGTTCCCGTAGTGCTTCTCTCCCCTTTTCGCTGCGTAGTCTCGACGACATAGGTAGGAGGTCAGCCAGCCTACGACGGTTTGGAAGGATCGGTCTCAATCTCGAAAAGGGGCGATTCACTCCCCTGCAAGCATATACTTCAGATCCGACAATGTTTCCTGTGGACGTCTCTTCCCAATATTCCTGAAGCTTCATCTGTTCAAGTCGTTTTATATCCCTTCTAGGCTTACGGTTAGGATGAAGGAGGTTTTTGCATTCCTCCGAAGATTCGCTCCCCTCCTTTACCGTCAAACTCGCTGTTTCTAACTTCCCCTTTTCGAGAAGTGGAAGCTCCTTAGCCTTGTATTCTTCAGTTTGCATCAGCTCCCTCCTTTTCATTAAAGGCAACGATTGCCACAAAGATGGCTGCCATTCTACCTCGACTAGGCGAAAGAGCCTCCCGAGATTAATTGATCTGGCTTCTTTGTCCTGATATACTGCTTGGCTATCGATACCTCCATTTCTAGCTGCGTAGTGTTGTTGATGCATCTGGTTATTCTCATGGCCAGCAATCCTATTCCTTTGCGTATCCGAATAAAATGGTTTCAAGTCTAAAGACGTGAGTTTCTTACACATATAATCAATATTTGCAATCACAGTCAATACGTACCGATATTAGTAAGACCTTCTGCTCGGAAATCGTGAAATGTAGGTGGTTTCGGAAACCCACTTCTGATCCCTAATGCCCTTAATCCCTCACTTACCTCCCGCGCTCTTAATATCTTCCCACTCATTCCCGTGAACAGTGGTTGGTTTAAAACGCTTCGGTGCCAATGGATACGCATCATAGGTGTATCTTCGCATAGTTTTAGGTCGAGGAGTTTAAATAGCCCTTGTTCCCCGCGATAATCTCTCAAGGCTCCGTTCACGCAGAATATGACGAGAAAGAAGAGCAATGGGTTCATGTAGAGAGGCTGCGGAGCCCCGAACCCCCCTTCGTGAATATCTGGTTGTGGTCTAAATTCTCGTCAGGGTGTATACGGTGTCGTAAAATAGAGATCCCACCTACAGCTTGCTTGATTTGGGGTGCTTGCCCTTTAAGAACTTGGTAAGTTGCAACGAGAATTCTTCTAGCCCGTGCTCGTTTCTAAATACAATGAATTCTGTATCCTAAGCACGATGTTAGCGTCTCTCTACCTAGACTTATTCATTGTAAAGTGAACCTTATAATGTAGCCCAATGCCTGTACCAAACCTAGATCCAGACTCGAGGTAGTCAGAGATACGGCCGCTTGTGTAGGCACCCGCAGAAACAGCTGCCCAAAGATCTACGCGGAAACGTGGGCGTGAAAACGTCTTCCAATCTAGAGACCAGAGGAAACATCCCTCCCAAGCAAAAGTGACTTCAGTGGCATGTCTCCTTGGCCCCGAATCTGGTACAAGGTTAAGGAGCTTGCCTAATTCTCCTCGAGGTTCGATAAACTATCAAATATGAGCAGCTCATTCAGTTGTACCTAGGATTTCAACATCACAAACTCTCTTGATAGATGTGACAAATTCATCTCGTATAGGGCCTCGATATATTCGGTAGCCAGCTGTAAATTGCTTCCAGTAGGATTTTAAACCGCTATATGGCAGAGTATCCTCTGGGCTCAAATCTTTATGTTTACGTATTGCCTTTCCCATGCGAAGCACAAACTCCTTGAGATCGGCTAGATTATCAACTGATTTGGGACCCCATTTCTTGTTACTAGCTTAATTTAGTGCGCTGATTAGCAGATAAATTTGAAATAGACGCCTACTAGTCATCCCAATTTTGAAGTTGGCGGCGGTACTCTCTCTTCGTGCATTCGTCGACATTTTTAGGGACAGGGCTCTCGTTAACGATCGCTATGTTCACATCGATGTCATCTTCCATATAGTTCCTTCTGTGCGGTCCTCTGGGGGGCTTCATCGTAGTATCTACCTAGGTAGGTAAGGAAAGATTTCCAGGAAGTCAAAAATTGATTATTATGGGAGAGGACGGATCAAGCAACCATGAGAAGGGTAAAGCGAAGCAGGCCCCTTTTGTACCTACTCTGAGAACCCCTCTGCTATAAATGGCATCACCCCTATCTTCTGCATTAAAGTCTCAACACTATACGATTTCAGACTAAGGTGCTAGCACCTCTCATGATATTGTGAATGTATTTGACGAATGAATTCACCTAGCTCCCCTAACCCCATAAACGCCAGCGCTTTAGGAGATGCATGTCCCTATAGATTTAGTCGGGCGTCATCCTCCCCATTGGATATAATAATTACATGATTCATCACGTTGAACCTAGTCATTCCATGACATTAAGGGAGTACGGGTTGTGACGACGCTGAAAAGGTTTATTAAATTAAAGAGGTGTCCCCTGAGTACTAGTATCGAATTCTATCCTGTGATATGCAGTCATCAAAATCGCAGGAACCAGCCAGATCAGCTTCTGCTTATCTTTCTTTTCCATAAACTTATGCTGTAGCAGCTCTTTGATATTAGGGCTCGTAGTTGTCATAGTAAATAGCTCAAAGGCATCACGCGACCAGTTTTGGGGCTGTGTCAATCCGACCGTTGCCTCCTTATCCTTTTTCTTATCCATCAGTCTCATCACCATTCTGCTAAATGAGTCTCTAAGTTTTGCGACTTTACCCGATGAGCTACAATGTTCAATGTCACATATCTTAACATCACCATCAAAGTCCATGAGAACGTTGGCGCAAGATAGCTGCTCATGGACTAAACCGTGGGTGAGGAGAAACTCAACTCCCATGAGGACCTATAATACCAGTGAGCCTTGACATCGCTGTTACGAGATGACACACATACCTGATGCAGTATCGAACTGAGTTGCGGCTCAGTTGGATAAATCGGTGCTTGGCATAAATGCATGAGAGAAACCGGCATGAACTCGGAGATGAGATAATAGTCCTGGTCAGAGGATATATATATTTCGATATTCTTAACAATATTCTCATGAGATAATTGTCGAATATTCTGGATCTGCTCATCTAGATTGGAACCGGAAATTGTACGAATCATCGACTGCCGGCCCTTGCCGTCACGAGGGATGATGATGCCAAACGACGAACCACCATCCAAACGATATTTCCTCTCGTAATGATTCCAGGGTGAGCCGCTAATAACAGGAACAAGCCGAACTTCCTCAGGTAGTCGTTTCACTGGATATCTACTTCGGGTCCTGGGTGGCTTACTTTCAGCAAGGCGAGTAATATGATCACTAGGATGAGATGGAGATTGGCATTGGGCTGCGACTGTTTGCAAAGGAACGCTATCATCTTCCTTCGACAAGGCATCCTCAACAAAAAGGGTAATTCGTTTCTGAGAAGACATTTTCAGTCATTTCATGATATTTATCAGGTAGTTAGGACAGATATCAGAGGTTTGGGCTCATTGATATTATTTATAGAGGGAAAGCCAGCGGCTGATTTTAGCCTACACTCGGTTTGCGGCCGGAATCGTCACAATCATTTTCTACTTGAACACATTGATCAATCCCGACGAACGATGATGCAGTATTTAACAATTCAATTTTTTTTTTACTAATTCAATCAGAGCGGCTACTACTAAACTACCTAGGTATACAAAGATTTGAAAGACATTAGTGAACCCGACTCAGAACAATGTTTTTCAATATTGAGACTCAATCCAAACAACTTGATGCAGAGTTGAAATCTAAATTTAGTGGGTATGCAAAGGTCGCATTGGATCTTTTGTCTTTTGATACAGGTGAAGAACCTGACGAGGAAAGGATAAGGCACCTTCAGAGAGTTTTCAAGCGAGTTGGATGCGATCGATACAACCCAAACAACTACATTTCAGGGACCATCTCCGCGGATGTACTACACGCGTCTCTCAAGCAGTCAAATCTGAGGCCGGGAGACTTAAAGGGTCGTGAGCTACCCGAACTTCGTTTGCCGGCTGGCCAACAAATACGTTGTCTCGGTGGACGTCATCGTATACTTGCACTTAGGAAGTACAACCGCTCCGCATCGTGGTGGCCAATTAAGTTATTCGTCGGTTAGTAAAATCCATTTAATCCATGAAAGGTATAAATACTGATTTCTCAGATCTTACCCCTGAGGCCTGTCGGTTGGTGTCAGAGGGGTTTGCTAACGAGGCAAAATATTCGGACGGCGAAATCGTTGCAAATATCCTTCGCTATCCAGAGCATTCCGTAGACGCGAATCAGTGGTGGGCGAGACTTGATAAGAGTAAACCAAGAACACTAAAAAAAATCCTCAGTCACCCTACATTAGGACCGGCTTTTAAGAAGGTGTTGAGCATTCCGGGTCTCCGCCCTGGGCTTCTTTTGGCCCCTTGGCATAAGATATTGAATTGCGTCGAGGTAGGGCCCCTAAAAAAAGAATTAGTAGACACCTCACCCTTTTTATTTTCTCTTTACTAACTATTGACTTCCTAGGAAGTCATCCATTACCTTGGCGAGATCTACCGGACGTGGGTCTACATTGTAGGGTCTGAGAGTGACCTTAGATTCGTAGATAAAGACGCAGTAATGGAACTTCAGTCTCGCGTCCCGGGGGTGTCATATTGCGATGAACGTCATGTCGAATACGAAATGCGAAAAGAAACCATATTTAGGGGCGTAACAGGTATGAGAGAAAGGGAGTTCATCTTACGCAATCTGAAGCAGGTTATGCGCTTAATCCCATCCATCCACACTCTACAGCAGGATTTTAAATACCTCCGACAATGTGCCTATGTTATGAAAAAGTTGATCGGTGATGGGATTCAAGCTCCAATCACCGTACGCATCATGGCTCAAAACTCATTTCGGGGCAATCAAGGGCAGCCCGTTAATCATGAGGGAAGGTTTCTACCAAGCTTGAAGATTCTTTATCTACATATCATGCAAGATATTTGTCAACTTTCGGGGCAACCTCCGCTAAAGGATAGTGATAAAGAACCAGATTATGAGTTATTGCCTAATAATGCGATATCCTGGCATACGTTAGCGGTCCGGGCGAGGGAGCTGGGCTTCTCTTCCGACGAGATTATTCGTCTATGCCACACTGATCCCGACCGAGAAATGGCTATCAAGGCGTTGTATGAAGCTCGACCTCGGGAAAAGTTTGACTACGGGCAGAATTTTGAATATATAGTAGCTTCATTAGTCACAGCCTTTCGGATAGTACAACCAGTCGAGTCCCAGAAATCTCCGCCGGGGCTAACCTCACATACGGGAGAGCGAGTCGAAAGGAGATGTGGTCGTGTATACTCGAATACTTACGATACAGATCGCCATTTCATAACCCTGGAGAACGTCACTCATGAAGTACAGAAGGACGTCGATATTACCTCGCTCTTCGTCCGGGCATCCGTTTTCCACTTGTTCTGGGGCTGGGAAAGCGATGATCAGAGCTACGTACGGGGCAACCTAAAAGGCCCATCTCACAACGATAAAGAATTGGATGATATAATAGAGGAAGACGAAGTCACAATCGACGAAGGGTCTCATAATCAAGTATGGAAAGACGTCACGATAGAAGAAAATGTGGAAATGGATGAAGCACCTATTGTACCGCAACAGGAAGTAACCAGACGGAAGAAGCCACAGCAGGATAATGGCCAATTTATATTCGGGGTTAAGAAAAATAATATGGTAGGTGTGAATAAGCGGAACACCCTACGACTTCATAAAGCAATAGCAGTTGCAGATGCACAACCTAAAGAACAGCAGTCTACAAGTCTAGCCCTAGCAACACCGGCGCCCGTCCCTTCTGGACTCATGCCGCAAAGCGAATCCCAGGTCCCACCACCAAAAATGGTCATACTAGTACGAGAGAAAGGGGACTGGGATAGTATAGGAGAATATCCACGTGAGCATATCGTGGATAAGTTAAAGGAAGCATGGAATATGCGCGAGGGTTATAGCTTGTATACTAGAGATGGTCGCGGCATCGCCTTAGATGACTGCCCAACTCATAGCGATTGGTGCGTATGTCTTAGTAAGGATGGTCCTGGCGAAGGATTTCCGGCGGAAGAGACGCTATGAGTAAGAAGGCTGCTTTGAATGGAAATGGGAAAATGTATTGCTACGATATTATAGATAATCTTTACTAAACTTAACTTGAAAGCATCTGCTCCTCGATTCCAGCCAAGTTCAAATCCTGACCCTTTTCAAACGATACAGCTCCATCCTGAATTCCCGGCAGAACCCAAATATCCATACAACTTGTATAGACTTCCATACGCCCCTGGGGTGTCGTGTTGGTAGGGATGGTGGGCCATTCCCAAACCCAGTACAAGGTGTAGTTATCATGAATGTCCATAGGAAGTCGCAAATCGTTCTGGCACCAGAGATCGGCTCCTTGGGGGCGCATTGCGACTTTAGAATACGTTCTCTGGCGCTGTGAAGAGATTGGCCCGCTGTTAATTTGGTAACATCTCCCATCATCGAAAGGTCGAGTGGCGAGCAATTTACCCCTTCTATCTCCTCCTGTTCCTTCAGCATTCCAGACGCGATGAACAGATAGAAGACATTCATCTTTAATGGGAAACGAAGTACCGTAGATGAACACAGTAGAACTTTCAGGTTTTTGTGGTGTGTTGTTAAGGAGGGTGACATGGCCATTTTCCTGGTATTGTAAAGCCACAAAGTCGCCGGGTCGGGCCTGTAGTGGAGGGAATGCAACGTTGAATTGATCAACTGTCTGTTGGGTATCCCGACAAATGGGATCAGAAGGAAGGATTCCCAAGCTTTCGTCTCGACCGGGAGGCGGAAGCAAATATTGTTGCTTCAAGTCATTAAATGTTGCGTCATATCGTGACATAGCGCCGCGAATGAAGCCTTCATTTCCGACCATAGTTCCATTTAGGCCAAGAAGCCTTAGTCGTTCAACCCATGAATGAGCCATAGAAAAAGGTAGTATTAAAAAAAGGATATTCACGAGCGTCATATTGGAGACCTGCGATGAAATACTATTCTTCCCAGAAAACTACCTAACCTAGGAGATACCTACCTCCTAACCTAGTTGAAGCAGTTAGAAGATATTCTGGTTTCTTATATAGGTACCTACACCTACGCTACCGAGTGCATGGACACCCAGTATACCCCGAGTAGAGGACGGATTCAGATATGGCCAAAAACCGCACGGGGTCAATTATGTCTACAGGCCTACGCATTTGCCAAACTTGTCTCTCGACCTCACCGTTTTTCATCAGAGGTCCGTTTTATTCGTACGCCTCGCATAAGTTAGGAGATACTTAAGGTATCGCATAAACCTTGCATAAATCCAGCGCCTCCGGAGACATGACTGAGTCGAACCTGAGGAAAAAGCGGCGGATGCACTATACCCAATTGATCCAAAAAAAGACTCGATGTAAAACCTATAACCTAAATTACCTTATTACAGATCAGGGCGCTGAGTTGGATGCTGATAATGGGCTTCCAGATCCGCCAAGTCCCGAAATATCCATATGTACAGGGGGCCCCCAACATATCCTTATGTAGACCGCATAGGGCTGTTTGTCGTTGGTAGACTGTTATTTTATTTTCTCTCTTAACACTGAGGCGCAGGAGGGCGCAGCTCATCCCAAAGTTATCCTTGACCATCAACCCAAAGTCTAACCCAATCAGGCATATGTGGATCATTTTACACCATAATAGTACTAGCGCACCCAAAACTCAACTACCATTTCACTAACATTATATTTATATAAATATACGCTTTTATACAGCATTATAAGACTTAATGAAATATAAATAAATTTAATATAATCGATTATTAATTAATTTTTATTTTTAATCTTTTTAATATAAAATATTTATTTTAAAATAAATAAAAGATAAAAAATAAGTAAGCGTACACTTAATCAATTCTTAATCGATTGGAAATTAATTAGATAAAACGCGCTATAATATAAGGAATTTAGTGGTTATAATGCGCTGTACTTACAGGGCATTTAACCTTATTTTAGCGATTAAAAACGCCAAAAACTCACCCCAAAGTCGTACAAAGCTCACCCCAAAGCGGACCCCGTCAAATGCAACCAATCAGAATGTTGGATCCAAGGTCCCAGCTTTTTCCAAATCAGGTTAGACTTTGGGTTGATGGTCAAGGATGACTTTGGGATAAGGTGTAGACTCGATAGTTAAGGATAACTTTGGGATGAGCTGCGCCCTCTTGTATTTTCGATCCTGCTCGTCTGAATTTCATCCATCAACAATTGCGATTCACGGTTCCCGGGGACTGTCGATAATTCAACAGCGTCGCAAACATGTTATCCGCTGCTCGCAGCCTTCAAATATTATGTCTCGCCCCGGCAGTGGTGTTAGGAGCGCTTGAAGTTGATCTAAATTCAAAAGGTAAGCAGTTTTGGTCTCTTCTCTTGGCAGCGCAGGATTCTCCCCAAGACTCCCTGGCGCCGCCCGCGACGAATGCTTAATACTCAATATACTCTTAGAATCCATCAAAAATGCCGCGAAACAGGTCGCCTTTGACTTGATGACCTACTATGATGGCAACGAAACAGGCCATGTACCAGGCATCTTGCCGGGACCGCCGCCGGACGGAGACTACTACTGGTTTGACACCTTCTTTCCCGCGGAGGGGCAATTCACTAACGGTGCTGGACCAGGTGGCAAGGAGGCGCGCTTTGGGGTGCGATGATAGACTATTGGCATTACACAGGTGACGATACGTACAACGATGTCACGTTCCAGGCAATGCAGTTCCAGGTCGGCGAAAACGAGGACTACGCGCCTCGGAATTGGACGCTCTCACTCGGTAATGACGACCAGTCCTTTTGGGGCATGTCTGCGATGCTGGCGGCTGAAAACAAGTTCCAAGACCCTCCTAAGGACAAGCCGCAGTGGATTGCCCTCGCCCAGGCTGTTTTTAACGACCAGTCCGCACCGGACCATTACGATGGCGTCTGCGGCGGTGGCATGAGGTGGCAGATCGCCCCCACTAACAAGGGTTATGATTATAAAAACAGTGAGAAATCCCTATACCCAACAGAGAAAAGGGCATCGGCAATGGGGAGATGAGAAAAGAGGAGAACGGAATAAGAAATAGAAGCCGGCTAACATGAACGGATAGCTATCGCCAACGGTTGCTTCTTTAACATAGCAGCCCGTCTAGCCCGATACTACAGCAACGAAACCTACGCGGAGTGGGCGATCAAAACGTTCGACTGGATTCACGACGTTGGGTACATTGACAAAGATTGGAACGTATTCGACGGCGGCCACGTGCAGTACAACTGTACGGATACCAACCGCCAACAATATTCGTATAACGCCGCCATCCTATTGTCGGGGGCGGGTTACATGTACGAATATGTAAGCAACCTCCTAGAAAGCAACTAAGTAGAAGGAAGACCTAGGTAGCTAACTAGCCCGCAGACCAACGGCAGTAAATTATGGGAGGACCGGATCAACGGGCTTCTAGATGGAATGGAGCGTATATTCTTCGTAAACGGCACGTTGTACGAGCCAAGTTGCGAGGGTGGTTTATGTACCTCGGACATGTTGAGTTACAAGGGATACGTACACCGATGGTTAGCTGTAACAACACTGACAGCGCCCTTCACCCGCGACCGCATCATGAAGCTGCTCCGCTCATCCGCCGAAGCCGCCGTCAAGCAATGTACCGGCGGTGCCAACGGCCGCCAGTGCGGTTTCCACTGGACGACCGGAGTCTACGACGGCCAGACCGGCGCAGGCCAGCAGATGAACGTTCTCGGTGCGCTTACGAGCTTGCTCGTCGAGGACGCGAACCCGCCCGTTACTAACAGCACAGGTGGCACCAGTATTGGCAATCCCAATGCTGGAAATCCCAAGTCTTCGCTGGTTCAGGATACCCCTGTAACCACGGGGGATAAGGCCGGCGCGGGGATATTGACTGCGTTCTTGCTTGGTACTACCATCACCGGTGTCCTGTTTATGGCATTGGATTGAACGTATCTCTGTTCGTTTCTGTTTGATTTTTAGGGGCGTTTTATGTATAAATTTGATTTTATATTCGACAAATTATGTTCTTATATATGCAAGAATTCCTTAACATTTACACTTCGGTCAATGTGTATGTATACCTTTGCATTCGACTAGGTGTGTCTCTTATATCAGGTATGTACACTAGCATCTCGGGAGTTAACTAGGGTATAAATACAGCATTGAAACCTTCATCCGAGGTGCGAGGGTTGTCTGGCTCTGGCGATGCTTGGCCGAACTCGGCATTTTGTTCACTATGGGCTTACGTCCGATACGTAATACAGCAGACGGTGCAAGTAGCAAAGACGGTAGGGGAAAAAAGTGGCAGACGATGGTATGTTAATAGTATTCTTGATATACCCGCTCTCTAC
Organism: Daldinia decipiens; assembly: GCF_022478715.1. Taxonomy (NCBI): domain Eukaryota; kingdom Fungi; phylum Ascomycota; class Sordariomycetes; order Xylariales; family Hypoxylaceae; genus Daldinia; species Daldinia decipiens. The sequence goes on along the minus strand of NW_026054572.1, from coordinate 162,075 downwards.
ATTAATCCTTCATTAATAATTTCACTGAAATCACTCATCTCCAAAAGTTTCCGGTTTGTGGCTCATAACCATCTATTAATATTTATGATTCAATAATTTATGATTCAATACAACATTATATCCAACTGAACTCGTACAGTCTAATAGTGACTGTCATCGATTAATATCATTACCTTAGGTACTCATAGCATTGCCATACCCGCCACCAAGCCAACTGCCACGCGCATAGCACCCTTCACAGCTACGGTCGGCATAGCCGCCGCCTCGGAGACACTACTCGCGCCAGAGGTGCTGGCAGACTCGGCTCCTTGAGAACCTCCTCCGGTTGAGCCTCCAGTTGATGCAGAAGACCCGCCGTTCGAGGCAACACCTACGCTTGTTTCCAGTGCCGCAGTCGGTGCCGGAGTGATGGTAGCAACGGAGGTTACACTGGTTGTTGTACCAGTAATAGAAGCCGAGGTGGCTGCTGAGGTGGCTGCCGAGCCAGAGGATTCCCCGGAAGATTCGCTGGACGATTTGCTAGACGCTAAGCTAGAGCTGGATGCGGACGTGGAGACCGAGGTAAAGGTAGAGGCCGGGGCGGAGTTCTCAGTCGAAGTAGGAGTCGCAGAGGCACCGAAACCCGGCAGAAAGCTGGGCGAATAGGTGGCGGTTCCTTGGTAGCCATCGCAGCCCGGAACGGTTGTCTTGGGCGGTGCACGCCCGCCGCCACAGTCGAGGAAATCGCAAATCTCGCCGGTGTCCGGGACGTACCAGATCAAGCTGGCGCCGCCATATCTTACGGTTGCGGACGATACGCAGCCGCCTATATCGGTCTTGGCGGCGGCTTGTCCCGCGAGCAGTGCGGCCAGGAGGGCCGTGGGTGTTTTGGCATACATGGCGTTTAAGACGGAGGAAAGTATGACAAGAGTAATTGCCAAGAGGTGGATTTAATTCGGACTTGGAGATGATGTATAATAATGTACCTATGTATGTATGTAGGAACGAATGGACGGCAGCCCTTTTATTTGGGATTGCCACGAAAGGAAAGATTTGCACTTTTTAAGGAAGAGGCAAAAGAGGAAAAGGAGAAGAGAGTTGAAACGGCAAAAATATGTTGTCATTTCCTTTTAGCGTACGGCACGGTGCTTCGCCGCATAAACTTGTTTAATTTACTAGTTAGGCAGCTATCGGACTAGAGCTATTCTTGGATAGGAGTTATACGACGGTCCAATGAGAAGCCTAGGAAGATGGTGAGAGCTTTGAAGATTCTAATTCAGGGGAAGTTTTGACTCAACTCATTAACTAGCGAATTAATTCTACTAACTACCTAGGTTAACTACCTAGGTTAACTAGGTAGTTAATAATAGTATAGAATTTTAGACTTAGTTTATTGACGATAGAGGCTTTGTCTCTCTAAGTAGAAAAGGGGTAAGCGTGTATAAGCCTTCGCGTAACAACAGTCAAACACCCTGTTACTTATAGGCTAGATTAAAGGTAGTCACTTGTATTCAACTCTATAAGCCAACATCAGAATATAACATTATAACATGCCAATACTACAAGTGACATACGCCGAGTTCGTAGACGACGTATAAAGCGTCCCTCCGATAAATCAGTGCATTTCTACGCATATTTGAGCTAATTATTATTTATTATGGGTAAGCTACATCATAATAAAATAGATCTTCATCTTGACTTATTAGTTTAGGTACCTAGATTAGATCGGTAACTATTGCCACTAAACTACCTACTCTACATACGGTGACATATCTACTACGTCCTAAAAGCCCCGAGGAGGTCGGGAACCACCAATAAATAAACCGATAAGTATTAATTTATTAAATTTATTAATAATCAAGCAAGAGTGCAAACCGAATTATAAATCAAACTTTGGACCCTGCTCTAGATCCCCAAAACAACCCAATCAAATATTTTCTATCCCATTATCACGTCACCATATGACCACTCCAAGAAATACAATGCGCATCATCGAGATTGGATGATTTTCCAAATGCTGAATTCAACTTCTCAGGCTAGGGAAATCTAGAGCCCGTAGTTATCTCATGGTTGCGACCGTAGCCTTCGTATATCAAATCGCCGGGCCACTTAGAAAGCATAGAACAATGGCCCAGGTACTAGCTATCATCAATGATTCGGCCTCATCTGAATTATAAATTATCATGGTTCAATAAAGTCGCGTCAACACTTCTTGCCCGTATCCTCGCATCATACAAGCATCTATGAGCTTAACTAAACCCACATCTCTCATCTACATAATCTTACTTCCCTAGGATAATAGCAATATCAAACACTGGAACGCATACCTAGCTAATTCAAACCTCAAGATGGCACCTGGAAAGAAAGTTCTCATTGTAGGACCAGGCTTCATCGGCTGGGCCGTGCTTGATCTATTAGCAAAGGAGAACTATGAAATCACGGGGTATGTCAGGAGGAAAGAACACGCGGATCAGATCAAGGCTTCAGGGGCCACAGATACGGTGCTTGGTGACCTAAACGACAAGGCATTAATTACGAAACACGCGTTATCCCATGACATTGTGATTCACACAGCCACCGCAGACCATCTCCCAAGTGTAGAAGCCATCTTGGAAGCCGTCCAGCAGCGAGCTGAAAAGGGGCTGAGCACGATCTATATCCACACTTCTGGAACGTCATTAATAGACGACGGGGCAGCAGGGGCTTATAAGGGAGACAAGGTGTACCATGATAACATCGTGTCTGAGATCGACTCCGTTTCTGACAATGCGCCGCATCGACAAATAGACCTTGCTATCGTCAGGGTCCAAAAGAAGCTAAGGGAGAAAGCCAAAATCGCCATCATGATCCCGCCCACCATCTACGGTTACAACCCGCACCACGGACGACTTTCAATCCAGATCCCGGTGCTCACCCGGTACGCCCTTAAGCACGGATATGCGGGATACGTAGGCGCTGGCCTCCCCGTCGAGAGCAACATCCACGTGAATGACTTAGCGAGGGGCTACATCACCCTGCTACACCACCTGGAGTCCACACCGGCTAATACCCCCGATATCCTCGAGAACCCGTACTACTTCTGCGAAATGACAGGAGACAACGAACCGAGCTGGCAAGATATCGCGTCGCTCATCGGAACGGAACTCCATAAGGCCGGTCTCATCCCTGACTCGAAGACGCGCACGATCCCGCCCGAGAACTACGGCGACCTGTTCATGGACTTCACACCTGTTGCCATCGGCCTTAATAGCCGTAGCCGAGCTGTGCGGTTGCGGGAGTTGGGGTGGAAACCCGTAGAGAAGAGCTTGAGCGAGAGTTACATACAGGACGAGCTGGCGGTGATTTTGAAGGAGGATGTGGACCGCAAGGCTTTTGATGGATACCACGGGGTTGTTGCTAGTTGAAGAGGTTATACTTAGACTACTAATAGTTATAAATTTGTTGCCTTGTTGTTACCCCTCGTGTGGGTATTTTCTCGTCATGTGTGTGATATGTATAGTTTGGTTGGGATCGTAGTAACTGCCAGCTCCTCAATACTGACTGCATAGTGTATCATTGCGATTATTTAAAATATTGTAGGAATAACCTGATTATAGTGCTTATGATAGGTTTGTATCAAACCCGTAACCACCCAGAACAACCATTGAACTGGAAGCCAACCTGGATATAACGCATTTTATACATATGCCCATAGGTACCTATATAATTCAAGCACGTTCACTTCCATTTGACTATACCCCTACGCTTCAATTTAAGACTATTTTCCGTACTCTAACTTTGTATAAAGTCATTATCATTCACGCATAGCTGAACACCTTTATTATGACAGCCATGATTATGACCAATTTTATGTCTGAGGCAACGAAATAGAACAACCCGTTGTCTAGATGTATCTCTATACATACCTCCTACACATACCTACTTAGGTACTCAAATAATAGTCTGCAGTTATTTACATCTAGCTACCTACGTACTAACGTTCATACCGAAAAACTCTCTCCGTGCACGGGTGACGAAATATAAGCAGGTGACAGACAAACAATACATACCTTCCCGCTATAACACGTTCATTAACCTTAACTTTGATATCCTAACTCACTATTATACTATTTTCTCAGGCTTCTATGAAAGGTAATTAAGGTATGTTTACGCAACTCCTCTTGTCAGTTTTCAAGACAGAGTCTCTTGCTCAATGCCGAAAGTCGCTAAACCATAGCGTATCCAGTCCCAAGTCGTCGTTCTAGCCACTTTCATATATTGCAATAGTACACTCTATAGTCTCTTCAACATGCCTAAACTAATTAACTCGGTAGCTTACGAGCTGGGACTGGCCAAAGAAAAGAACAAAGACCTCCAAAGACGAATCCAAAAGCTGGATGACGAAGTCTTACAACTCAAGACCTACATCAGAAAGAACAACCTCCCGTTACCTAAAGCAAAGCAACCAATAACCTCGCAGCCAACCATTGAGAAGGGGTTTCTTAAGACGACAAAAGCTTCGCGCAATAGAAGTATTCAAGCACCTACACAAGAGAAGTCGGCATGTACCGAGAGCGTAGTGGTTTACGACAATGGAAAATATACCGAGTATCCATACACCGAATACAGACACGGATACCGATATGTGGACGGAAACTTGGTGAAAATTGATAGCACCTGGGATAGGCCTCATTACTTGAAATGGACCATATCGTCAGATTATAAGAATAAAGGGCCGGGCCCATGGATACGAGCTTTATGGGAACGCGAGAGAAAGGCTAAGGAGGAAAAAGACTCCCTTGGCTGGGGCAACGAAGAAGATAGCGGCTATGAAGAACCAAGCGAGTACTCGTCCGTGGACGAAGAAGAGCTTGAGAGCCATAAATCTGCCCACGAACTGCTCCGGGAAAAATCGGAAGTTAACCGAAAAAGCCCAAGCCATCTTCGATATGTCCCGATTAGAAGCGAGTGTGTATACGATATCCTAAAGCGAAGTTTACGACTAGCTCAGGAGATATTCTTTCACGGCATCCAGAAATGTTTTCCTTGCTGTGCTGACAAACTAGATGGTCCACAAGAAGTGCTGTTCGGGCGGGTTGAGATTAACAGGTTCTTTGGCGGTTGGGATGGTTGGAAAAAACTTGAAATCCTAGGGAGATCGTATGATGTGAGGTATCTCAAGTACGAAACCGAGGGGGTTACCGTATTGCGCAATACCGTGTGCCATTATAGCCACTACGAAGCTTCTATGAACCTCGAGCACCACGATAGCCTTATAGAAGCCGTACAACTCCTAGCTATTTTCTTCGCAGACGAACGGAGAGCCTTCCAAGCACGAGCCCTACGAGATAAGCTCATCGCGCACGCAGAGCAGTGTCTACGTCAGCTTGAAGACATGTTAATCCTTGCTGAACTACCGGGAGCTCGGCCTTGGCAACCGCATCAAGCACGCGGATTCAAACGTATCATCCTAAGCAGTGACTTCGAAAACGACGACAAGAGCGTACCCTTTGCGGTTTTACGTGCCGCACAGGACTGGAATTTACGACGCCCAACGCCTGTGCGGAAATGGCTACCACCCGAGGAGATTGCAGACCAATTTATTTGAGTCACCGGAACTAAAACTTCAATGACAATAATTCATCGACTGCGGAGCGTCATGCCGTCTTCGCCAAGTTGACACGAGCACTATAATACAGAACGCCTGAATATAAACATACGAAGCAGCAACGAAGGTGGCTATCAAACCGTACTACCACATTACACCCCGGAAACGTGGTCTTCTCTGCGACACCGGTGAAGAAATAAGAAAAACATCGTGGATCAACAGGATTGAATTCGAGAGAATTTGCGGGACGTTATATTCGAAAAGCTTCAATATACCATGAAGAATATTTAACTGGAGCCTAGGCTACGCATGGTAGACGGGCTTGATTTCTAGCAAAAATTCAGCCGGGGGATAATATCAGGCGTCGTGATAGAGATGATTGCCCATGATGGTAGCGGTGTTGTTGTTGTTGTTGTTGGAGAGGGCGGATGTCTCATCTTCTGGCTTGAAATTAAAAACAATTTCGTAGATCTGTCATGCAGCGCGGGTATGTCTAGGTAGACGATTGTTATTGTCTAGATACGATTGTCAGTACTTTATAATAAGACATAGAATCTACACGAAATTCTTCAGCATTCCGTCCACGTATTGAATCAATACCAAACTTGAAAAAAGGGCGAGGGATAGGCATAACAATGCCGGGAACAATGCCGGGCTAAGTTAACCGTCATTTATTGCAATAAGTATCTTAATATAAGATACCAAATATTATATTATATAAGTAGGTATTATTCATACAATCATCAACCCTTTATAATGAAGTTTATCTGCACCTAGAGGTATATAAGAGATTAAGCGGGTATAGCGTTATTTATACTCATAGTGCCATCCTCTTCTTCGAGGCCTTGCCGCCTCGGGCCGCCGCGGCATCGTAGAGAGCCTGGATGTCGGCTTGCCACTGCTTCTTATCGAGACGAAGTATACGACGGTCGTAGGTGAGGAAGCCGTTGACTTCTCCTTCGACATCGGTGGTTTGACTGCATCGGCGTTAGTTATGGCTTGCGATATGAAAGTGTAGAAGTTGAAAAGGGGGTTATAAACTCACGTCCACACAGCAGCTGAGCATGCGTACTTCTCGATCTGGTCGCGCAGCTCGTTTAGTAGGATATGACCACGGTAGTTATACGCGTCAAGATCCAGGTCGATCTCGTAGGTCTGATTGATGCTGCTCACAGCGGCTTCTACCTTCCACAAGTGTTCTTCAGAGACATTGTGACCGATTCCTCCGAATTCGCCTTGGATTGCGATGCGCTGGTGATCGTAAGGAGTGGATTCGATAGAGGAGAAAGGAGTACCACACTGCGGGTTTGCGTAGTGATGGTTGTCGTGCCAGTCGCCGGCGCCGTGGTCGTGCCACCCAGTCGTAGCGTCGACAAACCTTGTAGGGTCAAGCGCCTTGACGCGGTCCGTGAGGTTGAACTCTGGGTAATAATCTGTGATCTGACCCCACCCCTCGTTATAGATGACCCATGTGTAAATGCTGGGGTAGTTCTTGTGCTGTTGGATGAGAATATCGAGTTGACGTTCCCATTCGGCCTGCTCCTCTGCATCTGGTGTTCGAAGAGGCATAGACGGCATGTCCTGGATGAGCAACAGTCCGAGTTCGTCGCAAGCTCGGTAGAAGAGCGCGTTCTCTACTTTGATGTGCTTTCGCAGCATGTTGAGACCCAAATCCTTCAGGACCTGAAGGTCGTAAACCATGGCTTCTCGGTTGGGCGGCGTGTAGATACCATCGGGCCAGAAACCTTGATCGAGCGTGCCGAACTGGAAGATGAATTCGCCGTTAATTAGCGGGCGCTTAACTCCGTCGATCTTGCCGATAGAGAAGGTTCGGAAGCCTGTGTATGAGTTTACAGTATCCTGTCCTAGCTTAACAGTGATGTTGTAACTATATTGATTATTAGACTTTTGGTGAATTGGTCAAAGGGAAGGTTATACACACAGAGTTGGCGAGTCCGGAGACCATAGGCTGGGGGAGTCCACAACGAAGTCAAAAGGCTGGTTGGCAACACCCTTCGCTGAAGCCACCTCCTTTCCTTCGCTATCGATGACGGAGATGGTAACTTGATCAGAACTCTCATGGGCAGTTCCAACAGTCACGTTAACTATATAAATAGTATATCAGTATGAGTTGTGAAGCGCGCCCCCTATATAAACTGACCTTGTCCGGACATGTCAGCGATGATATCTAGCTGGTTGATGTATGTTTCTGGTACCGACTCAAGCCATACCTATTGCAGCTAGGGTCAGTCTTGCGCAAAGAATATTCGTAAGATGGAGGACATATAGAGGTAGGCACTTACGCTCTGCCAGATACCCGAGCAAGGTGTATAGAAAATGTGCGAAGGGTTACGAGCCTGCTTGCCAACGGGATTCATGTAACCTGCATGAATATTAGCAAGTGATAATATCAAATAGATAAAGCATAATCACTTACCTTCATGATCTGTGGGGTCAAATACGAAGACGCGTAAGGTATTAGTGCCATGAGTAGTAAGATACTTGGTGATATCGAAGTTAAAATGCCAGTAGCCTCCCCTGTGAGTGCCGACCATGTCACCGTTGACATAGACAGTCGCCTCGTGGTCCACAGCTTCGAAGTTTAGCAAGACTCGACGACCATCTTGGGCGAATCCGTGAGGAACGTCGAACTCGGTTGAATACCAAGAATACGTCTGGTTCTGTTGCATAACGCCAGACAGAGCACTTTCGATACACGACGGCACGAGAATATCCTGTTGGAAGCTGTCATCAGCAGGCACAACCTCGCCTCGGTAGGCTCCCTGCTTCCATCTCCAGATGCCGTTCAAGCTCTGCCAGTCAGACCGTTGAAGCTGGGGGCGCGGATATTCCGGCCAAGGATCTGTTCCAACAGAGTAGGTCCAATCAGTATCAAGCGGAGGAGTCTATGAAGTGTAAGCTATTGATCTCGTTAACCAGGACAATTGGCTGGGATGCCCTGACCTGGACTTTATATCCCAATGCTAGGTTGCCCAACATTGGGACTAGAGTTAAGAGGTTTGTAAACAAGTTAGAATACATCGTGTTTACTTCCCCTCGGTAGACTAATATCTTTGCGAGAGGGTAAAGCAGGCCGCTGGGTGCAGAGCGGTTCGAGAGCTCGGTCGGGTCGAAGAAGAATCTTGCGAGACTGGAGAAAGGCTCGACTCGTCATGATGGAGCAGTCTGGCAGGCCAGCCGTTGTTTAAATAAACTTCTGAGATGGTACAAGATGTGAAGGGGAAAGCTTCACGTCAAAGCTACGCCAAAGCTATGGTAGGGATTCTCCGCAATTCCAGACTGGAATGTTTGCTCACCTTCCTAATCCTGACGATGGTTAGCCTTTAGCGGCTTGGATATAGGTACATAGAACATAGAACTACTATGTACTTGACCCATAGTCGATGTACGATGAACAAAAGACAAGGTGGCAAACCAAAACGAGCGCCGTCACCGCTAAGTCAGAAGAGCCTGGTACTTATTCATCTAGCCAACAGTGTTAGCTGCAAAGCATGCTTGGCTCTTAGTCTTAGTCTTAGCATAGGGAGGATATACGACAGCTGATTTTATGAGGCTGCGTACATTATATTGTTATTGGACGATCTTATAGAGATTCACTAGGCCTGGGGATCCAAAGCCTGTGACCAGCGGCTCCACTGGAACCAAGACGGTCAGAACAGGATCGGAATCCAATCGTGATATTCGGGATTTCATATCCCCAGGCTTTCCTAGCAGGTATTACGTATGTAATACATATGTAGTCTTATACATATGCATTGCCAAGGTAACGAATCCTCATCGGATAACCATATTAGTTACCAATTATAGGTAGATCATGTATTAGCAGAGTCATTATGGCTTGACATAGGCCAAGCCAATTGCGTACTCGGGAAAGGTAAAAGCGAGAGCGGCAGGGAAGATTGAATAGTTAGGGTTGTACACGCATCAATATAATCAAGAAAAATGCCAATGCTAATGCAGTACGCTTCTGGTGATGTAGTCAAGGTAGTCAAGGTAGAGTGTCCGTTGGTGAAGAAAAGTACACAGACGTTGGACAAATAGACCAGGCTTCGGTATCCCCCCCGGACTGCCGGGTCTCGAAAAGAGAAAGCCTAGCGTAGCAGTAGCGCGGCCAAGTCAGAACTGATATCAACAACGGCACAGTGACCGAAGAATAAGAAGGAATAAAGGACTGACGGTCACGAGAGCGCCGCGAGATTAAAAAGGACCGAATCCGATGTGCATTAGCTCTACCCGGCGTGTCCCGTTCTTCGCGTGCAATGCAGGTTTTGTAGCATAAGGCTGCGAAATAAAAAATAAGATAAAAGATAGAAGGTAATGGTCTGCAACTTGGTGACCGGTACGGTTCGGAAGTAAAGTGAAGAATCTCGGCACTTGAGTCTAGATTCATCAATAATAATAAAAAGAAGGTCTAACCAGAACTCCCTTGCGTCCGGATTCTTATAACGTGACTACTTAGTCTAACTTGGCAGAATAATGACCCTCAGAAAATATCAGGTCATCTATGGATCATGGCAAATAAGAAAAAAAGGCGAGATGTGAATTAGAAAATCATCACGGCCGAAGTGGGTCAAATTCTGTAGGATCCAATGTTTAATTACCCCGACTTTTTCTTAGCGTAGTTTGTACACCAAGCAAATAAGGTGCCGCAAATGTGGGGAGAAACCAGGGGTAAGAACCAGTCGAATCTTAGAGAAGTTGGGGAAGTGCTCGTAAGGCGGAAGCGTAGGTACATGTATAAGTGTATAAGTGGTACGTACAGCTTACATAGACGGAACTTAGAATTTACATGTACATAGTACCTAGACAGAAGGAACCGGGTAAGAACCGGTCAGGACCTCGGCAGGAATCGGCAGTCCTAACACTGCTTGGATTTGGTCCAACACCGGAAGTATCTCTTAGCGATTGGCAATCGATGATTAGTGTGTCCTTGGCTAACAATTACCCATCTGGGTTAATGCTGGTCCTTTCTATGCGGGGCCCCAACTTTTGCTTTCTATCACCGCACGGGATTGTTACATAGAAAAGAACAACATGTTAGGAATGTATTTCTAACCAAGTCCTTCCCAGGCGCGCGGCATCAATAAAGAGGTTAGCTTGTCAATTAGCAAACCACGATCTAAAAACATCTTTCCGGCACGTGGCTGGGTAGTAACATCTTACGGTAGATCCCTATACACAACTTTCCAAACCGCCGGAAGCTTGTTTGGATGTACTGATACCTCATTGTACTACTTCATCTTATTACATGTGTGACTATTAAAGGGTTCCTTAACTAAACGGCCACTTTACCTGGATGGAATGTACATGTCCAGGATGTAAGCGGTTTAAATACGTGACATTTTAAAGCAGTGATCTTGAGGTATGCTACCTAATATAAGCCGTATAATACAATAGACCACATAGTATGTATACCTATACATGTACTAGACCAAAGGTAACGTGGGGGACTGCTCCTCATCCCAAGCTTCTCCGCACTTGATGGAACGGAACTTAACTAACGCCAAACTAGCAAATGCTTGTTCTCGATTAACATCCGTTCCTTCAAAGTCACAAATATCAAGTATCAAATATCCTCAGGAAATTTGATCTGATCAGTTCCATGTGCAAATTTTCGCTTCTTACTTTTTTCGATGATCCCCTTACTTGAAGCTTTCCGAATATCACTACGAACAGACCGCTTCACGTGCCCGCAACTCTACCTATTACACAGTACTAATTTTCGTATTCCTCCCATATGTAGAGCCAACAAGAACGACAAAACAATAATCTGAGTGACTTGGCAGTCCCACTCAGGTACTGATGGCTGTGATAGTATCGTTTCGTGAGGCAAAGAGGAAATTCTACACGCAATCACCAATAATAGATGTAAGGGCTGGTTGTCGGCGTACTTCTCTAGTCATTGGAGCGGTGTCTCTAGTTAGCCAACTACCTAACCTAGCTAATCTAGCGCAATGCTTGTTATTATTTAGCACGACCAGGGTATGCTATACACTACCCCTTTGCGGTAGACAAAGGTCACGAGATTTAACATGCCTATGTTTTCCTTTGATATATTTACCAACATGGTCCTTGACCCATTACACATCGTTGGTGGCGTGTCTTTGTTACCCTAAAGGATAGTAGGATACCCTAAAGGATAGTTGGATCCAGTAGAACGGCAATACGTGGTACCATGTGTTAGGTAGTTTTACGATAACTCATTAAAGATCAAATATTTGCCAGCATGTTTGGTCTGTAGCCATACTTCGGGGAGGCACTTAGACCGGCATAGCTGTGGATAGGACGACATCTAAATTGGACACGGACGCGTGTTGACTAGGGCGAAAGCTCAATCGCAGTAGCTGAATGAAGTGTAAACGATGCCTAAAGTTACCTATAAGTTTATCAAAGTCGCTGTTCGTACGAAAAGGATTTACGAATATCACCATTATGACGTATAAGGTATTGTGATGAGGTCATGTCTTCAAAGCTACTTACCAAGGCATCGAGGTAATATTCAGCCCGGGCATAGCACTTGGCGAACTCAACACCCAGATCTATCCAAGCAATATTGAGCTTCTATCCCATCACGCAATTAAGGGTGCCATGTATACGCGAAGCAGGCAATCTTCCGGTCGTTTAGCTTTCTCGACCGCCAACTCCTCATCTACACATCGCTCAGGAATATACCCTTGTTCGCTGGGGTATCTATGCGCTTTGTAGGCGTGCTTCTGTAAACTATTCCGCTCTTCTGAACTCTCCATTCCTAGCTGTTAAATAGCCTCCACTAAGCGACCATTGTGCGCAGTCTAAAGAGCATCGTCGGAATCGTGTCGATCTAGAACCGTATTTGGATCTCGATCCCGCTTAGTTTCGCATCGATAGCAGAGACTGTCATTAGATTATCATCAGAACCACACCCATCGGATAATTTATACGAGTCGCTTGGTCCGCCAGCTCCTCTTTTGCTTATTGGCTGTCGCTGGAGGCGGGCAAATGAAATAGGCAGAATATAGGGCGTGGAAATAATCGCAATCGCGCTCTAGTCGGACGAATGAGCGAGGAACTCAGGGCTTATCATAAATACGATCGGTGTTTCTCGTAGGGCGTGAAAGCTATGCCTCGTCTCTCGTTCGCCGCGTCCGCCAGAGGCCTTGCCCTCCTGTCCCTCCAACCTTGGCGAGCGTATGGATTGTTGGTCATAAACTGGGATTGATAGGCATGCGATCCCTTTGTAGGACCTGAGTGACATGTGGTAGATGCCTGTGTATTGGTCTCGGATCGCCTGGCGGTTGGACGGCCATCGCTAATACATTCTTTGACGACGCAGAATTTGTTTATTCCGACAGCAGAGACGAAAGCTATGCGTAGCAAAACCCGGTTAGCCGACACCGAACTCGAGTTGCCGAGTGGGCTTGCACTACCCGATACAATTGATCACTACCAGGCTATTTTCCATAGTGTAGGTTCCCATGAAGCTTAGCCTTCGTATGGTCTTGGTGGAGGAGAAATCGTTAAGAACAGCCTACAGGTCACCACCTTTGTAGTGGATAAGCTTCGCCAATGCCCCCTCCGACGACAGGGACGAGGACGACTGGAGAACTGTACCACCTGCCAGCTAGAACAATACCTTCGAATGATCGATAATGAGCTAAAACTGCGCAACACTGCCACTACTTCTAACAAGCGACGACGAGGTTGATCGAATTTGTGTATAAGTAAATACCATTAGAAATACGTTTAGATTCAAGAAATTGATGAGTAATTGAGAAGGTGACTGATAAGATGATAAGCCCTAACACAAAGCTTGACCCCGCATCACCCCCTCTTTTGATTGTCCGCCGGCCAAAAAACTAAAGAGAAAAAGATGGAGGTTTGAATTGATATGGTTCCAAGAAGGATGCGCAAAAGGGGAGTCACGATGATTTTTTTTGGTGTTGTGAATCAAAGGCATGTGGGGAAAGACAAAAGGAGGGGTGAAAGCGGAGGTGGGGTATAGGGCTGTTGGAGTGACAAGGGGGTCTGTATGTATATAGATTACGTAATGGGAAAGGAATAACGAAATAAAGAAATGACTGATTCTGATTGGTTGGTTGAATTGTGTAAGAAGTGAGAGATTTACATACTTACGGTTACATAGGTCAAAAATGGTAGACCTAAATCAAAATATGCAACTAATGGAGATGTAATGACCGTCTTATAAATATCACTTGTCAATCGATTGAATAATACTAATAAGCAGGTAATTTCAAGCCAATCCCGCCCAGTACGTGTCGACCAAGGTAGCAAAAGAATCTTCAGTCAACACGGCAAACGAGCTGAGATTGGGTGCCATTTCTTTCACCAGCCGCGCAGCATTTGCCGCCTGGCTGTCGGTATTGTCGGATGCGGGCGGCATCAATTTCCCTAGGACAAGATCTTGCAACACAGGAAAGAATACGCCGCTTCCTTCGAGATTTTGCAAGTCATAAGATCCCCAGAGCTCGCAGTCTGTCATACGGCTCCCGCACTTTCGGCCTAGTTCGATAAGAGCGGCCTCCGTCAATGAGCACTCGAATGCAAGATGCAGGATTCTGAGGTCAGGCAAGGCCTCGGTAATCGGGGACATGTAGTCGCTTTCTAGTTCGGGGGCTCGGACGTGGCCTAAAATTTCCAGCTGCTGAACGTGCGGAAGCCCTTGTACGAGATGGACCAGCTCGCCGGGGCTGATAAGCGCCTGCTCCGTCGTCGAATATTCCAGCTTCAGAATACGCAGATGTGGACTGGAGGCGGGTATGACTTCAAGAAAGGTGTGCGATCCGGTGGAAGTAGGGCCGTTGCTCATAATGGTAGCCTCTAGGTGGGTGAGCTGGCGTAAGTGAGGTGGAAGGCGGACAAACCCGTCAAAGGTTGCCGTACAAACGAGCTTGTCGAGGGAGGGAAAGAGCTGCGCTTCACCATGCTGATTGCCCTGCTGGCTTTCGGCCGAGGATACGAGCTCTGCAGTTATCGTGTGCTGAAATTGGAACGACTGCAGATCAGACCGGGTGGAGAGAGCGACGAAGACGTCGTCGTTAACAACCCGATCCATGCCGTACATTATTGCTAATCTCTTCAAGAAATTGGCACCTTCGAGGAAGCGAAGGAATCCTTCTGGAGAGATTAAGTTGCGCAGGTTGTCAATTAGAACCTCCTCAGGCTGCGGGCAAGATTCCTAGAGTGAGAACTTCATTAGCGGATAAGCTCCCCCGTCTCGATGAGTTTGAATGCGCCGCGGAGAGATATGCATGCCTGAAGTGTCTCCAGAAACCGATCAGAAATCGGTCCTCCGAAGAAGATGAATTCCTTAAGAGCAGATTGGAGATAGGGTTTCAACAAATGCTCCTCGTTCTGGTCTGATGCGTCGAGTACAAGACGCTCCAGCGTCGGAAACTTGATGTCTCTGAAAGCACCATGATGCGTAGAATCGTCGGCAGCAAATTCCAAGCAGCGAAGGCTCTTAGCACGAAGCTGGAGTTGCTGCGGATCCTGTTCGGTTAGGAGGGCAAGGGTAGAGACGGATACTCTGTCTTCTGCCATGGCTATTGAGTTATCTGGATTTTGGAGGATTTGCTAAGGAACTAGAGAGGTCCAGGTTTGGAGTAGTTGCTGAGCTTTGAATAAAAGAATTGATTTTAAAAGGGATGACAGTTGATGGTCGATGGATGGTCGATGGATGGATGTAGAAGTTGTTTGCTGTAGTTAGGCTGGCGTGTCTGCCTGGTGATTGTTTCCATACCTATTACGAGTTCTTGACGCAAGGTAGGTTATGGAGTTTAGGACAATGCTCACATCAGGCTACCTATGTATGTAGGGCGGCGTCGTTCATCTAGAGCTGCCATTCTAATCTCCAGGATGTTCAGCTAGTACTGCTCTTCGGATACCACCCTATCTAGGTAGTTCCAATGCTGTATACTGATCGGAAGTAGTCTATTTCAGCCAGTGCCACTGTACTTAATATCGCGTCTATCCAATAATGGCCCACAGCGTTATTCTAATTGGAATGGGAAGGGTCATTCGGACAGGCTGTGACACCTAATATGTGGTATATTTGATATTGAGTTAACGATTGTAAGCAACACTCTTTCAACGGTTGATAATGTATACTACAGCTCAGCTAGATATTTCTAACCTTCAGCCCAGTCTATGCAGTTGGATATAAAAGACCTCTCAAACCTAGTCTCAATGTCCCCCAAATCCAGCTTCTACTTATCTAGGGTTAATCGAAACCGGTTTCAATCTTCCACTACTATGTGATTCTCATTCATTATGCTCTGCGCAGCCGTAGGGTCTATAGGAGCCATCTCTTTCGACCATGAATCTTTAAACCAAAAAACCAATCCCGACCAGGAGATTAGCCACTACGAAGAACTCTTGCCAAGGAAAGGCTGCTCTGGCAACCGAAAGCCAGAAGATATGTGTATGGGAAAGAAACTTGCGCAGCGAAACTCCTTTCACAACTGGTGGATGAAGATGAATATTCCAGCCAGCAGCAAAAATAAACTAAATCCAACTCAATAGTAAAAATAGCGGCGGTAAATGCTGTGCAGTCAATGCGGATGGCTCAAGGGGCCTTGATGTTAACAAAGGCATTGGCCGAGAGGACTGTGGATATTGCTTCAGTGGCAAGTGTAGTGCTTAGCAAAATGGAGTGTTACCTACCTGGCTTGCAAAGGAGACGGACGTTTCGATATTGAATAGGTTGAAAGGCTGACGGAATATTGGCTGACCCTCATTTTTGAACCTGCTTCGTATCTTATTTCATATCTAGATACCTACTTACCCGGGTAGATAACATTCGTTTATGTTTAATTTCTCTACATAAAGATCGAGAAGCTTTACTGTGCCTTCACCGCTCTAGACATGGATGGCTTTTATTGCGTTTGCCTTTCCCCTATTATTCCCCAAGGTCACCTCTCCACCATCGTGTTACGATCCCGCCTATTATCACTACATGTAATAAGACGATGTGTACCGATGGTTCCTTGACTTGAAATGTAACGGTAGACTAGGATAGATCAAGCTATTGCTGAATGTTCGTAAGAGAAATTTTGGGAGACTCTCCTTTCAAGTTCCAGTTCCAAGATTGCTCGAAGGCTTATATTGATAGGTAGCTGAAGAACGAATGACTAGATACACAAGGAACCCCCCCTTTCATATACTGATTCTGCCTTCCTTATAATAGCTAGATATCATAGCTGTTCTGCTTCCGGGCTCTGCTTGTCATCGGTTTATTTCATGATGGCCTTGCTTGTGACGGTCGGTCGTAACAGGATCCCTCGCTTGTCGTGGCCGTACGCTTCCGCTTCTACTGAGGCCCCCCCCGATCTTTCTGTATCCGACCAGGATTCTTAGGGATTAAAACCTAGTGTCCACGTATCTGGATCGAGAGGATCGTTTACTACACGATATGTAAGATCCCATTTTTCTACCACGGCTCTTTCATTTGCCCATTCACGCACAACTTCGTAATTCCGGCAAGTATGAATGACATCCATTGAAGGCTGATATATGCCCTGTGCATCATTCCACTGTCGCTTATTAGATAATGCAGTTGGACATCGTACGTAGTTAGGAACTCGTAGGTGACTGAAACCCCTGAACGATTTGAGCCGATACAGATTTTGTACTTACTGATCACGCATGTCAGTATTTCCGTCTAAACGATGAATTTCTCTTGGAATTTCTCAGTCGCTCACCTTGAAACGGTATTGGAGCCAGATCCACACTGCACATCACGGATTGTCGAAGGTACTCGACACAGTGATCTATGTGATAGAAATCGTCGTGAGATTGATTCATGTGTTTCATATCATTCTCAGAGTAATATTCCGGATGGAGCAGCTTGCGAATCATGTTCTAACAAAAGATTGTGAGGTTAATAATGACTTGCGAGCCAATGTAAGTATTGCTTACTAGACAGTGAAGCGCGTGGAAGACGTCTAACCCTACTACATATCGCTGTTTTTCATCATGCGGCAGCATCGACGTCTTGTTTGGCAGCTTTTCTGCCTCGTCCCTTGTGATCGCCACAATTCCCACTTCGGCGCGACTAAGTTAGCTATCCTTGCATCATGGGTCGTAAGATCATACTGGAATAGAGATCCTCCCAGTTCTTATCGAGCTCTGGAGATGGTGGTCCAGAGTAGCCATTTGGATTGGAAGCTGAGAAGGTGAAGAATTTCCGTTGTTCATACTGAATTAGATGCTGCGCTGGGCCTATTAGAATGCCCAAGTTAGCACTCGTACTTGAAAGAACTACACCCATGTTCGAATCTAAAGGGGAAAATGCTGACTATATAATTGACTATATAGTGACTGATAACGCGATTTGTAACTGGCCTGTAGCTGGAAGTAGGAGCCAGTCCATAACAGCACTACTATAAGCAGCAATATCCAAGGTGTTGCGCATCTTATTCTAGAACAGTGAAGGGACCGGCGCTGTATTTGATCACTTTGGAAGTCCAAGTCGGATGTCGAAAGCACTAAGCGCTCCGTTTCCATACTATACTTCGAAGGGTGCAATTCCTCGTTATGAAGATCGTCCCTTCGCGACGAGGGAGGGCCAACCAGTGATGACATGGTGAATAATTGAAGGTAACTGAGTGTAGAACAAAAGTCTGAGGAATCGTACACTGCTAACTCACTGGTCCAACATATGGAAGGACATCGGTGGACTGCTCATTCTATTCTATTGACTACCTAGGCATCCCACCTTGTCATACTTCCATAATAGGGATACTACGTTCTCTACTCGGGGATCTGCAATGTACCTACGCATCAATATATTATGCATTCTCACCCGCCAAGCTATCTGTTGCTGCATGGTATAGCATGATTCGTCACCCTTGGCAGGTTGGTTTTCGTGGTGCATGTGCATAAGCCAGCTGAAAAATAATTTACATTAGTGGTTCAGCCAACGGGAAGTACGTTATCCAGTCAACAACCAATACAACAAATTTGACAAAAAGCAACTTGATATTTATCACAAAGATGCATGGCTCAGCTGCTGCTGATGTTTCACTATAGGGAAAACTTTCAGAACCTTGGAGTGAATAGACATGAGAGTAGACATGAGAGTGAAAGCTGTGTCTTGCCCAGTATTTGAATTATCTAATGTATCATTGTAGAGTCTGCTAGCGATAAATTTACATATTATCTGAGGCCTGCCTAACCCTACCTCCAATGGGATTGTCCGTATTCTCAACTACCATCGTGGCTCTGTGAGCTGTGCAACCCAATGCTATCTAGAGACCCGTTGAATGAGTTCTTCTTTGTCCAGTCAAGTATGCGATCAAAGTCACGGCACTTATGAGGTACTGTAATCTCTTGATACATCGTGTTCAGCGTCAAGTCCGCATTGCACATGAGCTCTTGCCTGATCCAATCGATACAGTGCGGAGCATGTACCGTCCTCAAGTCGGGAAGATTATACTTATCTCCCTCTCCTGTAAGAGCCCATTTCACCGCTTCCTAAGAATATGTAAAACATTAGAAATCGATAGTTGTAGCGTCATATGTCGGTAACATGTCGTTAACATACCAGACAGTGCAGGCTGTGAAAAACGCTCACTTGGTACAGCAAGTGACTGCTGTCAAGTGGCGAGGACATAGTCGCTTGGTTCGGGACTATAGTGCTGGTTGAAGGGATTGACACGATACCTCCTGAATCTATAATTCTGGTCGGTATTATATCAAGAGATCAGAATTTCACATCGACGTACCGGGAATGAAGCTTCTCCAAAAGGTGTGATTGTAAATTCTGGCATCAATGTCTTCGTGGTGGAAGATCACGTCGAAGTCAACCGTTTTTGCATAATCATGTAGGGCCAGGTCTCGTAATGTTAATACTTCACGCATTTGAGGTATGTAAGATATTTTTGCTCACATGGACGAGGTATATCTTGCCGAGCTTGGTGTAGAGATACAGTCAAAAGCAAGATGGCAGAAAGCTCAACAATTTGAACTATGATGAAGATAAAACCAAAGGGTTTCCCAAATCGTATACGAAACTTGGGCTGCTGGGGCGTTTCATGGTCGCCATCACCAATGGGGAGGTAATTGCACTCTGATTCTGGCACTGCCATGTTTGGACGCCATAAAATATGAGTTTCTGATAGAAATGGTTGAAAGGGGTTTTCTTGAAAATAATGAGCCTGACGTAACGAGATTTTCTTCAAATAAGAATAAGACGGATCTCAAGCGCTTACTGAGGTTGGGGGGTTGATATCTATTAGCCACTCATTCTGACAATTGAATGGACAGGTGGAATTTTCATGTCTCTAGATATTTAGTTTCGCCCCAATAAGAACCATATCATAGGCGGCTGAAGTATAGCATCGATTGGTCGATCACCTTTGCATGGCGCTATCTTTATGCAACAACATGAATACTGTCTTGGCATAGACAGGAAAGGGGATGATGGTCGTGTTATCTCATGTAGCCTGCCACCTCAGCACTTTGCCCTGGTCAACGATATCTCTTTGCAGGTTGCAGTGACGCCCCGTTATCCCTAGGCCCAATAGGAGCTTTGCACATCGGGTACGATCAGTTAAATCAGGCCAAATGACCGTTTATACTTGGCCGGCAACAAATCCGGTGAGGTACGCTTGCTTTTGAGGCTTACTTGACTGTATCCTCGAACTGGCCTGGAAGTCCTTACAAGGCCATAGCGCTAGCTATATCAGCTACACAGGATGCACTAATCAGACATATAGTATCAAATATATACTTACGTATACCTTCAGTTTATGTAATTGTTACGAGAATAAGAAACATCTACAATCTACGCAGGCTACCTAAGCCATATCAGATCCCAGTCAGGTGAAGCTATTTCCCGAATTGTCGTACGCACTGGCTTTAGGACAAGTAGATATTTCTGAGTTACAAGGGCACCGTTCACTAATGTTCCTAACCTAGTGTTTTGGAATCATGCCGTGTGTTCAAGCTTGATATCAAATGTATGCAGCATGTGGATAGTTCTCAAGTAGAGAACGTGGCCCGACTTTCTCTATCGCCAATTGAACGATTAGGAAATAATATGCGAGCACAGGAAATATACACCCGTTGGGGTAATCACTGGCCAGCTAAAGATATCACCCTTTACGAGAATTCGTGGCTCAATATACACATTAATATACACATTAGGCCATGCTCGATGTGCTAAGGGGATAAATGCTCCTAGACTACAAGTGAGATATGACACGATCGGATTCCGAATCTATGTCTACATCAAAGGTAAAATGATTTAATCACGGTGATCGCTGAGCTTAGTTATAAATTTCATAAGACGACTAAGACAAGATTGATAAACGAATATATTTGTGTAAAATCCCAATGCTACGCGAGGGAAATTATAAGCTCTTCAAATCATAAACCATAACAGACTAGCCTAGCCAAAACGAATGTGTAGTTCGACAGAGATGCAGTAAGATAATCCGCATTCCCAATCGTAGACGTAACGCTATGATGTATCCCAAGGAACAGGCCCTATGCTATGTTAGTCGGTATCTAAACAGTATTAGAACCTAACGGCGACTGACCTAGAAGGGACCTACACATAGCTGATCTCCTTTCAAGTTTTCTGCTTAGCTCTGCTCCTCTCGATGGTCCTCGCGCTTGGCCGCTGCACCCCAGCCAACAAAGACGAGGTCAGGCACACCCGCTTCGCGCTTGGTCTTTTTACCCCAGTTATAGAAGAAGACATCAGGCACGGCCTCAGTCTTGTCGTTCGCGGTGCGCACTTCAGATTTGGCTTCCGTACCAGCGCTGGGTGTTAGCGGAGCAGCACTGCTAACCGCAGCAAGGATGAGGGTGGAAAGGCTGACAAGTCCCCGAACCATGATGTCGAAAATTTTATTTTTTTTTTTTGGTTCAATGGTAGTATGAGATGAGTATAGAAGATAGTCTGTATGCGCTATGGGAATTATTAAGCAATGAGGCATCGGCGCGGTATATATAGATAACTTGACAGCTTGACAGCAAGTGAGAATACTAAACTCAATATATCAGAAGGCGGGCTACTACCACATCACTTCTGCACTCTTGTTGTATATCACTTGTGCATTCGTGATAGCACATGCCATGGTGAATCGGGTTCGTACCTGAATCATGCAGTAATACGTGGGGGTTTCACGAGGGAATGCTTCTGCAGACTAGATTTCCGTCCTCGACCTGCTGGGACCTGACAAGAAACGGCAGAGCAGCATGGTACACCGTGAAAACCCGTTGTTGTGCATTTTTGGCTGAGGTGCGCCGAGCTGAAATCAAACCATACACGGGACAAGACTCCAAATTTTATTAGATATAGCGATGCACCTAATCAATAAACATATTGGTGGCGATGCTCCCATGATCGACGCATTCTTAAAAAGAAAGAAAGAAAATGATATTGCAGCTCAGCAGTGTATCCGATTGGTACAGCAAGTCGGCGAAGATGCAATGTTTATTACTTCATCATGTTTTCAATTACGCATTGAGGATCAGCGACATGTAGACATGTAGAGTTCCGCATCTTCCCGTAAAATGCTTTATTCAACACCCGACACTCGACCGCAACAGTGGCCACGGAGTGGAATTATGTAGCCTAGCTGGTTGAGAACTATCGGAGGCCGCTAAGAGATATCGTTCTGAGAATCAGTCTCTGGTTGCGAGTCTGAAGCCAAGCTCTCGGCCAAGGTCATTTTACTTCTGTACTTCTTGTCGACACATTGGTAGCATTGATTCAATTCCTCTTCCATTTTTTTTTCTTTGGCTAGTTGTAAAGGGTCTATGAACTTTCGATAGTTGCTGAGATACCTTCGTTGGTCTGCGGAAATGGATCAATTTGAGAGAGAAGCGCTGTTCAATGAAGACTTTACACAGATTAAAGACCGCTCCGAAGAATATCAAGATAGCAATAACTTCACCAAGGACCGGTATACTGTTTTTCATATTATTAACCCGTGCATTGTTATCCCATGGCTTCTCGTTGTTGTCTTATCAATCATCAATTTGTTGCTTCTAGCAAAGGTCCACAACCAAAATGGCACTGTAATTGCAACGGAGGCATTATATAGCAAGTCTGCCCTCTTTGGTGGAGGATTGATATATCTTCCCAGCAAAAAAGAGAGTTAATTTAAGCTGACGGCAATGGAGTTAAGGCCCGGTTGAACATCTCATCCGGCATGAGGAACGGTTATTTCAGTCATCCTTGAGTCCAAACCTGACTCCATATCAAGGAGCCCCGTCTCTTGAAGTCGACGGAAAGTGGGAAGAGCTCTATTTGAGTAAGTCCTCAATTACTATAACCTTGAAATGATGGTCCAGTCGTTGATAGTGTGCTTTATTGGAGAGTATAGTGGGAGATATAGCAATATCTAGCGACGAAGCCGGCAAGTTATTGAACCAGACAGCAACGATACGAAACGACCCACAGGGGAGATACATAATCAATATTGATGTATTTCACTCCCTTCATTGCCTGGTAAGTAAGCTTGAGTCATGCTATGATCTTCCCCATGCCCGACCTTAACGACTGTCATGGTCACTGACCCCTTGTCGAAAGCATTCACTTCGGAAAGTTGTGTATTCAGAATATTACCTTGCGGGGTCTGCTGCGACCGCAAAAAAGCCCCCCGGCTTTGATGTGAACCACTTGGATCATTGTGTTGATCATCTCCGCCAGTCACTGATGTGCGGTGTAGATATATCGGTGATGCCCTTTGAAGGTCAGCGGTACCCCTATATACAATTTCGGGATACATCAAGTAGTACTAACGCCTGTCCGTAGTAAGAATCCCTCAATCGATCTCCCTTTTCTTGTCAGCCCTATCTCGACCACTGTTCACCTCTCCACGAGCACGCCACGAGTACAGTTTCATATCAGCTTGATATCTTCTGTAGTACATTGATTAATGAATACTCTTTAGTGGTCTGAATCTAAACATAAGTACGTACCAGAGTTCGAAGTACCTCATATCTGCAGGAACTTTGATTTGATTCGCGATTGGGCACGTCAGCATGCGGTGAGGGAGAATCGTAATGGAGAGATCTTGTCAGAGGGAGTAGTCACAGAGTGAATAAGTCAGGAGGCAGTATCAGGGTATAAATGGAATTGGCCAGAAATAGGGTTAGATCTATACTACTACACGGCTACTATATAGGAGTTTTGCTGCTGCTTTTAATATTCACTCTACGTATGACAACAATTATAAAAGCATATATCGTATTGTGAGGGGCGGATTTTCCAAGATTAAATTACTTACAACAACCACATATTTACGAATAGTTACATAAAATATTCATCTATTTAAAATACGCGATATTAAGCATTGTGATGTTAAATATTAACCTGTAGCAGTTACCGGGTGATAACTAGAGTTCTCTAGTCAAAATATTGGCTCTCCTTTACGCGCCAGAACTGGCTACCTACATGTAGCCTAGAGATCGATGACATTGTTACACTACGTTCAATCAACAGCCTGCGGTTTCCCGGCAGAGTAAAGGGATCTCGGATCGCAACTAGGCTAATCTGGTATGTCTTATGAGGGGCAACGCTTGAGATGTTTTGTATGTGCGGAATACACTACAACGAGTTTGAAATCGAGCCCGCTAATATCACAGGATTGCAATCCAGGGGGGATCGGTTCGCAGTCTAGAGTTGGGTCACATTCGAGATATATTTGCCTGGCAAAGCCCGCAATATGCGCCTTGACAGATTTTGCATATTCATAAACGTAACGAGACATGAGACAAATGATGAAATTTGGAATTTCTTGTCCGTATATGACGCTATTGTCTCTGAAGTCCGTCTAGTTTGTTGCCCCTGAAAAGTGCTGTCCCCGATATATGTACTATGCAGGAAGCTCAATACTGGCATTGACGGTTTCGGCTTTTTGGTATATAAAAGGCTTCATTGGCAGATACAATGGTCGACCGCATTGGGAAGGCTTATATGGTTACAAGAGGGATCTACTCTAGTCGCGTAAGGGTCAATCACATCTCGGGCAAACATGTTAGAACTGGTACGTTCATAGTAAGGTTATAGATTCGATATAATAGCACCAGCACTCCCAACCGGATAAATTCTAAAACGCCACGTCGGATTCGTCCCTTAGCCGTCAAATCCTAATAGTACAATAAATCCATCTCCAGCTTAGCCGTATAATAGGTACAAGGTACAAACACGTATACGACAGATGCTCATTCTCCTAACCGATAGCTAACTAACGTCTCAACTCGGTGGCTAGTGGTGCTGAACCCCCGCAGCTGCACCCTCTCGCCGTTGACGATCTCCTTGGCGTCGCTGTCGCCCCATTCGACAGGCACGTCGCTATCTGCGTCGGCATACACCAGGACGTTGAAAGTGCAGTCGCCGGCCAGCTGGGGTAGAAAGGTAACGGAGGCGGTGATCTGGCGGAAGAGGGCGGCGATCTCGGCTTGAATCTCGGCCTCGGTCTTGGAAGAATCGGGGAGGGCCGTGTTGGAGGCGGACGGAGGCGCGGCGTTCTCTTGGTCGGGAGACGTCTTGGACTTTTTAGATTTGCCGGTATTGAATATGTGGACGTCGAACTGCCATCGCTCGACGTGCTCGCCCGTGTCTTTGTCGGTGATGACGATGACCAGCTTGCTGATCTTGCCGCGCTGCATCCATTTGTCGAGCTGGGACATGATCTTCTTGATGTACGCCTTGACTTGGTCATCGGCAGAAACCAGCATGTTCAGGCCATATTTTTTGACGCTGGTTCCGTTAGTCTGGGCGGTTGACAGAAGCGAGATGGATCGGGTCGGGGCATTACGCACGCTGTGAAATCTTCGGCGGGGTAGACACCTCTTTGAAATCTATCGTGGGATTAACAAAAGCGTATAGGATCGTACGGAAGTAGTCTTGTTACGTACAGGATGGTATGGATCGAATATTGGAACTGGAAGATGGACTGTTAGCTCATCGCTGCTTCGTGGGGAAGCCTTTACGTACGAATTCCGCCACAAGTTTGGCGCTTCCTTTGAGAGCCAATTTATGAACCTTAGATTTGTCCTTGTCCTTTTCTGGTGCGGTCGGCGCCATCGTGATAGATTCTCTGTCGCGTGTGCTGCTATCGACTTTGAACTTGAGCCTAGAGGTTGTAAGCGTAGTGGTTTGTTTACTTTCGGAAACTTTGGCGGGGTGACGAATTAACTAGGTTACTATCATGTTATGTATTGTGGCTAGATAGCGATAAGATAAGAGATTATGTTTATCGATAAGGACTAACTACCTAGGTACCCTTCGAATTTGGGAATTTTTGCTGCAACCCACCGGCCGCGAATAGCTTCATATGTTCTTTATCTATCCAGGTATTCTTCCGTGTCTTGATCCAAAGTTGACAAGGCCGAGAAAGCTCAATTCGTATGGATGGGTGGTAGATTCAAGTCTCCACTGGAGTTCGTTCTCATGCGACCATGTCTCCGCTCATCTTCCCTTCGCACGGCTTATAACGCCGGCGCCTACTCGCAGACGACATGGCCTTCTCTAGACCCGAAGCTACGATGCCGACGGCGGAATGGATTGATAGGATGGCCAACTATTGGACCAGACGCGTATAGTACCCTTCGACGATATAGCACATTAAAAGCAGGAGTAATGGGCGATCTTGAGCGCCGCATCGCTGCGATCCCTATCGAGCGCTTTCGAAACTTTTGTATCGTGGCGCATATCGACCATGGGAAATCCACGTTATCCGATCGGCTGCTCGAAATTACGGGCACTATATCGTCGTCTAATACAAACCGCCAGATCCTCGATACCCTCGAAGTTGAGCGCGAGAGAGGCATCACCGTTAAAGCTCAAACTTGCACCATGATCTATAATCATCACGGTCTCGATTACCTGCTGCATCTCGTCGACACGCCCGGCCACGTCGACTTCCGCGCCGAAGTTACGAGGTCGTACGCCAGCTGCGGAGGCGCTATTCTGCTGGTCGACGCGAGCCAAGGAGTACAAGCCCAGACCGTCGCCAATTTTTATCTTGCCTTTGCCGAAGGCCTCAAGATCCTACCGGTCATCAACAAGATAGACATGGTTGCTGCGGATGTTCCAAGAGTCCTAGAACAGCTCGAATCTACCTTCGAGCTGGATTCTAGCAAGGCTATCGGAGTAAGTGCAAAAACCGGCCTCAACGTCAAGGAGTTACTGCCAGCCGTCGTAGAAAACGTCCCGGGGCCTACAGGCGACGAATCTAAACCGCTGAGGATGCTGCTAGTGGACTCGTGGTACGACAGCTTCCGCGGCGTTATATGTCTGGTCCGGCTTTTCGACGGCACCGTGAGGGCAGGAGACAACCTCGTGAGTTTCGCGACGGGAAACAAGTACACCATCGGTGAGGTCGGCATCAGATATCCTACACAGGTTCCGCAGACAGTCTTGCGCGCCGGCCAGGTCGGTTACGTCTTTTTCAATCCCGGCATGAAGAAAATCCAGGATGCTAAAATTGGCGATACGTTCACCACCGTCGGCTCGGAAGACGTTGTCGAGCCGTACCCGGGCTTCGAGGAGCCCAAGCCCATGGTCTTCGTCGCCGCTTTTCCTACGGACCCTGCCGACTACAGCCGCCTAGCGGACAGCATCGGCCAGCTCGTGCTGAACGACCGCAGCGTGACCCTCTTCAAAGATCACTCCGAGGCGCTGGGAGCAGGCTGGCGGATCGGCTTTCTAGGTAGTCTGCACTGTTCCGTATTTCAGGATCGACTCCGCCAAGAGCACGGCGCAAGCATTATCATCACCGAGCCTGCCGTCCAAACCAAAGTTATGTGGCGGGACGGCACGGAGGCAGTCCTTCAAAGCCCTGCGGATTTCCCGGATTTCGACGACGGGCGCACCCGCGGCGCCACCTTTTACGAGCCTTACGTGCTAGCAACCCTGACGGTCCCAGAAGAATATCTCGGCCGCGCCATAGAGCTATGCGAAGCCAACCGCGGCGAGCAGGAGAGCATCGAGTTCTTTCACGGCATGCAGGTCATCCTAAAGTACCGCATCCCTACGGCGCAGTTAGTAGACGATTTATTCGGCAAGCTTAAGGGCGCAACTAAAGGGTACGCGACTCTGGACTACGAGGACGCTGGGTGGCGCGAGAGCAAGCTAGTCAAGCTGCAGCTACTAGTTAATAAGCAGCCGGTGGACGCGATCTCGCGGGTAGTGCACCTATCTCAGGTGGAACGGCTAGGCAGGCAGTGGGTGACCAAGTTCAAGGAGCACGTACAGCGGCAGATGTTCGAGGTCGTGATACAGGCGGCGGTCGGCAAGAAGATCATCGCGCGAGAGACTCTCAAGCCCTTCCGTAAGGATGTGCTCGCCAAGTTGCACGCCAGCGACATTACCCGCCGTCGGAAACTACTCGAGAAGCAGAAAGAAGGTCGCAAGAGGTTACGTTCGGTCGGCAATGTTATTATCGAACAGGAAGCATTTCAGAGGTTCTTATCCAAGTAGGTTGCCAGTGTACATCGTCTAGATATATATGCGAACACCCAAAGCGCTATATATCTCTAGCAAGCCATAATATCAACTGTAAAGTATATTGAACTGTAATATAACCTGAATATGCCTCGCCACCTTCGATTTAAATAGGGGTAAATTAAGGCTTCTGAAATTATAAATAGCTAACTAGGTTAGGAGGTTGTAAAATACTCGGGTTAGAGATCGGGCACTAGGTCACCCGCACAATAGATCCTGATCGGGAAAATAACCATGGACTATAGGTAAGGCGTGTATTGACGACTGGTTTATTTAGCAAGCGGCACAAAACAGAAGAAAGCTAGCATTTCTTTATGGATTCATATGGTCCTTACAGGGGGCGCATATCGGGGCTGGGTTAAACTCGACCGTTTTAAACAATAGCAACGGTCATAGCCACGGAGACTACAAACACTGAGGCTGGCCTGGTGTACTTTTCGTGCTTGAATTTATACTTGCGTGGTCAATATTAAGACCTGCTATAAAGAAACGGTAGCTACAAGGGGATGTAGTAGTTGATAACATTGGAAATTTATCTAAAATCCTAGCACTCATTTTGTACTAGGTATTCGACCATTTCCACTTGCGTACCCAGACGACCTCTAATTAGCAGTTAATCTCTACGCATGATGCTGGCGTCATTTTTTTTTCTTACCGCAGGCAAAATATCGACAAGTATCATAAGTCCGCATTCGCTGCATCTACCAACTACGAAAGGAGCGCGTGAGGTACGAGATTCTCCGCCATCATATCCTCGAGTTGTTTAATAACCCACTCCTGACCTCGCGGGCTCGCGTTGAATAAGCTACCGACGTCGACTTGCGCACCCTCCTGGGAGTAGGCTTGGAGATACTGTGCAATTATTGACTTTATCGAAGCGATGTCTCTGTCTTCTTCGTCCGGAGTCAGCCTGCTCGCGTTGCGGTAATACACCTCTGCGTTCTTGGCATTCTGAGAGGCCGTGCTTACGGCTCTCCGATATGACGTCGGCGGGAAGGCCATAGTATAAAGATATAAGCACGCGTCACCGCGTAGGAGATGAGTAGTAGCTAGATCCTCCTGAGGAATTCCTCGTATAGCCGACGCAGACTTCAGGCTTGCTATGCTCGCCGTGAGAACGTTCCACCGCAACATCGACTGCGACTGGGCGTCCCCGCCGTCGAAATCTGTTAGTGCCGAGTTGAGCGCCAGGAGAGAGCGAGCATTTGCTATATGGCCTTCCGCAAAATTCTCAAGCTGAAGTTCCGCATTTGCGAAAATAGAATTTAGTTCTCGACTGTAAGTTTCGGCGTCGATCTTCCCAGACCTGTAACCGGCTTCTAGCATCACCGAAACAAGATTGGCTCTCGCTAGAGCGACTTCCTGTACCCTGTCGTGCTGTTCACGCGAGATGGCCTGCACCTTTTCGACGAGGCCTGACGAAACTTCCTCGACCCAGGCGAGCATATTTGTAGGAGCAGCTTCTGGCGAAGAGCTCAAAATGCTACACAAAGTGGTGAGGGTAGCCAGCTGAGCGAGAAGCGTATCGATAAGCGTGTCGCTGGTGACCGGCTCAACTACGTTGAACCATTCTTCGTCTTCCTCAGCACTGCCAGACGAGTTATTTCCTGATCCGGAAGCTGCTGCTGCTTTGTAGCTCGCGTCTTCTCCTTGCTCGTTGGCAAAGCGTTCCTGCTCGAGGAATTCCTGGTATTTTTGCTCCTGCAAGCTGAGACACGCGCTTTGCAGGTCGAGCGCTTCTCGGAGCGCCTTCAAAGCTTCAGCCTCTGTTCCAGCAGCTTCGTCATCTTCATCAGTAGCTATCAGCTCGGCGATAGCCGTAAGAACCTGAGAAGTATTAAATAGCGCGTCCGAATTATGCGGATCAAGCTTTAACGTGTATCGATGCGACTCTAATGCCTCATCCAATACGCCTCTTAAGGGCTGCTGCAAATGCTCGACAAGAATGGGATGCGTAGCAATCTCCAGCTGTACCCGAGCCCTGGGGAAATTGTTAGCAGATGCTTCGTCGGAGAATGGTGATGCAAAAGAATAGAAAAAAGGCTCATTCGGAAAAGAATCCTTACTTGTTGTAGGCGAGGTCGGTGCTTTGAGGGAACTTGAGAAGCCCTTGATCGTAGACATCAATAGCGCGCTGGAAGAATCGCATAGACTTGACGGCATCTCCCGCACGCCATTTTCCAGCGGCTTCTTCAAAGTCGACGCCGGCAGCTTGGAAGTCGTCTGCCGTGTCCAGCTTCTGCTCTTTTTTTGGCCTGGCTTTTGATTGCTTCGTAAATGATTTTGGTTTCGCCATCTTAACCGATATGAAGGCAGTTATCGGCTTCTATGATGTATGGCTCTCCACTGATTGAGATGTTGATTTTTTTTCGGGGAGAATTTTTTAATTCGGGGACGGGGTACGGGGGTACGTAGATTCGGAGGCCGTGTTTCGGCTAAAGAGCCCCGCACCGTACGCGGAACGGCCCGTCTATCTAACGCTACCTACGCTTCGGCAGTTCAGAAGACCGGTCACACATAATATCTGCCAGGTAGCAGAAATTGATTGTACTACAACTGGTAGGTGCAGTAATGATAATGACGAGGTAATTCTCTGGAAGATATCTATTGTACTTTACAAATAAATACACACATCTACTCTTTATGCGGCATTCCCCGTTGCCTCCTTGACCGATCAATTTATAAATATAGATAAATGATAAATATTCAATATTCAATTTATCATTCCGCATGTGGCCCCCCTTTTAGTCGGTCTTTAAGAGCCTTTTGGTTTTAACTGCTGAGGGTTACTCTATGTCAAACACTATGCGAGCAAGATGAGAATAGTATTATTGTAAGAGCTATTAACCTATTTCAAGCTGGTCCATTAATATAGTTTTTTTCTAGCTTCTTCCGCAATTCAGAAATCCGACGGAGATAAGTCTCATGACGATAGCTTTGCGACTTGGACTATTCGTAGGCACGTCTTGGAGGACAAGCCCCAAGGGAGCTTAGTTAGCCATTGAAGGTTAAACATAAGCTTGTAATGAGCGAATATCATTCATCGCCTCTAGATTCCTTCTTGATATAAGTACCCATCAACGCAGCAAAGCATCGCGCGTAGATGTCAACTACGCTTAAGCAATCTCTTCACGTCATCAATATCTGACAATTATTGAATCTTAGATACGAGGCTGACGACACTAAGAACTTCGCATGTGCCGGGCTTCGACTTAGCTGACTTCATAGCAACAATTAAGCTGTTCGAGATGAGACTATAAACTTCAAGTCAATATCGGAAGCATCCAATGAGTATAATCTTAGCTACTCACAACACTATACGATGGAAATATCAGATAAGGGCAGAGATAGTTAACGAATAGTTATCACACGTCTGAACACTGATTGCCTCGTATAGTTCTCTTTATTGCTAGCCCAATATGACCAGCTGAATGTTTCATCGTGAACTCCGCCTGGGCTTGTAGGACGCAGTAATAGTGAAGCTAAAAAAAGAATTACCAAAAGAATCATCATGCCAATTCCAGCTGGAGATCTCGCAGACCGTAGTGTTTGCTTTACCCAATAGTAAGCTGATTATCGTACTCCACACGAGCCAAAATCCGTTTAGTTTCCTATTTGAGATGCGAATCCTATAATTTATCTGTCGCCGGGCTGAGCCAAGCCTCATTTGGTGGCGTCAGCTACATTCGCATGACCTTACATTGACTGGTATCCTATCTCAGGGGCTCTCTTTCCCTTTCGAGCCTCATCAACGGCTGATGAAACCATGACAGTGGCGATAGGGCAGGAGAGGTTATGTTTTCAATGACGAAGACTTAAATAGATGGATATCCGTGAACGATATTCACGTCTTGGAAGATATTCCACCTCATCAACCTCATCAACCTCATCAACCTCATCAACCTCATCAACCTCATCAACCTCATCAACCTCATCAACCTCATCAACCTTCTCAATTTACTCGGTATTATTAATATCTCTTAGGCTTTTACAATTAAACCGCACAACAATGAAGGCTGCTACTACGATCATCGCTACGCTAGCATCAGCCGGCTTCGTCCGCGCTCATGTTGCTGCGTTTACAAAGGGCATGTACTGTCTGGTAAGCATTCTCTCCGTGTCCGATCATTGCCCGATAATAACCTAGCTAGAATGGTACGGAACCCGGAGTGGAAGACTTAAACACCAACACCGTCGTAAATCCCCTTTTCCAACTCCCGAAGAGCCAATGGTGGATGCAGCACGATCGCGGCTGCGACTCGGATCAGTTCCGTCCTAGCCCCGGCGACTTTCTAGAGCTCCCGGCCGGCGGATCCTTTACTGTCGAGTTAGCCCACAACCGTGCCCAAACCACTCTCTCTTACGATGGGAAATTTACGTCGGAGTGGCCAGATGGACAGCAGCATCCGGAAGACTGGCACAGCCCAACTCCCAACGACTGCCTCAACGCTAACCCGGATGGTATGGGGGGCGCGATGCATACCCACAACGAATCGACTGCCGCCGGCACCGCTTTCGCCATCTCCTACAACTCGGATCTATCCAAGGTGACGATGGAGAACTTGGCGGTATTTACCGTTCTAGAGCAGTATGCACATCCCCGTAACCGGACGACCGCGTACAGACGTAATAGCTAACAGCGGCGATAGCACACCATGGAAACGCCTAGCCACTTACCAAGTGCCTCGCGACCTACCACCATGCCCCGAAGACGGCTGCTACTGTGCGTGGCTGTGGGTTCCGGATGGATGTAAGCCAAACACCTGTGCTTTTCACTTAGACGCTCTTCGTTTATCCAGGAGCTGCATATTGACTTCTACTAAGGCGGCGAACCGAACATGTACATGCAAAACTTCAAGTGCCGCGTTACCGGCTCTACTTCTACGAGAACGGTTGCTCCCGCTAAGGCGCCGGTACGCTGCGACGACGGAAAGACCCCCTGTATTTCCGGAGCAAAGCAGATGATCGCTTGGAATCGTACGTACATTCTTTCAACCCCCATTTCTCCCCCTATTGACATGACATGCAGAGGCCGATGGCAACAACGTCGAGACACCGGCCGGCGTGTCTCCGGGTTACAACCAGAAGATGGGTTGGCAGCCCGGTGCGCAGAACGATATTTTCCAGTGAGCGTAGAAGTTCGATCCTCTGCTCAAAGGGATACAAAAACCAACCTCGGCTTCCGTTATTTTCGAATCAGATATGGATAAGGTACTTTTGGTTGGTTGTAGCATATTATTTCTTATTGGTTTACTTCCACTGTCTATTTTGCTGTCGAGTATATAGTCCCCTCAAGTATATAGTTGATCAATCACTTTCATTTCTACGAGCCCTAGACAGATATAGTTTATGAAATACGTCTTAACGTGCTGCGTGTGGATTTAATGACCGATAATAGTATCCATAAACCAGGTCTACCATAACGAAGCAGGCAAGGCAACGTTGGGTTAAATGTATAATTAATGACACAATGCCCATTAATACTACCTATCCGAAAGAGGATATATTAAGAGGGGAACTTCGTCAATCTGCATGGAGTCTGTTGGTTGTGGTATAAGGAAGATCGTTACACAAATAATTCTGTTGGTGTCTAAAACCGCTTCATGTTGGTGGTATTCTAATATGGCCCCCAGTGTTATATCAAAGGGATAATGAGCCAACACGCTTAATGTAACATTACTGCTCGCATTATACTATTTCTCATAATATTTATTGGTTTATGTGATCCAAGAATAGATCTCAACGTACCTGAGGTGAGGAGAGCAGGACAACCTCAAAATTCATTATCCCGATTCATTTTGCAGAACGTGACCCCTATTTTCAATCAACCAAGTTTTCATCACGCGCTTCCCGAACGAAACTAATATACTGAAAAGATTCGACAAACCTTTGCAACAGTTCTTTTTGACTACTCTGCTGCTCTTGTAAACCAGACGAAATGGTCATCTCGGTATCCCAGATAGAAGCAGCGTTGTTGGTGTTATCTATTCCGTTTACTTACTTTTTCATCGCCTCTGTATTAGAGAAACGACAAAACCACAGCACTTTTCTCAAAGTATTCCCGGAAGTCGGCTTTCGTGATGAGTGGTTCCACGGCGTGCGAGCGACATTCCGGTCCCTATTCAAGACAGCAGAATGGGCTTCAGAGGGCTACTCTAAGGTGATAACCTCTTAATCACTTACATGATTGCCCCAGAAAATCTAACATCTACCAAGTTCACTAAGCATGATTCTCCATATCTAATTCCAACTATGGATAGAGGGACAGTGATTATCCTCCCGACAGAACAGATGAAAACGCTAGGCAGACTACCAGAGGACCAACTGGACATCTTCGGCACCCTTCAGGAACAGATACAGGCAAGATACACCGTTCGCGACCAAAGAGTCATTCTTGACCCTTACCACCGGTACCTCATCCCGAGCCAGCTTACGCGAGATCTAGATGCGCTTACGGGGCCGATGGTTGCTGCACTTGAAGATGGCTTTAAGTCTTCGTGGGGGACTAACTCTGCATGGACGGAGGTTATGATGTGAAGTACCTTGCAAGCTTAGAAGGCCAGTCGGTCGCGCTCTTTGGCGGTTCAATGCTCATCAGCATTACACCAACGTTATTCAGACCCGTCACCGGGTACCTGGTTAAGCTTTGGTGTTGGTACCATGCTAGAAAAATCGCTAAGATTTGCGGTCCGTATATCGAAGCAAGAATCAGGGAGACGACGCAAGAAAAGATTAGGGTCGCTGGTAGCAGAAAACCCGTGGTAAGACGAAATGTTTGACTTATAACTGATAACTACGCCTCTTACCTCGCATACTTTGTTCACGACGTAGCTTGGCTGACTTCGTATACAGAAAGACGCGCTCCAGCTGATTATTGATGAAGCTATCTCCCGCGATGATGACACACAATTATCGACGAGCCTCATTTCTGATCGGCTTCTTATAACCAATAACCTATCCTTACATAGCACGACCTTGACGTTACATAACTTCATAATGAGCCTTATTACTTCCGACCCATCTCTAGGGTATATTGAGGCATTGCGAGAGGAGTGTGACAAGGCGTTGAGCGATGTTGGTGGGACGTGGAACCTAGAAGCGATTCGAAAGCTTAGACTTGTTGATTCTGCAATTCGAGAGTCCATGAGATTGATACCTTTTGCTTCTGTAGCTATGGCTCGGACAGTCTGTTGCCCCCCTCTATGTCCTCTAGTTAAAATGGTATACCTAACAGAGTTTTATATTAGGTGGTCGACCCGAAGGGCATATCCCTTAAGCACGGCCAATCCAGCGTTCCAGTTCCTCAAGGTACGATCTTGGCCTCGCCGATAAAAAGCATTCATTGCGACGAAGCCATATATCCAGATGCCCACCGTTTTAATCCTTTCCGGTTTGTGACCACCGAACTCCAGGACAGTAAGTCAGGCGGCCAGAAGTACGTGACAAGTAAACCTACAGCCACTCCAGATGATAATTTCTTCGGTTTTGGGACTAGCAAGAACCCGTGTCCCGGTCGTTTCCTAGCTGTTCACGAGATAAAACTCGTCATAGCATATCTGCTAACGAATTACGATATCGAATACGCCAAAGCAAAACCACAGGGCACGGATTTATTGGCGATGAAGGTGCCGAAGATGGACGCCATTATACGAGTGAAAAGACGTTCTGGTTGAAGGAGGTTTACTTCTATGCCGCGGCTCAAAAGCACACGAGGGACTTTTTCTTCCAAAATAATCATAAACGTTGACTACCTACCTAAAGGTAGTTGTTAATAGGAGTAGTGACATTAATCAAATTTTGATGTTTATTCTACAAGGCTACCTAATCAAAGGGGTAGTTCCGTGGTGCACCGCAAGGGATGAGAACGGACTATTAGACGATCCCGAATTGACATGTTTTTGGCAATGCCCTATCTATCAAACGCAGCTCAGCCGCCAGGTAGCCCTAAACTATCTATGCCGGTTCGGCTCCGTACCTCGCCTGTCATGCGCGTGTTCTTCGAAATCTAAAAACGCCGTAGGTGGCTTCTAACAGCTATGTATGCCCTGGTCGTTCGTAAACACCGTCGTCTCGACTAGTCTGTCCCACTTCGTGAGCCGCCTATCAATTCACGCGGTTGAAAAAGTAGACGTATGCCGTCTTCTTCATCTCTTCTACGTCGCCTGCTTCTACTACCTTCTCGTCATTGAAGAGTACCCACTTCGGCGTTGTCGTGTCGAGCAGCTTGCGGATGAATGCCACGTAATGTCTATAGTTGTGTTAGCGCCTTATTGCGTACGCTTGAAAATAAGTAGGCAAAACTTACCCTGAGTGAATGCTGGTTCCCTTATGGCATACGATGCTCTGCAGTTGGAACCTTGCTGGAACCTCGGCGCTACCTGCGGGGACGACCTCCTTTGAGGACGGTGCGGCCTCGTCGCCAAAGTCGCCTTGGTCGTCCGGGTGGCTAAACAACCATTCTACCGCGCGCTCTACGTCGCCGTTGGTCTCCTTTAGAGCTTTGCGGGCTTGCGGCGCGCCGAATCCCATAGACCCTAGCATCTCGACCTTCTCGGGATCCACCGCAGCATTGCTTCCGGCGCCGGTAGAGGCGACGACCAGAGGCTCGTCGATGTCGGCATCTTCCATGTGGCCAAACAACCACTCCATCGCCGCGTTGACATCCGAGTTACCGGTTGCGTGGAGCGCCTTTTCGCATCGGTTGCGTGGGAATCCCATGGCCATGAGTCCGTCCAGCGCAGCCTCGTTAGGCGCAAAAGCCGGAGCGGCAGAGGCCTCCTCTTCCGGCAGCAGTTCTTCGGACGGCTGTAACCCGGAAGAGAGATATTGATCGAGCAGGAACGGCTCGTCTCCCACTATGACCGGGACGTCGACCTTGCGGGGCACCCAATTCTCTATCGTCATCTTCCGCGCGTTGACGACGAGGGTGGTCGGCAAGGTCTTGAATAGGGACCTCTTCGTGAATCCGTCCTTGCTCTTACACGACGCGCACGTCAGCTCCACCACTTCCATGGCGGTGAAATTGTCGAGACACTGCTTAAGCGTAACCGGCTTGTAGCGATCTCCTTCGCCTTCTACGGCTGGCAGCTTCTCCAGGGGCACGTCGATAAAGATACCGTCCTGTTCGTTGCTGGTGTAGCGGACCCTCTTGCAGCTCATGCACTGTAGTCGCTGTTCAAGGACGAACCTAAACGACTGGGTAGGATCCTTTAGGGGTGTCGAGTGTTGAGATCTGGTTATGAACTTGACTAGGTGCTGTAAAAGCTCGAAGGCGTCCTGTTGGCGCATCGTCGAAAATTCGGCGTGTCCGCGGCCGATAAGGTGCTTTAGCATGCTAGGCGACAGACCTTTCTGGTATGGGATCTCGGGGGAATTCTCGGAGGCTACGACGTCGGAGTCCGGCTTCGAGTAGCGACCTGATAGTAGGCCGTCTCCTAATTTGCGCAGCTGCGTTTCGAGATCTTGAGCCGGATCGGGCACGATGGGCAGGTCGACTTCGGGAATGTTGTACCGCTCTTGAAATGCGGGCAGGTCGAACAGGCACTGAAGTATGCTCGCGAGGTAGCAGCTATTACCGAGATTCTTTAGTCCGGTCAGGCCAGGTCCAAATAGCGGTTTAAGTTCTTTTCCGTCTTCGGTGGTCATAGAGAATTCCCATCGTAGGTTCTGCTCGATCTGCATCTCGGTCAAGCTCTTCTCAGTCTTGACCTGGTCGGAGACGATGATTCCCCAATGCGCCAGATGGGTCGCGAGGTCGTTGTCCACGCGCTCCTCGTCGCATTGGTAGCAGTACACGTCTGCTGTGCCTTCCGGGCTGATAGATCCTAGCTTGACGGCGACCGCGTGTCTCGACTCGGTAGCGTGTGCCAAACCGTGGGAGTTTCCTCCGACGCCGCCAAACTGAGCACGACCGCAACCTAGGTTACCACATTCCAAGCATAGCCAGAGGTTCTCTTTTAGATCGCACTTAGAACAGTGACCTAAGTCGCTCTGGAGCTTTCGGCTTTCGTGCTGCTGTAGGAGAAGGATGTGTTCGCAAGATGTCAGCTCCTGCTCCCAAGCCTTGACCTCTTCCTGCCGCGAGAAAGTATTCGCCTTGAGGATCCCGTCAACGATAGGTGCGAGTTTCGGGCTGGTCTTGTCGAGCTCGGTGGAGCACTCGTGGCACTTGACCGCGGTCGTGATATCGTAACGGTCGGCTTCGGTCTCGGCCGCGATGGCTAGCTTGGTTATCTTCGTGGGAGGCTCGTCCTTTACGACCCGCTTCCGAGTTCGACGGATGTTTAGAGAGAGCGGGTGACTGCGGGTGACGTGGTGAAGTTGGGAATGGGTGCGAACACCTAGACAGCCTCCGTTGAAACACTGCAGACAGACGTCGAGGCCTTGGGCATCGTCCTAAGCGTGTGAGCATTATATTATGACGGTAAGGCTGGCTTTCGGATTCTGGTGCGAGTTCTGGGAACTTACGATAGAATCAAAGCATTGAGTGCAGTCTTCACGATAGACCGACTCAGCTGGGGTTGGGGGATGCAAAGCTGCGATATAAGACAGGCACGTAAGCTACGGGCGAGCACGAGATTTACGCCGTTCTCCCCCAGACTTACAGATAGAATCGAGATGTGGACATGCCATTTTGAAGAACGACACGAAGACGGTACAGGTATCGGGTTAGAAGAGTGCTGAAATGACAAAGTTGTATAACGGAAGACGGGGTGGATGGTTGAGAGAAATTGCAGCAAGGATACAGCGATAAAACCGGAATGTTCCCAGCGAGGCCGCGAATGATGTTTATTTGCTACCAAATCGCAAACGTGAAGCGTGGGAGCGTTGGAAGCTACCTCATGTATGTATTGTACAAGGAGCTTCACGGCGGCGGGGCTAAGACTTTGTCGATGGAGGGGTACAAGTATTGTACAATCTGCAGTGCGAGGCTACTATAGAGATTTCCCCACGCTGCTAAATATGTACGTAACAGGTACTGCTGCTTGCCAGCTGACAGCAGGAGACAGGCCTAGAAAGTTCGGTCGAAACTATCGGACTCGGGCCATGTCTGCGCAGCTGCAAGACCGGATCTGATAAGGTGAAAAGGTGGGGATAGCTATAACCGACCCGCCTCCTTACAGTGCATATACAATCTCCGAGACTTATGATTTCATCGCTAATTTGAAGTTTTATGATTCGCCATAGAACCCAAGGTCCATTTTAATACCGAGATCGCCGACAAAGACCGCTTCACTTTTTTTTTTGGGAGGGGGGGCTACGTTTTACCTCATCATCTCCGATTCGTAACCCCCAACCTACAAATTTCTACGTCTTTGCTTCCACCTCATCCGCAATATAGTCCTTTCACAATCGACATCGCGTGTTTAACCAAGAACACATCAAACGCAATTCCATTTCCATTGGCATTAATCAATCTTGACCACATTACAGCTCGCATATCTCATATCTCAAAATGCTGTCGCGGACGCTAGCAACCGCTGCTCGACGAGTAGTCGCATCGGCTACTCCTCGCGTCGCTACCCGCCAGACTCTCAACCCGGCCGCCAGCATCGCGCGCCGATCGTACCACGAGAAAGTGTTGGACCACTACAGCCGACCGCGCAACGTAGGTTCTATGCTCAAGTCTGACGTTGACGTTGGCACCGGCCTAGTCGGCGCCCCAGCGTGTGGCGACGTCATGAAACTTCAGATCCGGGTCGATCCGAAGAGCAACACCATATCCGACGTAAAGTTCAAGACCTTTGGCTGCGGCAGCGCTATCGCAAGTTCGAGCTACCTGACAGAGCTGGTGAGAGGTATGACGCTCGAGGAGGCAGGCCGTATCAAGAATACCGAGATTGCTCAGGAGCTTTGCCTACCGCCTGTCAAGCGTAGGTTTCCATGTCCCTATACTTCACGTACGAATGAAATGGTTGGCCTATATATGCTAACGCTTTGGTAGTTCATTGTTCCATGCTAGCCGAGGATGCCATCAAATCTGCTATCTCCAACTACTACAGCAAGAACCCCCATGCCAAGCCAACAAACCTTGCCGGTACTGGAGCAAAGATGCCCAGTATTAGCGAGGCCGCGACGGCGACTGCTTAAGGGTTGACGTACCAAACTGAATTTGAAGGATACATTCGTTACTTGCATGGGATACGGAGTTCAGATGGGGAATCAAAAGTCGCGGCTTTGATATGCGGTGCAGACGGGGATATCGATATGCGACTGCTTACGATAATATGATATCGCTGTGCGTTGTTCTGTTGTGAGGGATTTTTGATGTTACGGCTATTTTCAACTCCGACCGGGGTTGAATGCGATGGACTTTGATTTTCTCAGTAATCCAGTTATCAAACTTGGGTTTTTCGAGCACTCATTAAGAGATGTACCATAGTCCTCACTCGGAATAAAATCGTAAAATCGTAAAACCGTATGGTTGTTTTTGTTTAATTATTGTTCAGTGAGGTGCGCGGCCATAGTATTTACTAGGTTACATTGTAGACGTCGAGATCTAAAGTAACTTGGACACTTTCCATTCGCAGTCCACATTTATGCGATAAATGGTTACCTCCCGTTCTAGCCT
Organism: Daldinia decipiens; assembly: GCF_022478715.1. Classification (NCBI taxonomy): domain Eukaryota; kingdom Fungi; phylum Ascomycota; class Sordariomycetes; order Xylariales; family Hypoxylaceae; genus Daldinia; species Daldinia decipiens. Next base: position 121,449 of record NW_026054572.1, on the reverse strand, counting down.
CGATGAGAGCTTATCCAAACTCAATTACTCAACTATAGCCGAAACAATATCGTGAGAATGAGTTGGTGTATTACTTATTACTAAGCCGCCTACCTACCTCCTATGTAATGTATGCCAAGCCGTAGCCGCTAGCATATTTGCTTTATCGATCGTTATCAGGAGCTTATCTTATCTGATTCAGGGCCCTCGAATGATTTTTCTTTTAGTTCACCTCGATATCCGCAAAGTTCTTATGTTTTAGTAACGCCAATTTTCCCTTTCGGCGCCGCAAATTAAATTCTATCCTATTTAGGTCATTTAAAAGTCAATTGAGAGATCAAAGCATACTCGCCTCGCAAGCTTCCGTAATCATGTCGAAACATCGTCTTGAAGACGCCGAAGTAGAGGTTGCAGCCCTCCCGCGCAAGAAATCTAAGAAGGAAAAGAAGGACAAGAAAGATCGCAAGGAGAAGTCACAAGAGGCGGACTCGGTCGCTCCAACTCTAGCAGATCCAGCCGTAGAACCGATAACACCAGAAGTCGACGGGGAAAAAACGAAGACGAAGACGAAGAAAGAAAAGAAGGACAAGAAAAAGGAAAAGAGAGAAAAGAGAAAAGCAGAGAAGAATAGCAGCGAGGGCGAAGCTATTGATGAACCAAAAGACGAGAATACCGCCGAGCAAGATGTGGCAAACGGGTCTCGCGACGATGTAGACGCAGACCGCAAATCTAAAAAGGAGAAAAAGGACAGGAAGAAAAAGCGCAAGACTGAGGAGCTAGAGGCCAACGGCGTCAATGGCAATTCCAACGGCTCTGCGGACAGTACTGCAAATAGAGTCGCCGATGCCTCGATCGCTTCCGGCACATCACAGACGTACGAGCAGAGCGCGGCGCTTTCTGCCGTGTCCGAGTCTGATATCGCGGCCTTCCTTAGCACGCATGAGATTACTGTCACCGACCCGCTCTCCGACAAGCCTTTCCGGCCCATCATCGAATTCTCTCACCTGCCCTCCTCGGCTCTGATCGCCAAAACCCCTTTCGCATCTTTCAAAGCTCCGACGCCTATCCAAGCGGCCTCTTGGCCTTTTGGGCTCTCGGGTCGCGACATCGTCGGCGTGGCGGAGACGGGATCGGGCAAGACCATCGCCTTCGGCCTGCCGCTCATATCTGCCGTGCTAGGAATGCCCAAGTCCAAGGGCAGCGGCAATATACGCGCGGTCGTAGTATCTCCCACGCGAGAGTTGGCAATGCAGACCAACGAGCAGCTAGCGAAGCTCGGCGATCTCGTAGGCTTGAAGACGGTTTGTATATACGGCGGCGCGTCCAAAGATGATCAGAGAGTATTACTACGCAAGGCGGACGTTGTAGTTGCGACTCCTGGTCGGTTAAAGGATTTCCTGGAAGAGGGTTCTGCCAAGCTCGGCGAGGCTAAATTCGTCGTGCTAGACGAAGCCGACCGCATGCTAGATAAGGGGTTCGAAGACGACATCAAGAGGATCATCGGATGTACGCCTAGGAAGGAGGATCGCCAGACGCTCATGTTCACGGCAACGTGGCCGCAGAGTGTGAAGGCTCTCGCATCCACCTTCATGGTATCACCAGTCAAGATCCAGATAGGCGGAAACGCGAGCGGCGACCTGCAAGCAAACATAAGGATTGAGCAGCGCGTCGAAGTTATAGATCCCCGGGGCAAGGAAACTAGGCTGTTGCAGCTGCTCAAGGCGCAGCCCAAGAACGAGCGAGTCTTAGTCTTCTGCTTATACAAGAAGGAGGCCACTCGGGTCGAAGGCTTCCTGCTGCAGCGCGGCATCAAGGTTGTCGGCATACACGGCGATCTCAAACAAGAGCAGAGGACGCGAAGTCTCGAGGCTTTCAAGACGGGACAGACTCCTGTTCTGGTCGCTACGGATGTTGCCGCCCGCGGTCTAGACATTCCCGAGGTGAAGCTGGTAATTAATGTCACGGTATGAAGCACGTTTTTTTTTTTTGATATGCTACGATTTCATACGCATCTGGTATGCTAACCTACGAGCGCGGATTCTAGTTCCCTCTTACTATCGAAGACTACGTCCACCGTATCGGGCGTACCGGGCGAGCGGGCAAAACCGGACTGGCCATCACGCTCTTCACCGAACACGACAAGGCACATTCGGGAGAGTAAGTCCAACAGGTTCTCGCGTCCCATGCGTCAATTCACACTAACAATTCCTCTAGGCTCATCAACATACTCAAGGCCGCCGGACAGCAGGTGCCGGAGGATCTCCTCAAATTCGGGACAACCGTCAAGAAGAAGACGCATGGCACGTACGGCGCCTTCTATAAGGACGTCGACATGACGAAGAAGGGTACGAAGATTACATTTGATTAAACCGCATCAAGCGCGGCGGAATTAGAGTCTATATAGATTAAGCTATGCCTATGCACTACCTAAGGTAGATGTTACCTTGACGCTTCGCCACGGCCGCGGATGGAATTATAGCAGTCTAGCAAGTATTTGCGTTCGGTATAGGCACTGGTTGACCGGTTAGAGATTTATATAAACGCGTACGGTAGCTAGAAAGTAGTCAAGACACTTACATGATGATTACGAAGGGCACGGCTCTAATTGCAACCGCGATTAGATCTACGAATACGTATGGCGACGTGCTACCGATAGAAATGCCGGCTCTCGCCAGGGAAGCCCAGAACGCCGCAGCAGCAACAGTCGTGAGGGCCAAGTTACTCGGAAGTATACTGTTCCAGCTAAAGTCGATATCGTTAGCCCGAAAATATCGCGCGATAAAAGTTCTGCTCCAGATGATGCGGCATAACATATTGATGCCGTTTGCATACACGAGACCGGCAGCACCGAGGTCCAAAACTCGGAGTGAGACAAACCCGGCAACGCCAAATGCCACGCTGAAGGCGCCCATCCACAAGCTCTGGCGGTGCACCTCGGATTCCGTGGCGATCGACGATACAAACGCTTCCGCGACGCCGTTGATAGCTAGGAGCGGGATATATAAGCAATACCGCGCCAGCACTGCTCCGGCTCCGCTGGCGGACCATTTAGTGCCCGCGACAATCTGAACCAGCAAAGGCGCAGCGTAGGGCCCCACGGTAACGACCACCATACTTAAGAGGACGTAGAACTTGAGGAGCGCCTGTAAATCCGAACGCGCCTTGGCGACGGCCTGCTTTCCGGGAGAGCTCTTTGCGGAAGAGAGTAGCTTGCTGAAATAGTTGCGACTGCTCTCTTCGATAGGCTGGAAGACTAGACGTGCAAGCAAGCTTCCGTAGTTGTTGGCGAGAGCATAGACGCCTTGGGATCTCGAGTCGGAGAGGACGGAAACTAGAAATGTATCGCCCTGGGTGAGGAGGTGTTTTACAAACGATTGAGCCGTCAAGCTATATGCTAGTTGTAGGGTCGGTCTGTAAAAGTATCCGAGCACGTAATTCGTATCGAGAGCCCGCGCCGTCTCTATTTTCTTGTCAGTCCCTTTCTGCGAGGGAGGGTTTGTCCTTAGGAAAAGGGAGAAACCCTCGGCAGACGCCAATTGCGCGCCATACCACGCGTAAACAGCGAGGAGTCCCGTGCTGTAGGCTAGCTGTCCGAGGGCAAATGGTAAGACGCCAACCTCCAAGCCCTTTTTCCAAGCCCAATTAGCCGCTCCGAAGGTTACGAGGCATCGAAAGAACGTGGCAACGGATTCGGCTGCGGCACGAGGTCCAAAGCGCAATCGATATTGCAATATCACGAAGGCGGGCTCGGAGAGCAGCTCGACGATAGCCGCTACGGCGTATATACGGAGGGCGACATCGAGGTAAGGCGTAGCAGCGGTAGCAGCGTCGATATAGCTAAGGTAGGCCCAGCCCAATCCGACAGAAGCTCCCAGACCTAGCAGGAGGGATATATGAGCAATGTTCACGACAGATTGGCTGTCTCTCGCGTTCTCGGCTAGGGGTTGGCCGTCGGCAGAACGCGAAGTAGACGGGCTCTCCTGACGCTGGATAGCTACGCGCAAACTCTCGCGCGCGAAGAATAGGACGGATAAGTAGTAGACTTCGAGCTGAGTCGAAACTCCTAGTAGTTGAGCTGTTAGGAAGCGCAGCAGCAGCTGGTTGGCTACGAAAGTGACGGCGCGCGACGCGATCTGGAGGACTATGAGCAGGGATGCGCCGTGGACGGCAGAACCTTGCTTCGGAGTGGCATTGGTATGCAGCTTTTTGTCATCGGCATCGCTCGAGGCGTCTAGTTGATTGGTCATGGTCGTACCGCATCCAAGGGTTTAATGTTCCATTCTGGTACAATTTTGGCGCGCGACGGAAATGATGACAAGTTTCGATTTCGATAATTACGGTCCGGCTTTCGCGATTACCTAACTTTTCCGGGTCCGGGCGCTGATGTAACTGCTAAAAGCTTCTACCATGTAGCGCCCTGACCTGAGTTGCGCCGATATCTAGGTACATAGGTACCTAAGTACTACATGTAGGTAGGTTCCATATGCCCTACAGATGGGCGCCGGAGTTATTACATCATCCATAATAAAATTAGGTTCTTACCTTTTGACATGCAGTTCTTCTCGAAAAAACCCTGTGGGGGGGCTATGGTTAAGAAATGCCCCATAGATGTATTATGACATAATTCTTGTTTGATGCAGATTTACGATCAAACTACTGCGTCTATCAAAACATACTAATGAAGACGGACCGATGACAATCCTGACCGCTTGACAATTGATACCGCAATAGAATATCGGTCCGATGTCTGTATGGTGACTATTGCACCCAAGAGTTAGTCTAACCCCATAAGACCCCGTAAAACTCCATCATTTCTTACTATCCAAATCAAATCCACAGCGCCTCTAAAACTGCACATGATGTAACTAGGTAGCCTCCATCGCCACCAGTTTGATCAATGCCAGTTCGTCAAGAGGACCCGGTCTACGCCAAAGACAGCATATCCACAGCAGCGAGAGACTTCAGCTGAATATGTCGCATCAACCATCCCTTTATACGTCACAAGCAACCAATCCTACGCGTTTTCAAAATTGCATGCATCCCTAATACTGCTGCTTACTATTCAGGAGAACTTTTCTGGTAGGGACTTTGGCTGGTAGTCACTCGCAGCTTATCGTTCAAGATTGCAGATGAGTGTACCGGTTTCCAAAGCACGATGTATCAAACTTTTGTTTGCTCGGCGTTATTATGGTCATCTATCGAACGATGAACCTTGGTGTCGGCGAAAATGCCTACATTAGATCACGTATGGTGATGGCTCCTCGGGGAACGTGGAGAATAGATGGAGAATAGACGGAGAATGAATGGGGAATGAATGGGGAAATGGAAGAGAAATGGGCCGACTTTATTAGCCTTTGAGGCTGGAATAGCTTTCAGAACATCTCGCTCCCCCCCCCCCCACACGCCCACACATCCTCCCCGTGGTTATACCAGACCAGTTAGGTTCGTGGAATTCGCCGTAGCTGCGAGATTTTTACATAGTTGACGGCACTTGTCACCTCCCCTGCAATAAACGAACAGGGTCGAGCTCTAGGGTCGAGCTCTAGGTACGAACTAAAGTCCCCAACATGGTGGGCTAACCCATATTGGCGGTTTTAACCTATCTTTGGACCGACATATTATATCCTACTATGTACGGCGACGATACGACACAGCCACTAATGCAATGGAGCTCTATGCCCACATCCATCCCGCCTAGGCTTCATGGAAAATCCTGCCGATCTGCTGCTGTGCGCGTAGTACAGCATATACGTTTCAACCAGGGTTATTTCGACTTGGCATACCATATGCTATATTCACTGTAAGACAGTGAGATGAGCAGCTTTCTATTTGACGAGCCTCTGAAACGTCAATTGGGCATAACAACGTACCTTCAAGCTTCGTGTAGCTCAGCTCAGCTTCTACTCTTGACCTCTTCATGTTTAATGCATGGTGTATCGAGCCTGAATCTCTGCACTACAATTGGACCGGCGGCAACTTCTCGGGCCTCTTCAAGTACAACAAGAAAGAGAGAAAGAGAAAGGATCGAGACCTACTAGGTACTCCCCATTCTATTCCCCAATCCCCAATCCCCAATCCCCAATGTCTAGGTAGCTGCAGCTGTAGCCGCATAAGCGTAGAATAAGCGTAGAATTCGCAAGGTAGGAATAACGACATCAAGGGCCTCGACTTCCACGCTACGTATAGACTATACCGTATAGTCTCAGTACCTCGTGCCTCCTTTCAGGCAATAACCCCCTCGTGATTCCCCACTTCATCTTATTTCTCTCTTGGGGAAATATCTCATCATCCCCTGGTCCCTGTTACGTGGATTAAGATCGCGTCTACACCGAATCGGGGTTTCTTTTACATTACAACATCTCTACCAAGTTACATAAAGTACCTGACCTACTTTATATAACCAGGTATATAAGCTTGGGCATTGCTTAATCTTCCCCCGTCCCTGGTGTCCTAAACGACAGCAACACATACGCTCCCATCCTTGCGACTCTACGTATTATTCGCCGGTTTATACAATCCAACGGCGTAGCAATACCTTCGCGATGGGTCGCTTTACTATCCGCAAGCCCGAGCATGACGCCGGCAAGGCGTGGCCTGCCATTGCCATCGGCCTGTTCGTAGCATTCGGTGGCATTCTATTCGGGTATGTTTAACAACATCATCAGGGCGTGTGATAGTTCGCATTGTTCTCCTTTGCGCTGACTTCCAATCGTAGTTATGACACCGGAACTATTAGCGGTATCCTAGCTATGGACTTCTTCCAAAACCTCTTCTCAACCGGCTACGTCAACACACACGGCCATCTAGACATCTCACCCTCACAATCCTCTGCCATCGTGTCGATTCTCTCTGCGGGCACTTTCTTCGGAGCTTTGGGGTCGCCGTTCATCGCCGATACTATAGGTCGCCGCTTATCTCTCATCGTCTCTTCGTGGGTCTTTATTTTCGGCGTCATACTCCAGACAGCTGCTACGGCCCTGCCTCTGTTCCTGGCCGGTCGTTTCTTTGCCGGCTTCGGCGTCGGTTTGATATCTGCTCTGAGTATGTCCCTCGCAAGTCCTATTCGTCTTCTAAGTGATCTTCGGCTAACATGCGGTATAGTTCCCTTGTACCAAAGCGAGACGGCACCGCGTTGGATTCGAGGTGCCATCGTAGGCGCGTACCAGTTTGCCATCACGATCGGCCTGCTCCTCGCCGCAATTGTAGACTACGCCACGCAGTACCGTCAGGATACCGGCTCGTACCGCATCCCTATCGCCGTACAGTTCGCCTGGGCCATCATCCTCATTGCCGGTATGCTTCTGCTACCGGAGACTCCCCGGTACTTGATCAAGAGAGGACAGCAGGATAAGGCAGCCCGTTCTCTTGGCAAGCTCCGAAGGATCGATCGCAACCACACCGCTATCCAAGACGAGTTAGCCGAGATTAAGGCGAACAATGATTATGAGCTGAGCATCGGATCGGCTTCCTATCTTGATTGCTTCCGCGGTCCCATGCTAAAGCGACTTCTCACCGGTATGGGAATACAAGGGCTTCAGCAGTTAACAGGTAACGCACTCCGGTTATGCTTCCGATGTTTAAGGATTCCTCGCTAACATTGTCGTAGGTGTCAACTTTGTGTTTTATTATGGTGTAAATTATTTGTCAGTATAATATTGTTTCGATCCTCTTTGGAGACTGAGTAATAAAGAGTGTAAAGCTAACATGGTAATTTCGATATCGTAGCAAGAACTCGGGTATCCAAGATCCATTCACGATCCAAGTAATCACGTCTTGCATCAACGTCTTCTCAACCCTCCCTGGTCTGTGGGCTGTGGACAGGGTTGGCCGTCGCCCGCTTCTCTTATGGGGCGCAGTCGGAAGTAAGTAAAATCCAGATTTATTTTCTTGCCTCGTGAGATGATTACTGACTCTTCTCGTCGCAGTGTGTATCAGCCAATTCCTTGTGGCCATACTCGGCACCCTGACGACGGGGCAAGACGAGGCAGGTAATGTCGTGGTCTATAACGTCGCGGCGCAGAAGGCCGGTATCGCCTTTATTTGTATCTACATCTTCTTCTTTGCCAGTACCTGGGGACCTCTTGCGTGGGTAGTGACGGGCGAGATTTTCCCCCTAAAGATGCGGGCCAAGTGCCTTAGTATGACTACCGCCACCAACGTAAGTTCTCTCCTATATAATTATTATGTCCCCTTCTCTCCGAGATGCGATACTGACTACTTATACAATTAGTGGCTCCTAAACTGGGCGATAGCCTACGCGACCCCGTATCTCGTCAACTACGGCGAGGGTTACGCCAACCTGCAGTCCAAGATCTTCTTCGTGTGGTTCGGTGCCTGTTTCATCTGCATCGCCTTCGTGTACTTTTTCATATACGAAACCAAGGGATGGTCGCTTGAAGAGGTGGACGAGCTATATAGCGAAGTGAGCAGTGCGCGCAAGAGTGCCGCGTGGACCCCGAGTTCTACATTCTCGCAACGGCAAGGCGTCAACACGAAGGCTACCGGCGACGTTGATAGTGCTGCGGCTGATAGGCATGCCGAAAAGTTGGCCGAGAGTGAAGGACACACCGGCGTTTCGCATCATGACGAAAAATCCTCGGTATAGAATTGGCGGCGCTCTTAGATTCATGTTTAATATTCTTCTGACTTGAGGTATATATTTCAAAACACGTTGTTTTCCAGATATCTCCTCAGCTAGTCTTAGCAAGGAGACCTGCTCGGGAGTCGTGGGAAAGCATGTATTTTATAAACTGAGTACTAACCAGGCTCTGCGATCGTTACTAGAAACTAATCCACATTCGCCTATATATATCGGGTTCTCAGCCTGCAAGCCAATTGATTGTCCTTGTCCCAAGCGCGATCATTTACGCCCACTAATGCCTTATACAAATTGCACCCGTACTAAAATTAGGACGTCGTAGGGACCGCAGCAGGCCAATGCATGCCATGAAACCCAAACCCTATAGCAAAATCGCACTCGGCACGCCCTAGTTCGTGTAGAGTCTTGGCATCTAAGCATAGTAGATAACTCGTCTTACCAACCCCGTCGAGCACGACACTCAGGAGCACGCCGTCATCTTCGTCCAGGTCTCCATCTCCGGGCGACCTCGGGCGCGGTACGAAGATAGGTTCTCCCGGCGTGTGTCCGCCTGGGCTGTCCCAGAACGTCGTCCCGTGTGTTAACACGTCCGTCTTCACAATGGTATCGAATAGGGTGCTGTAGCCGCGGTTGGCTATGCTGTATACGTAGCGATGTTTCTTGGTCGCGTATGTCGGGTTGATCGTAGGCAGTTCGCCAGCATGGGGAGCCTTGATTTCGAATATTTTCTCTGCATTCCGTCGCGTTGTTGATGTGTTCGCATCGCTCGTGCCTAATTTGGGGATCCCAAGTTTCCATCGAGTAAGTCGAACGTGACAGTTGCGATTACGCCCTTCGTCGCCCCAGAATTTCTTGGCCGCGCCGTTCCTCTGGAGCATGACGTCCACTTCATACGCTCTTATCACGTCAACGTTAGGATACTGCATCACGTCGCAGTACACGTTCAGGTCGCCCGTCTCCTCGTCGCGCTCCTCGAACGAGTTTACGCTGTGGAAGTGAAAAGCTGCCGGGCTATCGAACATCGCAACTACACCGCGGTCGCCTAGGCGGTCGACGACAAACCACCTGCATAATTTCGACTCGTCGAAAGCCTCGATGGCCTCGACCATATTGCCTTTCCAAGGAACTTGAATACCCTTCGTACCGAGATGAGATGATGGAATACACAATATGGTAAAGGAAGGTGTGAGATAAAACGAGTGAATGTACGCCGGCTTCACGTCGACGGCGGATATTGTAGCTATAATTTCGGTTACCCCGGTTGACGCCCTTGTGCGGAAAACACGATACGACGACTTGTAGCCCATTTCGAGATTGTAGTTGTAGTAGTCGCCGGTTTCCGGATCTCTCTGGGCGTGGGCGCAGCTCAGCGGACCTCTAAGGAACGGGTGGAGCGCTTGCTGCCTAGCTATACCTATCGGCTCTAAGGTATCCTGGTCGATCTCTTTCATGTTTCCGTTATCCGTAGTGAGCCATAGAGTCTTGATACCTGCTCGGTGGCCAGACTCGGCGGTCGTCTTAGCTTTCGACGGCAGACCGGGCACGTTTGCTTGGAAGGCAACGCAGACATTGTCAAAGTTGGGATCATCCCGTTTCGGTGATCCTCTCCAGACGCTCATGATCTTTCCAAATAAGCCGATGCATGGGTCCATCTTTTGTCCGAAACCGATATCAGGTCGTTTCCCGTCTTTCTTAATAGCGTCGTATAGAGCTTGACTCTGACGTCGAGACGTATATTCGACCCTTGCAGGGCTACCGCCATTCTCGGAATTGGGAATAATACTAAATTTATGTGACTGGCCCAGGCCGTCGAACCAATGTGTAGTACGGAATGTGCCTTTCGGGGTATTTTCGACGACATACTGCCCGGGGCCTGTGCGGTACAGCGTGCCAGCAGCCCACGTCGGAATAGAACCTTTGACAGAAAGTTCTACGGGACCGCGTATCTCATCTAGGCCTTCGAACTTATAATATATCAGCATGTTATACGGGCGAAGATCGTATAATAGGGGCTTACTCCTGCTTCGTTTGGCCAGTCTTCGAAATCAGCATCTAGCATTCCCCGCACCGTAGTCTCAAAATCGGCACCTTCGTTTTGAGGTCCTCCGAGGATTGCCCTCTTTCGTGTATCGTGTGTATCTGTTTCCGTGGCCATCGTGCTCCAGGACTTGTTAACTGTGTACGCCGACGTGTCTTAAATTCCGAAAAACCAGACTTGGTATTTCTAAATAACGTGTGAGCTGAGCTGAAGTGGGCAGGTAGGATTATATACCTAATAGTTACGAATGGACTCTACGATCTTTAAACCGGGAATTAAGCACCGTGGATATGATCTAACGAAGTAGTTCGTCTCTTGGAGATAAACGAATGCGAGAGTAATATGGATCCTATTCGTCAACCACGCCACCAATTGGCAACCGTGAATATTCGATAACTCCAATGCGAGGGAGTCTCTGTATTGCTTGGCAGGCTACTTCAGATCTCGGCCAATAGAAACGCTGCTATTATCATCCTATATCCGAGCCAAAGGATCCGATAGACTTGTCAGTCGAGAAGGGACGTAGTAGACTAACAACAGCGGGCCAATGATAAAAGGTGTAAGGATTTCGGATTCTTTGTCGGGGGAATACCTGTTGCGACTTGACAGTAAGGATGTTAGGAAGCTAAATGGAGGCTACCTGAGAGGATCTATAGGTAGTTTAGGTATCGAGTTTATAAATTAGATACCTAAGGTATGGTGGAAAACTCTCTTGCTACTCGAAGCCGTGATGTGCCGGGATTCGGTAGGATTTGATAGTTGGTTAGGTACTAGCTATTTTTGTTAAGAAGGGGCACATATTTCCAGGTGGAGAAGGTCTCGAAATAGAACGGCTCTGAATAGGTACATGATAGAATAAAAATGACAGAAAAGTACTGAGGCTCTAGGTAAATCATGATTCATGAATCACGTAGGTGTAAGTACCTTGTCAAATCGGTCAGATTAGTGGCTGCAAGCCTGCAGACTGTAAAGACATGTACTTGCCTTATTCAGGGCTTGAATCCATTCGTCGTCCAATAGACGTCTAGTGCCTTTCCAATTATCCCGAAAGGTTGGCAAGGGATACTGAATGGCTTTCCCGATTGGCTGACTTTTTCGGTAAGTTCTGCACTATAGCGGTACCTCGCTGAAGTACTTTCACTTGGGAACTTCTCATTCGCTTAAATTGATATCTACCCGTCTTTAACTCCGAGCCTCTTTATCATTCGGCGATTCGTTAAGATCGATTATCATAGTTAGCACTAATAGGTACCTACCTACCTACCTAATCATAAAAGGATTATTAGTACATACCTACCTAGGTAGAATGGAAGTTGACGAAGATAAGAGGTCATCGGCAGCAGTAGAGGATTAGGTAATATGTAAGATGATAACTCCGTAATCTCCGCCACCTCCTTGCTAGCATTTTGCTATTTTATCTATCTAATAGTAAATCGTTCATAATCCGATCAATATCCGCCCTGTTAGGCCACAACACAGCAACATGGTATTTCCTAGCCGCGGCTGCATTACCTGTAAGACCCGGCGCATCAAGGTGAGGCGTAATATACCTAAGACACAAGAAAACTACTCGATCACCGCAAACTAAGAAACCCCAGTGCGATTCGGTCCATCCATTGTGTAGCCGATGCCAGAAAGCAGGCCGAGATTGTGTTTGGGATCAGAACGAAGAAGCTGGTTTACTATTCAAGGATGAGAATGCCTTTGCTCAAGGCAAACCCCGGCGTCCTTGGAAGTCGAAGGCACAAGAAGTATCAGGACCGGAGGCTGAAGTAGTCGACTCAGCAGTATTTCCCGTATCGTCCTCCATTCCGGCGGAAGATAAAGCATTGCAATTCTGGCTTAATAATTACGTATTCCGAGACGACGAGGTTCCCGAATTCGCTCGAGAGTATAACCACTACTCGATAGCTTGCCGTGATATAGCCCAACATGACTCGAGCCTTCGCCTAATTATATCGGCCCTTTCGCATGCTGTATTCGGCCGTGTGATGCAGTTAGACGAGTCGATTGAAGAAGCTGAGAAGCTGTTCGCACGAAGCATTGATACCGTGCAAAGAGAGACCCTCCGGCTATCGCAGAGCAATATCGACGAGCTTCTCCTTACGACGATGCTGATGGCCGACTACAAGGTATGAGCAAAAGCCTATAAGCCCTTTAGCAGGCATATCCTAATACATCCTTGCCATAAGGACGTCACGGACAAATGCTATGCCCGTCCTAACCAGGATGAAGTTTCACTTTTGAATCTCGACGTGACCGGATCACAGATCTGGAAGAATACTTGTCATTACGACAGAGCTACGGACCTCATGAGGCAACGACAGCAAAACAAATGGACGCCGAATCTTTTTCTGGATCGAGCCGTGCGACGACGATTAGTAAGTATCCGGATATTCGTAATAGATACACTGCTCACCAAGCTCAGATTCGGGTGTGTATTCTCCGAGGCATATCCGTTCCCGAGTGGCTTCGAGACGGGGTTAAGTTCGGTGAGCAAGGCCCCGTTCTAATCCTTGATTCGATCATGGTCCGCGTAGCCGCCCTCCGTGAGAGGTCGCTTTGTCTTTTCCTTCCGAAAAGTGCAAGATTCTCAACTCAACCGCATCCGGGCGACCTTGCAGCCGAGGCTCGATCACTAGATGCCGCGTTAGAATCGTGGTCGGCTGCACTGCCTGAAGATTGGAAATTTACTACACGGTCGGGTTCTACGCCGGATCCTACCTTTGATGTGCCAATTCATGTCTATGCCACGTATGGTCACGCTGCCATATGGTGTCGATACTACGCTACCCGTTTGATTGTCAACAGCATCCGCAATAGAGCGCTCTCCGTTATGGCCCAATGCTCATCTCAAATGTTATCTGTGGCCTCGGAGCAGGATACGTGTCTAGGAAATATGGCATCCCTAGGAACAGACTTGTGTCGAAGCATTCCGATCTTCTTCACCTCTGTCACTACGGAAGGAAACCCCACGGCTGCAAGAGGAACAGCGACCAACGATGATATTATTTGCGTTAATCAAGAAATCATACCTAAGCTAGCGACGCTCTTAGCATGGCCGCTGATACTGGCGATCAATACGGATAACATCCCAGAATTTCAAAAGCAGTGGTTAGAGAATAAATTAAAGTCTGTTGCTAACGCTTTAGGAGATGCCATTCTTGAAACTGTCACCGAACAGAATGAATTGAAGTTCTAGATATAGTGCAGAACCCCCTAGTTCTTAAAAAGCAGTACTCTGAAATAGAGGATAATGCTCTAGTCGAAGAGCCCAAAAACGGGCTTGGGAACGTAGGGTTCCTCAAGGAACTTGACGTCTTCGGCCGTTAACGTCTTTCCTCGCGCATCGCATGCCTCGTCAATCCTAGCAACCGAGTTGAACCCGACGATCGGTATAGTACCTTTCGTATGATGCCACGCCAGATTGACGTTGCTCATCTTCCAACCTTTCTCGATGGCAAGCTTCTCCACGCGGCGAATGATTTCCTCCTCGTCGGGTCGGAGATCTAAGCTAATGGGACCGGGTGTCTTGGAACGGATCGAATCATCCTGTCCCAAGGGTCGGGCCAGCTTACCGCCGAAGTTAGGAGAGTACGGTAGGATACCGACGCCTGTGTCGTTGCAGTAACGAATCATCTCACGTTCCTCTTCGCGATAGCACAAGTTGTACAAGTTTTGCATACTGATGAACTTGGTCCAGCCATTGCGCTCGGCAACCGCCTGCATGCGCACGAACTGCGTCGCCCACATCGAGCTCGCACCGATGTAGCGCACCTTGCCGGTCTGTACTAGGTCGTGTAGCGCCTTCATCGTCTCCTCGATAGGCGTAGTTGGGTCGAATCGGTGGATTTGGAATAAGTCGATGTAGCTCGTGCCCAGGCGCCTCAGCGACGCCTCTACGGCGTTAAATATAGCAGCGCGAGAAAGACCTGTGCTATCGTCAGCCTGATGCTCATGATTTCTCCTTTCATTATGTAGGCACGAATGGATAAATGCGACGCTACTCGAATCGAAACTCGCTTACCCCCCTGGTTGACATAGTCCTTGCTCTGGCTAAGTACTCCTCCAAACGGAGCGGTGAATACGCTCGAATCCTCCCCGACGTGTAGGAAACACTTTGTCAAGATTATAACCTTCTCTCGCGGGATGGAGAATTTCGGGAGCGCCTTTCCGATAATCTCTTCGCTGATGCCGTTGGAGTAGGCGTTTGCCGTGTCCCACGTGTTAATACCCCTGTCGTAGGCGGCCTTGAGAATTTCGAGGGACTTCTCTTCGTCTAGTACCCACGGCAGCCACTTCGAGGAGCCCAGGGACATAGCACCCAAGATGGGCGAGGACACACGGAGCCCCGAAGAGCCTACTCTGGCATAATCGACATTGGTGTTGTCGATGCTCTTCTGGAGAGATGCCGGAACTGGGAATTGAGTCATGATTATGCTAAATTATTGCTGTTATAGTCTTGACTTGGGCTGAATGACGAAATATGAATCGTGCTCGATATTTGATTGTATTGTTTGATCTGATTCTGATGAGCTAGTACATGTATTGGGTGGGTTTATTCCCTTTATATATTCATCATTTTATTCCTCCTGATCACCCCTCTCAGTATGCTACGCGGGGCTTCGTAGTACATATTCTCCGCAGTTAAAGCTTTCGAGACTCCTAAGCAAAATGCTCATTCGAATGATATTCCCCGTGGACGGGAGTTAAGATAGTGTTGTCCGAAGTCCGCAACATGGAGCAATATAGACGGCACGCCTACTTTTATTTCTAAGCAGCTCGTGAGATTTTCCGAAGATGGTCTAGCACCAAGAGCTCGCGGGTTTTTCTGCAAAGGGAATAGTCTTAATGAGCTATTTCGAGAATATCCTTAATGAATTGAAACACTCATGCATATTATGTCGTTGGGATATAGCATGGTATATCCTGACATATTATCATGACAAGCTATGATGTAAGATAGGTATATTCCTTTCAGAAGCTTGATACAGCCAAAACCATTACAGGGCATTTATACTATTTTCAGCCGCTATCCTCGGTATGTATGCATTACATCAAGACCATCAAGGTACTCATTCAATCATCATATCCCATACTTATACATGCGCCCATCCATCCCGAGTTCTCAACGTATCTTCGTCCTCTAGTTAAGTCCGGGTCAAACGCTTCAATACCTCGTCAACTGAGGACTGCCCGCACACGCCGGTAGCGAGAATTTAGTCTCGGCAAATACCTTCTGCATACCGTCCTCGTGCTTCTCGAACTTGACATACACCTTATCCAAGTCGTCTAAATGAACGCGGTGAGATACCATCTGAAGAGGGTCTAGATCACCGTCCCGGATCATCTTCAGTAAGTCCTCCCAGTACTTGTGTACCGGTGCTTGGCCGTTGCCGATGAGTCGAATCCCCCTTTCCATAAGAGATCCGATGTTGAAATGGTTGGTCTGAGCTTGTTAGCAATAAGATTTGGCATTTCGAAAGTACCAAAGAGCCAGGGACTCACGTAGCCGACGTATACGCCAGTAACTCCACATCGACCAAAGTTTCGGACGCCCTCTATCATCTCGTTGATGATTTCGCTCGTGTCGGTCTCTGCACCCAATGTCATCTCGAGCCAGTGCATCCAGCCCTTTGCATATTCGCCCGCGGCGCACTACGAAATTGGGCATTAGCTAACAGCTCATATCTGCGGCAACTAAATTCTGAGATGGGATGAACATGTTGCTTACCTCGATAGCTGCGTCTGGGCCTCTTCCGCCGCAGAGATCCTTCAGCTTTGACACGACGGTCGGCTTATTTGTCACGCCGAACGATAGCTTCTTGTAATCGACCAGCTCCAGCTTCTCAGCGTGGTCTGCGGGCCAGTGGTTTCTGATAAAAGTGAGGCGTGGCTCGGTGTCGACGAAGATGACCTTGGTGGCCCCGGCTTTGATCGCGAAGATTCCAGCCATCTGACCGATGGGACCGG
This sequence comes from Daldinia decipiens, assembly GCF_022478715.1. NCBI lineage: Eukaryota > Fungi > Ascomycota > Sordariomycetes > Xylariales > Hypoxylaceae > Daldinia > Daldinia decipiens. The sequence continues at coordinate 104,860 of NW_026054572.1, read as the reverse complement.
CACCGAATATAGCTACCTGATCACCGGGGTAGACGGCAGTGTCGTGCACGGCGTTGTAGCTTGTTGCTAACACGTCGCTGAGATACAACGCCTTTTCGTCGGGTACGTCGTCGGGAATCTCGAGGAGATTCACGTCGCCGAGCGGCACGCGAACGTACTCAGCCTGACCACCCGCGAAACCACCCGTGAAGTGTGAGTAACCAAACATCCCGGCCGTCTGGCCGCCGTACATGGCTCTCTCGGTAGTGTTGGAGTTGGTCCGCTCGCATTGAGATGACAGCTTCTGCTTACAGAAAAAGCAATCACCGCACGCGATCTGGAACGATGCCACGTACCGCTTGTCCTTTTGAACCTTCTTGACCGCCGACCCAACCTCGTCAACGATGCCGCAGAATTCGTGGCCTAGGATGTCACCTTTACTTAATTGGATGACAGTTCCTGAAAAGGTCAGGTCCGTTAGCATGAAGAATTCGCGAAGAGGAAGAATACGAATTTTGGGTTCCGGCAGCTTACCGTGGTATAAGTGAAGGTCGCTCCCGCAGACCGTGCTGCCGGTGACTTTGAGTATCACGTCGTTAGGCTCGATGATCCTTGGTCGCGGCACCTCGCGAATTTCTACATTATTTTTACCCATCCAGCATAACGCCTTCATAGTCTCTGCTCTTCCAGCTTCTCCGCTATAGTTGCTAACATCCTGTGCGGTGATTGAACTTCCGTCGTGGCCGATGACCTTCTCGGCAAGGTATGCCCCTTGTGTTACAGACATTATTTCCCGATGCTTCTTTCGTTATTTCTTAGTGTTGTGCTTCGTCGGACAGGCAGCTTGAATATGCAGTCTTCACCGAACTCTCTAGTGGAGGTCGCAGTCTTATAACGGACGGTACACATCGTACATCGTAGCAACGACATCAGCGCATCATCATATAGCCAGATTTACCGGGATGGATTCTAGCCCCCACCGGATAGGAAAGCTTTGGTGTTGCCGGTGTATGACGTTGTGCTTAGATATTGGGTCAAGGCCATGGGACTGGCATACGTCATGACTTCTAAGACGCGGACGCAAGCGCGGATGCTAACTATAGTGTATAGCATCAACCGTACGAGGTATATTATACACATGTTAATAATGAGATATAGGTGTGTAGTAGTAAACTTTACAGGTTTTTCGGTATGAGAGCCAAGGCTGTTCTCATAATAGCAAGTCTACTCAAGTATGAGAACGATGGTGATGTTAAATATTTCTTATAAATGGGGTCAAGTTGAATCCCCTCCCCCACACGACGATCCCATATCTAAACTCCTATGTTAGACATCAAGCCCAGTTACCAATCAGTAAGTCCGTTCTATGACAATATGCACAATATGCGCATGCAAAACTCTTGGCTAATCCTCCCCTAAATTCCCATATCTACCTAGTCAAAGGTCTATATTTAATATCTAAGTCGCTAGGTTAGCTAATTAAACCCTTCTGTAAATGACATCAAGTGAACAGGAGCGAAGACGATGGGAGCACAATACGAAGTAGTTAATTCAAACTAGGACCTCAGTTAATCGGACTGCTGCATCGTCATGGCCCCATTCAACCAGACTCCGTTCCTTACTCTCCTCTATTTTCATCTTAACAAAAGGCTCCATCGCCTCGATCTGTTGCTGAGTGAGGAAGCTGAGTCTAGCGTGATGATCGCCCTCCTCGTTGTCTCCAAAATATTCCGTGTCCAAGAACCTCCAGAATATGAAATCAAATGCCCAACTATTTCTAGCTGTGTAATTAATCATCCACGTTCTCTTCTCCCAGCTGTTTCTCATTCTTTGAGAGAGAGGTACATCTTCTTCCAAGGACGAGGACGTAATCGTATCACCTGCTATTTCATAACGATCCTTCTCCTTCTTTTCTTCAATCTCCAATCTCTAGCACTCGAAGGAATGTTTCTAGGCGAGGTTCGCAGGCCTCCATCCAAGATGTATATCCATCATCCCAGTATTCTGGACTTTTCAAGAGAAGCCACCAAGGGGGGTCAAATGAGAACTGCGCCGGCGCAGCGTAAGCAAATTCCCAATCGATCACGCCGACCACGTGATCATCTTTGTCGATTAAAACGTTTGACGGGCGCAGGTCTTCAGAATATAATCGAAAGCTGGAATCGTCGGCTTCCTTTTTCTTAGCATCCAGTCCTGGTGTAAGCCGTCCTTCTGATGCGAGCCGTCGGAAAAGTTGACGCGCTACGTACTTGTCCCGCTCGTCATCTTCGTCCAAGATGGCATCGTTATGTTGAAATGTAAGCTGCGCTAGATGCATGTCGGCCAGGGCGCAAAACCATCCGTTAGAGGCATCGTACGATCGGGATGGTAGTAAGGTTGGAGCGACACCCGCAAACTCCATCAGTGAGTTCATGTTTTGAATGAGAGGTCTCCCGGAGACGGAAATATCACCGTGTTCGTCTTGGTTTAGCGAGCCAATTCTGGGGAATTTCAGTGTAGATAGCTGTAAGACGATATTGGCCATCTGCCCATAGAGAAGCTCAAGCCGTCCCTCGTCGATAGTAGGATCTAACACATGAGACTCGTCGGGTTCGAGAGCAGGGTCCTTAAGGGCATCAGACATCGTCCTCTCGTGCTCGACATAGTCCATAATGATAAATGGACCTAAGCCAGCCGGGTTTTCTGCTGCTGTTCCGAAGTGATATATCTTGGGCACTGGAATAGTTGTGTTCGCTGCGATATATCGCATTGTGGCTACCTCGTAACGGACTTTCTCTTCTGGAAACTTGACGCCTATTCATTCTTGGTTAATAGACTTTAATACGTAAGGGGCGTCCATAATTCAATACCTTTACAGGGGATTCTCATACCAGCGGACGAGCCATCTTTATATTCTAGCCGATAAAAGACGTTGTACCCTCCTCTAATCGGCTTATGCAGTTCTACAGCCTCGCCCGGTCGATGTTTATTGATGAGACTGGCGATTCCGCGGTATATATGTGACTTGTTGAGTGACCTCTCCCATGCTTCGATCTCTTGGTCGCTTTGCTCCCAAGCAAGGTCATCCCTGTCCATACGGATATATCTTGGTTTTGGTGGCATGATTGGATACTGGTTATATGCGTGTATATTCGTAGTCGCTGTTGGTTTAAGCTTGTAATTTGCGCCCGATTATTGTTTTAATTATTATGTTTCCTCTCAATGTAGCCAAACAGCATGGAAACAACTTCGTTATTCCGCAAGGAACTCTAACATAGCTATCAAGGGATATGTGGAACTAGTATGAATTAGGTATAGATCCATATAGGATATAGGATATGTCGCATTGCTGTGATTGAGATTGTGTTGGTTACTTTCTACTATAAGGTGCAGGATGTATTTATACTTCTACATGTCATGTGACTATGACAGGATATATATAAGAGGCGCAGCGCCCTCGTAAGAGGATAGAAGGCTAAGTGTTAATAGATTCATACTACTACGCGGCTATTATATGCTTCTAACATTCATTCTACGTATGACCTACATCAAGGGTTCATTCTGACAAACTCCAACCCAACTACGGGAGCCTATGGCTATATACTATATACTGAACATGTTCTTTGTTCCAAATGTCCCATCTAGTAACTCGAGTGTAAAAACATTAGACTAAAAACCAGCTACATGGAAGGTTATTTGATGGTGATATTGATCCGAGATGATAAGGCTATATTCTAACTAAGTCTCAGTGTGAGAAATGTATATACGTGATTATAGCCTCTAGGGCTTACAGCTTAGCTTACCCTACAACGCAATTTAAGTGCCGCATCTTCAAGATCCAAGGAGTGACATCAACACTAATTCCACGTCAAAGCAGTATAGTTCGTTTATTAAGTACGCTATTTGATCTGCAAAGCAGTTCAGAATGGCTGACAACATTAGAATCCCCAATGATAAGGAGGAAGCTCTCATGAAGGCCTCTACTGATGCTTACAAAAAGCGTCGGGAGGAAGAGGTGAAGCGTAAGCAATGTGAGGATTTGATGAAGAGAGCAGCTGATAATTCTAAGAAGAGACGAGAAGACGGCAAAGTGAATATGTTTTAGTCATGCTAACCAAGACTGCCACATTGAAATGTAGAGATTGCCACGAAGTCGTATACGATTCTTCATGGCCAATAGCCTCAAACTATGTTCGCTCACTTAATGGCATTTAGGACTTAAAAATATATTCTTATCTTGTTACTTAACCTTCAACGATTTGTTTCAACAGTATCTACAGACAACGGGTTGTACAGAATATAAAGAAGTGTTATTATACTTGTCATTTAACTAACAAGGAACTTAGCCTTAGAATATTAAAGTCGCGACTATGCACTAACTGCCCTTCCAAAAAATGGACTTTGAAGGTACTCTCAAGCAATATAAATTACTTTTCTCAACTAAGGCTTTAAGCCTCAAGCGACTCCTAATACATCAAACAATAAAATGACTTGGGTTCCTAGATAATAGCGAATTGGGTATCATTGCATTGATAAAGTCAAGTGCGTATGTTACTTCTTATATACGTCCCGCACAATTATAACTTCTACCCCCCCTCACGAATATTTCTAGCAATCTCCCCTTTAAACATGCCAATTTTCATCTCTTCAAGGTATCGCTACCGTCTTCTATACTACCGCTCCTCTAATCAATCACCAGAAATTCGCTTTCTCGCCCCCTAACTTCATATAGGTAGACAGGCTAGTATAAAGCACACCCCCTGCGCTTACGCTCCAAAAGACATGGGAAACCCGGACGGGCCTGTATACCTCTGAGAGATAGAAGCGCCGTTCTGCTCAGTGACGAGCTGGTCTGAAGTTATTTCGTACACGCCGGTGTAGTTAGCGTGGGAGTCCTGGGGCGTTGTGACGCTGAGCTTTAGGCCGTCCTCAACCTTGTCAACGGCCCACGAGTACGCTCCCTTCTCTGCGCACCCTGTCCAGCCAACAGCCGGCAGGTAGTCAGGACCCTCTGCGAGGAATTAGCATTCATGAGAATTTAGTAAATCTAGCTACGTCTTGCAGTACGACTCCTCTGTTCATTTGACAGGAGGTGTATAAAACAAGCCGAATAAGAATAGTACTTACGGAGCATGAGACTACACTTTGCCGGTTCTGGATTACCGGAGGGCGATGCCGACGCCGGATCAGTAATAGCAAAGAATTCGTAACTAGTCGTGATGTTAGTTTATAGTCGACCATGCTTTAGAAAGGATTGACATACGTGCACATGACGCTGTGAGGAATGCAAGAAGCCGTGAAGTTGGATACGGTGAACCCAGATGCATATCTCGACTTGATAGCGGCGCCTGAGGCGGTAGCCGCGAAGAGGGTTGCGAGGATAGCGTTGATCTGCATATTGAATAGCTGAATATTAAGTATTAAAAGGATGTATTTTGGTTCTTGTTAAGCGAATGTAGAAAGTTGAAAGTTGAAAGTCGATAGATGATATAAAATAGCGAAAGATGATATAGAATAGCGAAAGATATCACGATGTGCTTCTCGATGCAATGTAATTATATACAAGCGGCGTTGTCTATTATATAAATGTCTACTCTCCAACTCAGCCACTTTCCCGTATCCAGTAGGCTTAGCTGCGCTGTCTGTCTAAAAATGGACAACTGTCGATAGCAAATACCACGTTGCATGCAACTGCGTTAAGCGACTTCACGCCGCTGATCTCAATTGGGTAGGCGATCATCTCGTATTTGTGCCCGCAGCGTCGCTTAGGCGCCGAGTGCACGATAGATGACGACATCCTATAAACTTCGCTAACCCTTCATCTTCATCTTAATTTGTAAGACATCGTTGATGATGAACGGAAGTTATCGTCACTTGGTTGTATTGCGACTCGAATAGGGGTAGACTCAAATCACATAACTACAGTATGAAAGATATATAGATGTTACTGAATCGAAAAGATAGGTACACTCGTTATTTCATCTGTAGCAATCGTCGAATAGGTTAATGCTACTTGCTCTACCACGAAACTGGTGATCTGGTAGGGTGGATTGCGGCCGAAGCCGTGTTGAAGCCCAAAATAGGCTGAACTAAATAAATACGAAAAAATACTTCACTATAGACAGCAGACAGCATCACGGGTTATGTAGGTTTTACAAACAAGCCTACCATAAACCTACCATAAACTTACCATAAGGTGAATACTTGCCCCCCCTGACGTATATCGGATTCTGGATCCCGGTCTATATGACAATTGATTATTCGCCTTATTTACACTGATAATCCCCACTCCCTGATCCCGGAAAGCCGCGGATCGCAGACCGCAACCACGGGTCTTTCTCAGGGGTCGGTTTATGTGCCGAAGCCTTGCATCATCGTTTGTTTTTTTCAGGGTATTCCGCGGAAATTCTTCGCTCTCGGCCGATGACCTTTCGACCTTTCGACCTTTCGACCTCTGAAAGCTCGTATTTCCCACCTATAAATAACCAAGGCCTGGAATGTCTCAGCATCGCAGCACCGGAGTTCGGAGCGCGCATTCTCCATCGTCAGTTCATACACAAATCCCAAACAACCTTGGCTAAATCCTGATGTTACTACTTCTCCTTCCTTGCTTTCTTCTCGTCCAGCCTCTGTCGACGTGCTTTTGTGAAAATATCCTGTCTGCCTCTTTGCCTCTTTGCCTCTTTACCTCTTTACCTCTTTAAAATTTACAAGAAAGAATAAAATAGTTACATATACCAAAATTTTGCTATACCGTAGACTGCTACCGCTACTAGTTGGGCTGTTTATAAAGCCAGTCGCTGTTTGCATCAACCATAAAATTCGTAATGTTAAATTCGTTTGCGGCGCTGTTTGAATTACCCACACCGCCGCCGCCTTCGTTATTTGCTGCGTTTTCCGAGCTCATCTCGATGGCATTCGGCGGGCCCGAAGATGCCTCGTGACTAAATGGTAACCGTGGTACGTTGAAGAAGTCGAAGACGTCCAAGTACTCCAGCTCGTTTGGCGCGGGCGTGCGTGCTGGAGTCACGCTTGGTCGGCGGCTCGGAGCACCCGCCAGGTGACGAGGCTGGCGGCTGATCAAAAAGTCAAGATCGAATGCGGTCCTTCTCATGTCTGCAAGTATCTTGACCGAAGACGGCGTGATTCGCTCCCCCGTCTGGCCTACTGCACGCTCGCTGTCGCTATGCTCGTCGAGAACTCGTTGCAGCAGCTGACAATACCTCCCCGCTACCGGCCAGTACCTACCCATGTCGCGCAGTGTATCGACGAGGAAGGCGATCTGTGGCGCTAATTTATGTTCTACTGTCGAGCCGTGGACGAGAAGGAGCCGGGCAGCTACCCATAACGTGAAGGCGAACGGAGGGCCGAGTTTGTTTAGCATGCCGTTTTGTACGACGAACTCCCCGAGAGCAGCGATGTTCTCTACGGCGCTGAGGCAACGCTGACTTGCACCATACGAGGGAGTAAATATGGGTGATCTGGTGGTCGGGTACGCGGCCGACGAATGCAATCGAATCACAGCCGTGTGATAGGTAGCATGCAGCATAACCCATCCGCAGTTTAGAGTCTTGCTGCCGCTGGGTTGAAATAGCTTAGCCATATTGCCGTATTCGCCCGGAAGGCCGAATTTCCAGGATGCGAGGAGGTTATCCAGCTCCTTGTACCGCAGCTGCCATTGCTCGACGTCTCCCAGCGCGCCGATGTCTACGGGCTGCTTCAGAAATTCGTGAATTTTGGATAGTATGCCGAGGATCTCGATGTAGTATGAGAAGGCACCCAGATTTTCCGGTTTGTTTTGTTCGTGCTCCGGGAGATCCGGAGGACGATCTTGAGTGCGAAACCACCTTGTTTCCACCTTTTGATTCTTAATCCATAGGTCATCCCGGCAGGGAAGTGTCCGGTCGATCTCCTTGTCGTTCAGTGCGAAGTCGAAGGCGGTGGCGATTGTAGCGTACCGATCCAGTAGGTATATCATCCAGAATAATCGCCGCCTTGACTCTTCCTCGACGAAATCTTTCGGCTCGGGTAAAACCATTGCTCTCAAGGTATATATCGAAGCATAGCTTGGTGATACGGAGAGCGAGTTACTCTCGACAGCCAGGCCTAGCTGCACGACAGAGCGCGTAATCAAAGCCATGATGTTCCAGCCTGGAGGACCGTTACTGCTACCGCACAAGTCGAGTGCCAAGATGACCAGAGCCTGTAGCGCCTTGACCGACGAATTCTCCATGCCGTAGAGTAGAACCCTCTGTTTCGAGACGTCATGGTAATGCCGCCTTTTTTCTTCTGTGAGTCGGGCATCTGTCGAGTACCTTAGAGTAGCCGCGACAATAGCATGTAATAGTACCTTATCGGTGTCGTCCAGTGTCGATGGTCCGAATAGTGAGTCCAGTGTAGATTTCCTGTGTAGGATAGGGCACCAGGTGTTAATATGTTTGAAGTATAAATCTACCAACGCGTACAGGAGATCGTATGGTGGAAGATCCTGATCCGACGATATCTGCGTCTGACCCTGTGTCACGTTCATGCCGGGAGATCGAACAGGCTGTTGTTGCGACTGTCCGTAATATTCCTGAGCCGTGGGACCCGGCTGAAGGCCAGACCCTAGCTGATTAGGGGGGGAGATGCCAGCCATAGGCATCTGCGATTGGAAGCCATCATGCACAGAGTGGATTGACGGGGTCGGAGGAGGTAAGCCAAAGTCGACATGTTGCGACGTCGTAGGGAACGTGGAAGGCTTTTGCAAAAACAATGCAGTCTCGGCTTGGGGAGTCCTGATAGATTCACCAGGCCGGAACAGGGACGCCGGCTCACGCGGCGTGCCATGATCGCTCGGCAGGCTTGGGTTGCTGTTGCGCACGCTCGGGGCAATATTGTGATGAGCGTGGTTGATGAAGGATGTCTGCAAGATCTCGGAATGAGATCTCAGTATCTCCTCAAGTTTATCGAGCCTCTGCTCCAGCTCCCGGCCGTAGCCAGCTCTCAAACCGGGCTTCTTGCGTTCGCGATATTCGCAAAAGACGGAATTTCGCCTGCACCAACCACATGACGGTTGTCCACGATCGCATTTTACCTTTAAAGGAGTAAGTACATATAACTATAGACTTTCTAAAGTAGGAAATGCCGAGCAATAAGTTTATATGAAAGTGAAGCTGATTGAAACAGACCTTTCTTTGCTTGCAAGTTTCACACCTTTAATTAGCATTTGGATGTTAGCGTGCTTCGTTCGAGGTCAGACGACGAATAAGACGACGAATAAGACGATATAGATGAATAAGACCAATGGATATGCGGTGATGAGCTGATAGGAGAAAAGGGTTGTGTGGCGATGATCTGAATGCGGAGATGAGGAGATGAGGAGATGAGGGATATCAGATGGATCAAAAATCGACAGGCCAAGACCAAGGCAATTGGGAGAATAGAGAATAGATCATACTGAAGCCTGTCGGATAATAATATAAGAACAGTAGCTTGAAATTCATTGGATAAGAAAAAAGAAAAAGAAAAATACAACTCACGAGACGGAAATTGGTCTCTTGCGTTTCCCGTTACGCACAGCGCCGGTACTGTCGTGATCGTCGTCTTGATCATTTTCATCCCCGCTCTGCAAGGCGTTATTACCGTCGTCGCTGTCGGGTTCCTGTTTGCTGTGTAGCGATACGTGGTTCTGCTGCTGCTGGGGTCCGGATACGGCTCCGTTCTGAGATTGAGCAGCTTGCATCATGTCTCGGTATCAATTACAAACTTTGGACCTCTGCGACTCGGGGTTTGTGGGCGACAGCATCGCGAGCTGACTCTCGACTTCGGGGTAATGTTGAGCAGAGGAGAGACGTATGTTAAGTGGAAGGGGGCTGGCCGAGCTAGTTGTGCCTCGGCTGGGGTCTTGAATTCTTTTTTTCTTTTTTTTTTTTGCTTTCTATTTTAGGTCATGGAGAATTGTGGATTATGGGGTGAGAGAAAAAGAGGAAATATGATACGAAAATAATAGTCATGCCAAGATAAATTCTAGAGGCTCGCGGGTGCTAATTACGAATAATCAGAGTACTAAACCCTGAATGGACTCGTTCGTGGGGTATTAAGCTCTGATAGCTTCTGTAGCTTGTAGTACCTAACTAGAAGTAGTCATGTAGACATACATGTAACCTAGTAGACACGATATAACAGGCGGTCTGGTATTAACTGACGGAGGAAAAGAGTGGGTGATAGATCGGTCGATGATGGGTGTCCGAAGAAGACCGGACGACGACAATTACTGATGTGTTTCTAAGACCTAGTGCCTACATGTAGGTTACAAAATACGACCCATCAACTAAGGGCAGTTATAATTAGATACCTACCTATTGGTATAATCAAGCGGTCGAAGATATAAATGCCCGTATACGATAATTTCGTATCACATTTTCCCTAAATTTCCTAGCTTCTCTGCCAACCTCGAGAGGATCTCTACCAGCATTTGCGGGGGAAATCGGTGGACGAGACTGGCTGAGATGTCAAGCCCAGAAGCGTGGAGGGAAAAGTTGGGGAGACCAAGAAGGGAAGGGGTGTTAGGAAGTGGAGGAGTTCAGATGCGGAGACCAATGATATATTCTCGGCCGGGGTATTTCTTGGTTATTTGCAGGGATATTCCCTCCTCCATCACACGTCGGTAAGTCCCTCTGTTCCTCTAAGGCCTGTCGTCGTTTGTAAACTGCGACTCTGAAATCTCATAGGAAATCTCATGAACATTTCATAAATATTTCAAGTGTGATATCGTCTCTGCTTCAAGCTCGAGTCGGCATTTTACCTATTTCCTTTCTTTATACCTAGGTTAGTTAACTAAGCAAGTATAACTAGCAAGTATAACTAGCAAGTATAATTCATACCAACTAATCTGTATACGGCGTGTATTGAACGCGAACGCTCCTATCTCCGAGATCCAAGATACCTTCCTAACGCGCAAGTCCCGACCCAGCAACCATTACATGCAAGTCGGCCATTACTACATTAGGCGGATAACCCTCCGTAGGATTCCGTTCCAATATCGGCAGTATTCACCGGATTTTTAGCACATGTCCAACTGCCGGTATTTCATTTCATGCTTCCCTCACCCTCCTATCTCTAGTGTTTTCCTGCGCCCAGCATCCACTCGAGTACGTATGGGTAAGGATGATATGAGTACAGGCATGAATATAGGTATTCTCGTCGTTCGAATTCGTGCCTTTTCTTTTCTAGGCGCTCGTAGCCACGTTCTTTACGCCCCCCGTAAGATGATCTACGAGGCTAGTTTGTCTTCTCGGTAGGTTCCGCCTCCGCGGTCTGGGCAGGTGTCGAGTCGGGCAGCCCTGTCGCGGTCTGCAATATGCTCGCCGGCGGCGGACTTAATAGATAGTCCGACGGAATCAGCTTCGATCTAGCGGTGGGGTTCAAGGTAAGGCCAAAGCCAGGCTTATCGAGGTCGGCCGCGGTCAGGAAACCTTTGGTCGGAATAGGTTCGTCGAGGAAGAGGTCGCCGAAGACCGGTAAAACACTCTTTCCGTCGGGGGAGTTGGCTAGATACTCTTGGAAGGGAGTATTGGGTTGAGAGATGACGAAGTGGTAGCTATAAGGTCCGCTCGCGTGAGGCACGACAGGAATATCGTAGGCGGCAGCCATAGCAGAGACCTTGAGAAGCTCCGTCATGCCGCCAAGCCACATGACGTCTGGTTGGATGATGTCGAGATTGCGCCCCTCGATCAGCTTGCGGAATCCGTACCTCGAGTACTCGTGTTCTCCCGTCGTGAACTTGAGCGTAGGATGCGCCCTCTTGATCTGCTCGAAGCCGTCGGTATCGTCGGGGGACAAGCATTCCTCCCACCAGTTGATGTTCAAGTCTTCACACTTCTTAGCGATCTCGATTGTGTACGACACATTCAAGCTCATGTAGCAGTCGACCATTATGGGGAAGTCCGGTCCCACGCTCTCGCGATGCTTGCGGAGGAACTCTATGTTCTTCCTCAGACCCTCGTGACCGTCGGCCGGGCAGAACGGAAGCGGAACTTTAGCTCCCCAGAAACCCATCGCCTTCGCGGCAGTCGGCTCTGGTCCCGTACAGTAAAAGTCTATCCGCTCCCGCGCCGCGCCGCCGATGAGCCTATATACCGGTTCGTTCCTCAACTTGCCGAGCAAGTCCCAAAGGGCGAGGTCGATAACAGAGATGATAGCTATCGGTAGTCCTTTGCGGCCGTAAAACATAGAGGCTCGGTACATCTGTTCGAATAGCAGGTTGGTATTTCTAGGGTCGGCACCGATCAGAAACCGCTCGAAGTGTTTGTGAACGATCCAACAAGCTGGCGGGCCTACGTAGAAATTATCCATTAGTATATACCTCTCACTATGACCGATGGGTAATCGTAATAGTTCGTACCGCCAAAGCCCGTCGCGAAGCCTACCGTGCCATCCGTAGCCTCGATCTCGATAAGGAACGATCCGAGGACGTTAATACCCCAGCTCGTACGAGATTTCTTATACTGGTCCCATATGGAACACGGCGTTGAGATATCCGTGTCGATCAGCCTACGGCATTGCTGATATCAGTCTCGCTATCTTAAGGTTCTCTCGTAAGAAATGACAGCTCGGCTACTCACCAATGGCCACCCTTAACGTTGTGATAGTCACCACCTATAGTAAGTTAGCTACCGTCTGACTGGTCATCCCCGCACATCCCCGTCTCAATATATTAGGGTAGCTTGCATACCTGAGCCAACGCCGCCAATCACATAAGACCGGATGGCTTTGATGGTGGGAAATTGTCTCACCGAAGCCATCGTGGGACTCTATCACCTTGGGACAAGTCTTGGGACAAGTCTTGGGACAAGTCTTGGGACAAGTCTTGGGACAAGTCGTTTCGTAGTTTTACTTCCAGCTAACTGCCAATTACACCACTGATCTGTGGTTTGGTACGGGAGCGTCGTAATAGAAAGACGGAGAGGGGGAGAGAGGCAAGGGAGAAGGGAGGAGAAGCTAGAGTAGCAGCAGCATTAGAGAAGCACATCCATAAGCGTCGCGGCTGGAATATTAAATACGTCTAGAGCAAATTATAGTAGCGTCAAGCTCGGCTTCCCGAAGAGCGACCTCCCCTGGGTTTTCGAAGGCGATACCCCAAAGGCCGAGCAGGTCCGTAGGCGGCGGGGTGGCCGGGATAGCCTTGGAAGCGTTCTAGCTCGTTGCCAACCGTCCCCGTTCGTCCCCATTCGATCCTATTCGTCCCAGCTGCTGGTTTTCTACATGGGATAGTATATGGTATATGGGTCTAGCTCGCACTTACACATGCATTACGTTTCATGAGAGGACTTGTCGTCCTAGTCTATATGTATATCGGTCTCCAATCTCCCGACAACAACCAGCGTAGCTCATCTCGAGCTCCTATCAAATAGACATGGTATCAGCACCAAGTCACGAGGGCGATAATATGCTGCAAACCTATACGACCTACATACGTAGACGCATAAAAGGCTGTGTTATAGGTTAGCATTTCATATAAGTGAAGCGTCTCGGATATAAGGTGGTATCCCCCCGCGATGGGTTCATATATTTCCACTAATGCCAAAGTGCGGACGAGCTGGAATAGAACACGAAACACACGAAACACACGAGCTGCGATGTATTACGGGAGCTTACAGGCAATATTAGAAAGAAACAGCCAGCTGCGCTCCTAGCATAAAACGTCATAATAATACTTTCACATGTAAGATACGTAAGAACTAAGGAGATGTGTGCTTTCGATTCCTATTTCTTGGCGAATGCCGAGGCGGGCTACCTGCGTCTTTTTAGGTCTAAGACCCAGACGAAATCTCGCTACGCATTACACCGAGATCGTGGGGTTAAGTGCTGATCGCACGCGGCCGGTGTCTATAGCTCGAGACGCCATGAACTTGGACTAGCCTGGTTATTTTAGTAGTGACTTGGAGATGCGTGATTATGGTAATTCATGCGTAGCTTTAAATTTTATATTTACAAGTTATTAATGATTGATACATATCAAGAAAGAGAAAATAAGATTTGTTCAAGTAGTAAACTTTCAACTTGACGAACTGCTATATTTTCTCTCTTATGACTTATACCTCACTTACAGCTTATTCCCGACTTATATTCGGTACAGTATACAACAACTAAACTAAACTATACCTTTCTTCATCACACGCCAAGGCATGCTATTTACCCCTAGACCCCTATACCCCGCCATCCTTGGAACCCTAAAAGCTCTCCTCATCTGCAGACTGCAGACTGCAGCATATTTCGGATGCTTCCGAGAAAGAAAAGTGCATCGCAGCTCAAAACTTGACCGAGGAAACTTCTTCACCTTCTAATTCGTCCCACCGACACATTCCCTACTTGCAAATACATACGATACGATATACACGAAACACGTACGACAAAATGCCGGCGACAAATCTGCTGAGGGGCAGAACCGCCGTTATAACGGGTGGCACCACGGGTATTGGCCGAGCCATTGCCCTCGAATACCTGCGTCAGGGGTCCAACGTAGTAGTGAACCACCTCGGCCTCGAGCGCGACCAGCCTCATCTCGAATCGCTACTCGCCGAAGCCGAATCTCTCAAGACCTCCAACACCGACCCTAACACGGTAATAGGTTCGCTCGACCATCTCGCCGGCGACGTCTCGGACCCAGCCACGGGACCCGCGCTCGTAGCTCACGCTGTCTCGCGCTTCGGCCGCCTAGACATATGCGTGAGCAACGCGGGAATCTGCCAATTCGCCGAATTCTTGACCTTGACCGGGGATCTGTGGTCGCGGACGGTGCGCACGAATCTCGACGGCGCGTTCTACGTCGTGCAAGCCGCGGCGCGACAGATGGCTTCTCAAGAGCCGTTGCCGTCGTCTTCTTCTCCTTGGAGGAAACCGCAACGCGGGTCCATCATCGGATTAAGCTCCATCTCGGCGTTGGTAGGCGGCGGGCAGCAGGCGCACTACACGCCGACGAAAGCCGGGGTGCTGTCGCTGATGCAGAGCTGCGCGGTGGCGTTGGGTTCGCACGGCATCCGGTGCAATGCGCTGCTCCCGGGCACGATTCGGACGCAGCTCAACGACGAGGATCTAGCTGATGATGCGAAGCGCGCTTATATGGAGGGTCGTATTCCGCTGGGACGCACCGGCGACCCCCGCGATATGGCGGGACCGGCCGTCTTCCTCGCCTCCGACGAGCTGAGCGGTTATGTGACTGGTTCGCAGCTACTGGTCGACGGTGGTTTATTTGTTAATCTACAGTGACGAAATGCCAGTCGACGACTCCGATATACCTTGGGTACACATTCCTCTATCCACCGTCATCGGGAATCCGGCCCCCTGTTCCCATTCTCGCCCTCCATCTTAAACCCAATGATACCGTGCCTATTCGCCTCGCGAGCATGTATCCGACCATTAACAGCATCCAGGCTGACAGTTAGGCGAACACGCACCTGTTCCAAGCACGTACGTGTCTGCGTAAGTGTGCATGTGCGAAGATGCCGAGAAGAGCGGGCGGATAACAAGGCGGTTATGTAGAAACGTCGCAGATCGCGGTGGCAAATGTGACATCTTCGGATAACAAGATCGAAATGTGGGCTGATCCGGGAGTCCAAGTTGATTAAATGTTGATTTGAGGCTCAAAAAGTAGGGTCAGGAGACAATACAAAAGGTCTTCGTGATTATGATTGGTGTTAGATTATGGTTATGTGTCAACATTCATCGAGATGATACTTACCGGCTTATTAGCAAAGCAATAGTCAGAGCTGAAATATCCCAGAGGCTCATCGATGTAACATCAGAAGCGTTCTTCTCTCCAAAGCTGATAACTTGCCGGGTTAAGATGCCGAAGTAGTATATGTAACATGGAAACCGCCTCGTCACGCAAGTCACATCGCACGGTTAAGCCACAATATATAGCAGTAAAGTTGTAAAAATGCTTCATTTAAGAGAACCCTGATTATATCGGTTTTATATCAATAACGCCACCTAATGCACAATATATCCAACAGTGACTTAGACACACACGAGCTCCGTCTGAACCCAATAACGATATCCCTAGCGATACCCGAACGAATGCCCCTTTCTACAGCATGATTCCATGCGCGAAGAGTATATAATGATAAATAGAATAGTAGTAGAACGGAAGACGGTGGTAAATGTAATAAACAATGGTATCATGAGAATTTTCCCTCTGGGAGTAAACCCGGTTCGTGATATTCGTAACATCATACGGTGAGCTCGAGGGACCGTTCCTCAGCAGGGCTGAATACGGCGCAGTCTTGAGCTTCTTCCAAGCTCAGCTTGGGCATGTCGGAAAGACGCGGCTTCTGCATCTTGTTCTTCTTCCTGCGCTCCACCTCGCGCTCGATTCCGTGGTTTACGGCGTCCAGAACCGTATTTACGGTGACGCGGGGCTTGTAGGCCGGTTCGGTGCCATCCTGGTAGACACCAGTCTTGACCAGGATGCTATACCAGTCGTTCTCGGCCTTCTCGTTGTATTGGTTGGTTCCTCGGATGTCGCTCTCGGGAGTATCGCCGACGAAGTAGACGGTCTCCGGGGGCTTGTTTAGGCGATGCTCGTTCATGCGCCATCGCTTTAGTAGGCGTGTGGCGAACTCGAACGTTCCGATCTGAGGCTTTCCGAAGGCGTGGGTCTCCAACGTCTTGCCCTTGGTAACCTCCTTGAAAGTGTATTCGACGATACCCCGCAAGGCGCCCATGCCGAGGCGGACGTTGTCGTGCGCGGCAGACCAGACCACGTCGTTGTGGGAGAAGAAGATCGGTGGGCCCTCATCAAAGGTCTCGGATAGGGTTCCGATGCGGCCACCCTTGGACATGGCCAGGTCTAAGATGATCTGCAGGTCTCCCGCCCAATCACGTGAATCGGCAAAGACGAAGATGGCTTCGATGGTAACCTTGCTGAAGTCACGCTCCTTGGAGTTTTGGTGTTCCTCAGGTGTCAGTTTGCGAAACGGCGTCGTAGCAGCGTCGGCCTTGATGATGTCGCCGGGGGTGACAACGTCCTTAAAGCCGTAGCCTTGAGCGACGGTACGGCACTTCTCGCCTTCGCCGCCTACGACCAGGACTGTGTTGTACTTGTTGGCCATCTCGGACATGGGCGTGTGCCCGCAGATGAACTGAGCCGGGGAGATCTCAATGTCCAGCTGGCTGGAGAGATCGCCGCAGCGCTCGGCCTCGGACTTGCCGCCGCCGTTGGTCAAAAAGATATACGGACTACATCAGTTAGTATAAATCGTTCGAATTTAATATTGGCGTTTCCGGTGCCGGGCTGAAGCAGTACTTACACCTTGATTCCGTATTTGTTATCACCGTTCAGGACTTTCATAGCCTGGACAGCTTCGGGGATGGGACGACCACCTCGGACTAGGACGCCGTCGATGTCGAAGGCGAAGGCGAAGCTGTCGGCAACGAGCTCCTCGTCGATTGGGGGAGAGATAGGAGAGATAGCCACGTCTGATTCCGGGGCTGAAGACGTAGCGCTGGCGGCTGGGCTCAGCGACGGGGCCGTCTCGGAATCGGACGGGCTGGTAGCCGGAGAACCGACAAGAAGCTTGCGGGCAAGATCGGTTCGGGCCGTCTCGATCTCGTCGGCAAAGCTGCCGCGGTGGAAGGTAGGTTGTTGCGGTTCCAAAGACATGGTGAAAGAAGAGAAATTGTAATGATCGAACTCTACACGCGATATAAAAGCAAATAGGTAACTGTGAGCTTAAAAAGGACCAGCCAAGGCGGTTGTTGTTGTTGTTGTTGTTGTTGTTGTTGTTTTGATGAATGTCTTGCAGATTTTACTCTTCAAGACGAAGGATACTCGAGATCCTGTTGAGTAGCTGATGTGTTGATTGAAGAAGAAAAACCAGGCCTCTTCTCGAGAAGCTGGGTAAGGGGATATATATATTTACATAAACGACCCGGCATCGAGAAGAGTGGTTCTATCTGGTATATCTGGTACATCTAGTACATCTAGAGGTAAGAGTAAACGCATACCGTCATTTGATAACATCGACAAAGCACACCGTCAACGACTCCTTGACATCAATGTACAATGATGTGTGATAATGTGGCTACGTACTAGTTTAGATGTATGTACCATGATAAAAGTGTGGATAGGGGCGGGTTTGCTGTGTGGATCCGGCCTTATACTACTTATACTAGCCGGACAGGGTACTACCTTGCAGGGTATAGCTACCTGGGTACCTAGGTAGGTACTTGTATACTACTGACTTATACCACCTACCTCTGACTTATACTACTGACTGATACATGGTAACGGGTGTATACAACATACATATATTGAAGCTAGAATGCGAACGGCTTGGTTATCGCATCGCTAGGTAGGTACGTATATATTAAGCACATATCCAGGGTGAGATTTGAGTCGCCGAGCGCGGAAAACCAATGGAAAATGATGTGCTTGGGTATTTTGGCATATGAACGACAGATATAACCTATTATATTCAAGGTATCGTCTCATTACTTGCCAACGTCAGCCTCGTGTGTCTGGCGTTACCGACCTGTCACATTGAGATATACGATATACTCCATGTCTTGTTTGTTCTTTACGTACCTATGTAGGGAGGCGAAGTACGAGTATACTTGGATGGTTGGTATAGTATATCGTACTTACGACTTACGTATGGTAGAATAAGAATTCGCCAATGAGATGAGAGAACCGGTTACTGACTTTACAAGGATCGAAAATAAGGGTCTTTCTCTGCTCCTTTGTCCTTTCGCTTGGACTGCCGAACCTGGCAAGGCCGGACCCCGTTACGGCTTGGAAGCATCGAGCAACCCGACAAGTCTTCGTGGTGTGCAGAACCAACGACGTTAGCCTCTCCAGGTATGGATGATGTTGCTTCCGAAAAGGGATATGATCTGTGACGTTGGACGCCGCGCTTAGCAAGTGCTATATCTATCCGGCTTCCTGCGCCGGAGGCTGGTTCGCATACTGTACGAAGATGTAATCATGCTTTTGGCGATTCTTAGAATCAATAAACGACTGTACCATCTAGGATGTTACTTTGTAATATTCTCCGACCTCGAGAACCCGTCAGCCCGCCTCGCGGGATGTCATCGGGATAACTACTAGCGACGCGATGCATGTATGTAGCCCCAAATAGTATCAGGCTGGATATATTGGGTTGCATAAGGCCAATCGAGAACCCTACGACTTCTGTATGGGTAGCCCGAGTAGGTAGGCGAGCGGCCAACTTGGTTTAGAGCTTGAGGCACGTGTAAGCCGACTCTTCACTTAGTCACTTATTCACTTCTTCACTCCAAGTTGATAGGACGTGACGGCAGCGGTGTTATTACTCGGGCCGTAATATAGATCCTCCACGCCAGAAGCGAAAGCAGGCGAGTGTCTAGCAATCCCTTTCTTCGACGTTGGGTTGGTCGACGCTCGAGGAATATGGCTGAAGACTACAACGACGTATCAATCCGTCAGAAGCCGCCGTTTTGCGTTGCGTTCTTCCGTTACATAACCCGGGGGAGGCCTTACCCAAGGGCTGCACGATGCAAGGATCTCTGATAGATCGGACCGAGAAGCCAGGCTTCTGGATGCTTGGATGTTGCAATGGTTCTCTAGGCGATCTTATCGTCTTCTGTATCTTCTGCATCTGAGAGCGCGTCTACGAGTATCTCCCCACTGAAATTATATAAATCTGGTACGACACGGCGGTTGAAGAAGGATATAGATATCCACAGTAATTATAGACACTGTCTACGCATGATTGTCTACGCATGATTGTCCAGGTGCAACGTACAAGGTGAATTGATTGGATTGTGATGGTTTGTAATAAAGGCGTGAAGGTGTTGTCAAGCGATTAGAGAAAAGTGGAAGTCGAACAGCCGCAGAAACACTGACGTCAAGCGCAGTTATATAAGTGGGTACTTTAGTGGGACTCTTAAATCTTTTTAATGCAATGTCTGAATGTTTAGGATTATTCCTTGCGCCTGTTCGGCCGTTTCCATTTAACCCCTGATCCCTCTCGGCAGCATTAGCCACCCTTTGGCCGAACACACCCTTTTTCCTCTTTACCCCTCAATCAAAGGACGTAGCAGTATACAACCTGTGCCCCCCAAAATGCCCCCCATTCTGCCATTCCAAGACTTCAGATTCCCCTGGAGATCCATTGGCACAACCCATCAGTCATCCATCAGCCACTGCATTCGATATAGCTTGAATATAGTCGATATACGTACACGGCTCCTCTGGGGCTACGGATGCCCACATAAGGTAAGCGACGGGTCAATCAGCCTGTGAACGGTGTTACGACGGCGGCTATAACGGAAGGGAACATCTCACATTTCCGACTATGTCAACAATCATCCATGCTTAGACCATGTATCTAGGCTGCTAGGCCGGCCTAAATTCGACGGTAACATGTTCATGTTCATACTCATATGTTATGCTTACAGGCATCTCTCTCCTAGATTAGGTGTCTAGGTTAGGTATGTAAGGACCCATTCGTGAGGGAATACATCCATACGCCTGACGTGCTTTCGTATTGTATGGAGTAATCTAGGTTACGTGTTTTTATTCTAGACATACTTTTTGAGATAGGACGAGAGCAGTAGATGATGATATCCAGGGGAAGGTTCTCGTCATCCTCTATCTTGTGTTAGTCTTGACCGTACAAGTCCTAATCAGATACCTCTATTTGATGCATAGCTAACTATTTGATAAGAGTCAAGATACTATGTAGATAGTGAAAGGGCGACCATAAGTAAAAGGCTCTGAATAGGCAGATAGACAAGTTGATCATCATAGCAATATCCACCGATGCTCGTGTCGGTATCCATATTCTACTCCTCCCCCGGACCCGTATTCTAGTGTGGCCCCGACTTCCCCATGTCTCCGGTTCAGGTAGCAGCCGTCGGACTCAGTTTAAACACTTGATAGGCCCTGCCGACATTCTCACTTACAATTCGAATCCACCCTCAGCTTGCAATAGTGTAGATCTTTGGGGAAGGAAATCCACAAGGATCGAGGATCGAGGATCGATTTAGTATTAGGACAGGGGATCCACGGAGAGAAGAAAGGCATATTATTGTACAATGTCATTAGCACAGCATTCTAACGTTGGAGGTTGAAGATAATCGACTTGTGCGGATTACTATAAGCAGCTAGGATCTGACCGCTCGAGTCTAAGTTACCCGTCAAAGCTATCAACCAGCATTGTCCCAGCGTAATCCGTAGTCATCTATCATATCTTTGTTCTATCATATCTTTGTTCTATCATATCTTTGTCAGAATCATGCGATTAAAGATCCACGTAGAACCCACAGTAGAAATCGAATGGAACGAAACGTTACGAGTAAGGAAGCCTAGGTATGTATCATTGTTTAACGACTCGAGCCCAGTAGTTTGGATTGCCCTACTAGGCGACATGTCGCATCTACCCATGTGAACATGGGCAGCCAAGTAATATTATCTAACCGTCACATGAGGAGTTCAACATCGTACTTCAAGACGTATGTTGTAAAACGTTGTAAAACTAGAGTCAAAAATAATTCGGACCTACACTTGAATCGTACTGAAGACGGCGGCTAGCAAAACAACAAAACCCTAATCTCCGTTAGATCTAGCTATCTATCCTATTTCAGTCGGACTGTCTAAGCTGTAAAATGCCACCATATTATGCGCGGTGACGTCCCGCAGGAAGATGGTATCTGCAGACGTGGAATCCGTGCGGCAGGCCATATCCTAGACGTAAGGAACCCGCAGAGCTCCCATTACCGTCATTAACCTATCATATGAAGCATGATTCTATGCAGAATACTTTATTCTAATTGCTAGTCTAGTGATTGAAGCTAGGTCGTATTATCATGTAGCATGTGTTATGTGTTATGTGGTTTGTAGATGGTGCGGGGCCAGGGGGGAGCTGAAATCCCTCCCCGTTGCGAATCTTCCCTTTGTGATGCTCTATCAAATATCCAATGGTTAGTCATTTCGTATGTAGGTTGTTGACCTGTTGACTAGCCTAATATTGGTGCTAAGAAGATAAGAAGGGCTGTTGGTGGTGTGTGTTGTGGGTATAAGTAATCATATTCTTCAACTAATGCATGTGAAAGCCAGCTCCCTTGAAGCCAAGAAACGCCAATTGCTAATTTCCCTTCTTGTCGCTGCTTGATGACGACAGTGTCGCTATGGCTATGCCACAGAGTAGCATGGAAAGATAGTCAAAGGGCGGAGTACGGCGCATTTACAATATATCTACTTTCCTCCAAACTCTTTCACTTTTCTATTGTTCTTCTGATGAAGGAAAACATCCATACAGCCATACCACACGTACGTAGTATCCATAGGCCCGACACCCTTGTCTGTTGACTCCTAGTCATCTCATCATCCAATAGCAGGGGGGGTTAACATGTAGTGTACAAGATTTTTGAAAATGATCTCCTTGGTGACCTTCTATATAAAAATTACAAGCAACCAATAAGAATCGCCTAGAGATATGGTGTTTAGGTAGGGTATACAAAGATACTGCGTTCTACATGTGGCGAGCCGATCGTTTCCTGCTGGAATGCCACATGGCCGGACGATAAGGCATAAGATCTACACCATCTTCCCCTCCTAGACCCCAAGTTGCCGTCGATCCCATCTTGGTTTTTTTTTGTTCTGTATGGATGAGAAGCTATTCAAAGTAACATTCCGTTCTCATTACATATAAACCCCTTTTCCGCAGAGCCGCCACCACCACCAACGCGCCCTGACAGCTTGAGCCTGTCTGCCAGCAAACACGATGACGATCTACCCTGATCTACCCGCTCGAACTTACTCTTTATCTTCTTAGTTTCGCACCTATCGCATGGATATATGGATGTATGGATGTATGGATGTGTGGATGTGTAGATGCATGCATATATGTATTTCTGAGTCATCACATATCAGGACAGGGTTCTAAGTAGACGACTTATCTTCACCAACCCTACACGCCTGCTTGCCTACTTGCCTGCTTGCCCGCTTGCACTTATGAGAATGGCCGAACGGATTCATCGATACGTGTTGGATCAAACGGTTAGCTGGTACGGTATAAGTGGTGAGGGCGTAACAACGACTGCGACGGCAATAAATATTCTGTGATATAATAAGGTAGCATTAAACCGGGCAGTTAAATGCGAAATATTTCAATTAACCAGATATTGCGTTGGTGGTAAGATGCTTACCGGTAGAATCAGTAAAATGCGATGGTAAGAGACTCCGATGGTAATAGGAGAATACGGTAGTTCTAAAAACCACAAGGCCGCAAGACCATAAGGCCTTATAGGGATCCATTCTCAGTTGGTTATTATATGTAAAAGACCGTGGAGCTGCTTATTCCATAGCCCATCTAAGCAATCCGGACACTTGAATCTGACATTTTAGTTGGAGATACTCATTCTAGACTACCTCTTTGCTTTTGTATATTCCTCGTGGTATTGACTACGACATGGTTAACTACGCAGGTGACTCTAAGAGTAAAGAATAACATATCAAAATAGCATATATCTCGACTCCTTTGCTAAAGTACCTTACCCATGTCTACCTACCTACCTAGGTATGTAAACGGATTACTGATCGAGTCAGGATCCGAAATCAGGCCATTGCGTTTCTAGAATGTAGCATTTGTTTCTGTATAGATTTGACCTCTAATATCTTTGGGGAGCATCTTTACTGCATTAAGTACCTGAGGCCACCTGGGTATGATGTATTAATCAGTCGATTTCTTACCTCTCCATCTGTAAGTAAGGGTCACAGCATCGACGCCTTGCATCCCCGGACTGTCTTACCAAATCAACACTGCATGGCCCTTCTCTACCATAAGTAATCTATCCATCAACCACACCCCGTAAACAAAATTTCACTCGCGGTCGAATCGAATAAGGCCTTAGATTGGTATAATGGTAGTAACCGGCAATCATGATGATCTCATCTTACTCGCCGGAAGATCACAAGCAAATTCGATAGTTAACCAAAGATTTTAATTCGTTCGTATTTACGAGAATATTCCCTAAAAGGTACCTAGGTAACTCACAAAAAGCCAGCAGGAAAAAAAGAACCATCTGTCCCGTCTACCGAATTTTCGCCCAACATGCCGAGTGGTGAATAGATGCACTGCCGAACGAAAGGAAGACAAGATCTGCAATGTTGAACTGCTGTTGTTGAAACCAAATGATGCAAATGAAGCCATCACCATGACCCGAAGGGATCCCTCCCCCTCTATTTATTTTGTACGGAAGCCATCCGAAAACTCCCCAATGCTACCCAGCTTGTATTCGTGCTATCCTATACGTACACTAGCCGCCCATGCCGCCCTCGCCGCCCTCGTGTTGCTTGCTGCAGCGCAAGGAGGAAACGGCATAAGGTACTGCGCCTTTACCTAAATCTATCCTTCATACTGAAGGGACGTGCCGCCTCGTCACGACTGCACCGTCTAGGATGCATCTCGACGTCATCGCCTCTCCTCCCACGGAAGAGAATATGTTCCTACCCAGTCGGAGACCTCTGCGCGCAGCTGCACGATTTCGGAGTCTTCTTCGCCGGCGCCGAGGTAGTCAAAGAAGAATTTAAGCTTGTATTTCTCGCCCTTCTCCTCAGCTGCGGTGCGCGCTGCCTTGTCTACCCTAACGGCAATGGCTACGGAGCGGTCGATAATGTCGGCCACTCTGACAAAGTCGCTCTCAACAAAGCCGCGCGTCGTCATTGCCGGCGTACCTATTCGCAGACCGCCGGGTATCATTGCCGACTTATCGCCGGGGACCGTGTTCTTGTTGCTGGCTACACCGACCAGCTCTAGCACTCGCTCGACGCGGGCACCGTCGACGCCCTGTGGCTTCAGGTCCACAAGTACAAGGTGGTTGTCCGTGCCGCCGCTTACAAGCTTGTATCCGAGACCGCCGTTGGACTTGGATTCGCCTAGGCGATTCGCGAGAGCCTGCGAATTCACTAGGACCTGCTCTTGATAAGCTCGGAACTCGGGTGTCTGCGCCTGTTTCAACGCAACGGACAACGCCGTGATGGTGTGGTTATGAGGGCCGCCTTGGTGACCGGGAAATACTGAAGCGTTTATAGGGTTCTCGAGGTTGTACTTTATCTCCTCCTTGGTCTTGGGATTAACCTTTCTCACGCCTCTCCTGAAGAAGATCATGGCACCTCGGGGACCGCGTAAGCTCTTGTGACTCGTAGTCGTTACGATATCTGAAAAGCTAAAGGGGCTAGGAATAACCTTGGCTGCAACCATACCCGAGATGTGGGCGATGTCGGCTAGCAAGTATGCATTTACCTTATCGCACGTCTCCTTAATGGCCTTGTAGTCGATAAACCTGCCGTAGGCGCTGGCTCCGGCAACAATAATCTTAGGTCGGTAAACTTGAGCTAACTCGTCGAGCTTCTCGTAGTCGATCAAGCCGGTCTCTTCGTTCAACCGGTAAGGGACCGTCTCGAAGTACTTGGACACGGCTGAGATCTTCTTGGTGGGTGTTTGGTAACCGTGAGAGAGGTGACCTCCGTGAGGAAGATCTAATCCCATAAGCCGGTCGTGAGTGTCCATCAAGGCCGAGTAGACGTATAGATTTGCGGGTGCGCCAGAGAGTGCTATTCATCGAGGCGAGTTACTACGGGTTAGCTCTGGTGACTCTTGCCAGGAGACTGGTTGAAGTAGACTTACGCTGAACATTGACGCCCCATTCCTTTTCATCCAAGCCAAACGTCTCCAAAGCTCTTTGCTGGCATAGTCTTTCGGACTGGTCGATGAACTCGTTGCCTGCATAATATCTCGCTCCAGGATACCCCTCCGAGTACTTGTCTATGGGTTTAGGTTAGCTCGGGTTTATTGGAACATTGTCGTGATGCTTCTTACTTTGCATTACACTTCCTAGCGCTTCGAGAACGGCTTGCGAAGTGAAATTTTCGGAGGGGATTAGGTTGATGAAGTGCTTTTGCCTATCTTTTTCCTGTTGATGTGATTTGTTCCTTAGTATTTAATATAATACACGTATAATAATAATAATAATAACAATAATACACATATAATGACAGGATAGAGGATAGTTTACCTTCTCGATGATATCGAACACGGCCGGGTCAGCCTCTTGAAGATGGGCCGATAGCAACTGTGTAAAATGAATTAGTATCGCCTTCTAATACAAGCGGGTGACGATAAAGCAATCAATTCGCAACCGCATAGAGGCTATTGCATACTCGTTGCTGGACGTCTAATGTAGCAGACGATTGAGCTCTTCTTGTCGCATACTGATGCGTAATTGGCGTTGACAATCTCGACAACGAACGAAGAGCAATCGAAGTGCCTCGAACCCGGAGGGCGGGTAGAGACATGATGAATTGTCGTCAATTGACTTGTGTTGTGTTGATGTGTCGATGTGTCAAATGTGTCAATGTAAATTAGAATGGTCTGCACTTTTAAAATATTATGAACAAAGTTTCTATACCGTCGTAATGGGAATAAAGAAAAGGATTTGCTAAATGGCTCCGGGCAGATAGGAAATAATCATCCTATCGTGAATTCGCCATTCAGAAGCTTCAGTCTATCCATTGTACTTAAAAAGACTAACCAAACTTGAATGTTGGACCGCTAACCGGCAAACCACTAGGTTAGGTTACCTACCAGATAACAAACACTACCTACCTATCTACTCCGAGAGGCGGGGTCTTACTTATTAGCGCGGGGAACTCTGATTATTATGTAATTGCACACCTTGATCTTAATATAGTATAGTCCTACACGTGATCATGCAGCTTTACTACCATGTATGAATTTCGACCCTCCAAATTTTTCTTTCTTCTTTTTTCCCTTTTTTCTGTATCAACTAAATTGGGCGTGACGAGCTCCGCTTCAATAACAGATTCGGATTTCCGCTGTTTGTTCTTACGAACATTCGGCGGGAGCATGCTGATATGTCTCGGGCGGCACCTCACCACCTTTAACGGGACAATTTGAAGACATCTGATCCAACATAGTTGATCTTGTTTACTTGGCTATCCGCTTTTTTCGATTTTTTCGATTTTTTCGATTTTTTGTCAGGTAGTTCCTTGTTGTTTTCTTAGCTTTCTAGTTTAAGCGTCTAGATAGTAAATAAGATCCTTAGCTTTTACTACCTATTAACAATGCTAAAATATACCAAGTAGTAGTAAATGGCCTGGCCATCTTAGCAACTTACACGTTTGCAGGATGCCATTTATACATAAGACGGACATACTCTATTGACCGCTACCATGAGACTGACGTGCTCATGCAGGTTGCATGTTACAAAACTCGGATGGCTGCAGATTTATTAGGGCTGAATCTTGATAACTACTTGCTAATAGTTCTGGCTGCCGTTTAATATGAATTAATGCGTCGAATGCAGAGTAGAGGCTGGGGGGCTCGGGCAAGATAACTGAGCACCTAAGATACTCTTCACGGTATAAGTCACATTACGACGGGAAGTTAGACTAGAAATAAGGTGTCAAGATCATTGATTCCGTTTTCATTGCCATACATGCAAAAGCCCGGCGGTGGAAGCATTACGACCGAAGGGCGCAAGGAAATAGAGACCCAACCATTTACTCCGAATGCAGCCGTCTCAGATTCTTGTAGTCCATATGACGATACCTCTGGCTCTCTTATGTAGCTGGATCGTTTGCATATGGAAACGCATCCCCTGCTTTTCCGCTTACGCCTCCTCCTCACCCGCCAGCGCGTTTCGCTTCGCCGCCTGTCTCTCCAACTTACGCTCACGAGCAGCCTTGTTCTTCTGTCTCTTGGCGTCCATCTCGTCCTGGAGCGCACGCTCGCGAGCCTTCTCGGCCTTGGCACGGTGGATCTGCATACAAATTAGACACGAATGCTCATAACCGATTTTGTATTAAAGAAAAAGAGTTTACGGGGGAACACGTACGTGTTCAACCAGCGCTCGCTTGTGCTTGAAGGCGTTACCCTTGCTGGAGTGGTACAGCTCGTGGTAGAGGTGCTTGTCGATCTTGCCGCTGGCACGGTACTTGACTAGAAGACGTCGGAGGACTCGTAGGCGTCGCATCCATAGAACTTGTCTATCGCACAGTTAGCCGCTATTCCGTCGCCATCCGGCCACTCGTCTATCCCTTGTCTAGCGGGTGGAAAAATTATGTTTAAACGTACTGAGGCATGCGAGCATCGGCGGTACCCTTTCGCTTACCGAAACCTCGGTGTCGGCCATCTCGTCGGGCGAGGTTCAGCTCACGGGCGCGAGATCGGGAGTGCATGGTGACGGGCTTGCGGATGATGAGGCCATCGCTGACGAGTTTTCGGATGGTCTGGCGGGAGTTGGCGTTGGAGATCTCGTTAACCTCGTTGGGGTCGAGCCAGATCTTGCGCTTACCGCATCCGATGACGGACGCCGCAAGGCGCTTCTGAGTGCGAAGGTTGACCCTGTATAGTACATCAATTAGCCTGATGTTTGTTGACGATTGCGTGATGATGCGTTCGTAGGTGGTAGGTGGCAGGTGGCAGGTGGCAGGTGGTAGGTTGTGTGTAAGTGTATGGCCATAATTGATGACGCTGCCGCCGAGAGAGAGCCGCGCAAACTCGATCAACAAACGAAATCGAATGGTGTATCGAAAATAGAAGAAGAGACTCCTCGAAAAGGATCCTCCATCAATGCGGAATGATTGGTAAATCGATTTGACTTACATCTTTGAATACGGACGTCGGTGATGGTCGAAAATTTGCTGTTCGGTTAGTAAGGTGTGGAAGGGTTGAAGTTGAATTGAGAGCCCCCTCTCGGATCTTTGCACAATCGAGAATTTCTGAATCAGAATAGGCTCCAAGGAAATTTTGTGGACTGTAAAGACCCAATTTGGTGTAAGCGAGAGGGCAACAGGATCACCTGACCTTATCGGTTATCTTTACGGATTAATGGTCTGTGCTTTTGCATTTTTTGCACAGTATCGTACTAACCATTATTACAGACGCGTTATTGGATTTGCGAAATTGCTTAAAATCGATGTCAGGCTTACCTAAGGTACATCAGTACCCCTTATCTATTCCTTTTCCCTCCAAGTCTACCTAATAGATTCATGCAGTCATAAGTCCAAGTACGCAACAACTTGGCCATTTGGAATTTATAGATGGTAATCACTTCGAATCCTTAATCGACTTACAACGTACCTGTTGATGAGCTACTTCGGTACTTACATGAAGATGCAAAGTTGATCAATGGTGCTTTAAATGTAACTTGGAATTTTCTCTACCCTATGTGAACTAACCCTCCATGATGCTTCCCATATCGCTTCCTATGTTCATGATTAGGTACTCACCGCGCTGCCCTTCACATCAACCATACATGCACGAGTCAAGCTTAATCTTGTGAGAAGACACCACCTCCAATCTCCACGGCACCAACGCTCCATATCTCCTTTTCGTCTTCTGCTTCGTCATTGCTCAACCCTAATCCTCCTTGGCCACCCTCTGCCTCTCTTCTTTCTCGGGCCTGGCTACCGAGCCTGACAGCCACCCTCTTGAAATAATCTTGTATGCTCCTCTTGGTGTTTGCCGGCAGATCTGCGCCGGCGCCGCTCATGTACTTTTCAAAAACCTTGCCTTCTTCATCCACGACGCTAAATAGTTCAATAAATGCTGCCTCGGCTGCTAGCTTAACGGGGATCACCGGATCCCTCACTGACGCGAATACGGGTGGCGCTAGTAGTGGAAGATGAGGACGGACTATATCTAAATTGGCTCGCGAAACGGTGCGTACTATTACCAACGCGAGACGACGGGAGTCGGACGGGTTTCCGGGGCCGATGATGGTGGCTAGCGTCGAGAAGATCGGTTTTGTCAATTCAAAAGACTTTGGAGAGTCCGTCAGCAAATATTTGCCCGTTGCTAGAATGCTGTTATCTGCTACGAATAGCTGTATGTGACAAGTTAGCGAGGCTCGTACCTAGAGCAAGACTTCGTCGGCAGGGGCTAACTCACGTTCTTGTTGGACATTCCCTGGCAGAGCAGATCGGGCAGGTCCTCTGCTAGCGGACTCTCTAACAACGCCTGCGGCGACTCTACGAAGACTGCGTTGAGCGCGAGAACCGACGCGCTGGTAAAATGGCCTGTCGTCACACGGTTCTTTAACAAACCGTGCGCGATCTCGGGAGGCACATTCTTAATGAGCGCGCCGAGTAGCTTAGCATTGGTCACTATCATCGCCGAGTCGGTCGTGTCTGTGTCCATATCGATCAATCCTAGCACCGCTGTCCGCGAGCTCTCGCCCATGTTAGAACCTGCTTTGCTAACAACCTCGTATAGAGCCTTTAGCATGGCAGTCCTGACGCCTGGATCCGATGTCTTAGAACCGGTGACGAGCTCCGCGATCAATGGATCCACCCGCGGTGTAAACTTGATTAGAGTGCCCAATGCTTTAGCAGCCCGCGACCGTAGTAATTCGCTACCGGTATCCGCGAGCGCTCTCGCGAACGTCCGCTGGAGCTGGGGCAGGAAGGGCTTGAGCGCCGCCGGCATCTTCTCGAGTAGGTTGTTGAGCGTTAAAAGAATGGCCGCTTTAACATCGGTAGATCGTTCCGACACCACACGGATGAGGGGGCCCGTTATCTGCGTGACAAACGGCTTAAGAGAAGCTTCGCTTGTCCTATCGACAATATCGGATATAGCGAGCGCAGCGCTAGTTCTCTGTTCCGCAGTCCCGTTCATGAGACCTTGGAGGAAGATAGGCAGGATAGCGTTGATGCCCTTTGGAAGCTCGAAGCCTGGTAGGTCAGAGCCGGCGACACCAACCTGCAATAATGTTTGCCTTGTCGATATCACAAGAGCCTCCATATCTTCTTTTTTAAGCTTCTTGGTGAACTCGCTGAGCGCTGCCCACGCTGCCTTGACGACCTCTGCATCACGATCGCCGAACGAGATCAAGAGGGCACGAATGATATCTTGGTTATACCGCGAGTAGTCCACGCTAGAGCTAGTGAAGAATTTGGCAAGTCGTGACGCTGTTACAGCTCGCTTGTGGTGATCATCATTCTTAACTAGCTGCAGTAAGACGTTCATGACCGTATTGAGCCCGTCGTGGTCGTCTATCGACTGTATAACCGTATCGAACGAGTCCTCAAGGTCGGCACGGAGCTCGTCGTCCTTGGCATTCACAATATTGTCCATGAGAGAATTGATAATGCTCGGTAGGCGCCGGTTCATAGCAGGGCCCGCCACCCGAGACAGGGACGCGAGCGCCTTGGCATTGAAAGTGGAGATGGGGGGAGTGAGTAGTGTCGGGATAAGGTTCGGCAAGATGATGTTAGACCTGGTAGTCTCGGTGAGGAGGGTCAGGAGAGCAGACAGGGCATTGTCTGCCTCGTCTTCGGAGCGTAGCAGGTTAAGGAGGTGCGGAAGCACTTGGTCGACGGCTCGTTTGCCGATGATCTGCTGCAGCGAGTCGAACGCCTCGGCAGCGGCTTCTCTGACATCCTCGTCGGAGTCTATGAGAGCCGTCCGCACGACGGATATTAATGTCTTCTCGTGGTCCTCGAGGGCCTCGTCCGAAGCGGACGCGATAAGTTCCTTGAGCGCGAGACAGATTCCTTGCCTGGCGTTCGTATCTATCGAAGTCTGGAGGCCTTCTTCGAGCGTTGGAAGCAGGCTTGACAGGACGCCGTCGCCAGCCTTCCGGATTAATTCTCCCAAGGCGTTGCTGGCGATCACCTTGTGTTCCATGTTAGAACTGCCAAGGCGGCGAATGATTAGTTGCGTGAGAGTAGGCGTAAGCTCCTTCAGAGTTTTCGGCGTAGCGACTAAAGCCTTCCACACGCTCACGGCAGCGGCTCGAACGGCGCTGGAAGTATCGCATCGACATATATACAAAGCAGAAAGGATCTTGTTGCGCTTCTCTTCTCCGAGTACCTCGCGTAGAGACGCGCCCGCCTCCTTTGCGCTCTCTTCCTCATCCTCCGCGTCGGCCTTTCCGCTAATGCCAGTCAGGTTAAATAGTAGGTCGCCGACTAGCTCGACGGAGCTCAGCCGGATCCTGTAGCTGTCATCTGCTAGGCCACGCTCTAACTCGGGTAGTAGGAGATCGACGGCCCTCGCGGCAAAGTTCTTGACCAACAGCCGACCGGCTCGGAGGGCGGTCTCGCGGATCGATTCGATATCGTCAGCGAGGCCAGCAAGAATAGGGGGAATGATCTTGCTGAGGTAGTTGGCAAAGCTGTTTCCGAAGCAGACTGGCAAGAATATGAATAGGGACATGAAACCTTCCCTGACGGCAGGTTTGGATGACTCCACGTTCTGCAATATCGTAGGGAGCGTTTCCTCCAACCTCGTAGTGCCAAGCCCCGCCAAGACTTCGCTGAGAGCTTGAGCGGAACCGAGACGGTCTCCGGCGCCCGTGTCCGACTTGAGGGTCTGCATGAGTCCGGGAATTAGATCCGGTAAGGCGTCCTCGCCGAGCTTCTCTACCAGCGAGCCCAGCGCGCGGGAAGCGGTCGCTCGCGTCGTCGGGACCGGATCGACGGCTGCCACTTTCAGCCCGGACACGAGGACCGGCAAATGTGCGATCAAATCCTTCCTCTCGGTTAGATGAGCCAAGCTTCCGATGACTTGGGAAGCCTTGCGTTTTGTATTGGACCTGTCTCCCAAACCTCGCTGGAGAATTCTGGTAACAAGAGCCAGCGAAGGCGCGTCGAGGTAGTGGACGAATTGCACCTTGATAAGCGCGTCTAGAGCGTCGTCGGTGTACTTGGTGGGATCGCTCAGAGCCTTGAGCAGAATGTCGACTAAGCTCTTCACTTCGGGATTCTCGATAACCTCGCCGAAACGCTTCAAGCTCTTGTTGGCCGCCGTTCGCACTTCTTTGTGACTGTCGTTCAGCACACCTGTAAGCGGCGGTATGATATCGGGAAGGCTCTGCGCAAGTTGCTGGGGATCTAAGTACGCCATAGCACCCAGAAGATCGCATGCGCCACGTTTGCTACGCCATTGATCGTCATCGAGACCGTTAAGAAGAGTCGGCAGAATCTGCTTGACACCGTACGAGCTAAGCTTCGCAAAGCAAGCCTTAGCTGCTGCCAGACATGCGTCTCTCACGTCTGCGTTGGTATCGCCGAAGCCAGACAGGAGTTGGGGCACGATCTGGATGACGTACGGCTCGAACAGGCGACCAAGAAGTATCGCAAAAAGTTCGAACGCGAGAAACGCACCCTCACGCTGCTGAGGTTCCTTCCGGTTTTCGGTTGCGCTCTTTAGCGTAACGAGGATGCGATAATCTCGCAGCACGGAGATGCCTCTCCCCTGAACCAAGCCAGCTAACCCGTATGCGGCACCTCGTTTTTCGGCATACTTCTTGGATGTCAGGAGCGTATCGAGGAGCTGTTCAAAATATTTGGAGGTTTTGTCGCCGCAGGTCCGTACCAGAGGCGGTAGGCATTCCGCCACTGCGTATTGCACGGCTTCGGACGGCGTGCTCAAGGTAGTAAGTAGCCTCTCCAGAACAACCGGGATCTTTGCGTCTCCGGGCTTCAAGTGCCTAGCAAGAGCGCCGTACATAACGATGATGGCCTCGTTGACACGATCCGCCGCGTCCGAGCCCTTGTCTGGCGCAGCGAGTGTGCGCTCGAACGTCTTCATAAGCTTATCCAGGAGCGCTCTGCCGTGGAGGTCGATAGCCACAAGCGCCGCATCAAGCATCTCACCGCGTACAGCCGCGTTCTTGTCGCCCAAAGGACCACCTTCGATGAGGAAGTTAAAGAAGTCGTCGATCTGCGATTTCTGTAGATGGGCGGCAAGTTCTCTGAATGCCGCCGCAAACCCGTGTCGCGCTTCCCAGGGATCTGATAAATCTGTCTTCTTAGGCATTCCGTATTCGTCTAGCTGGGCAACCCGGGGCTTAGCAAATTCGACATATGAAGACCGGAGCCTTGCCAGCACGTCATCGACGGTTGAAGGGTACGATTTGCATGCCTCAGCGAGGGACCTCGCAGCAGCCCTCCTGAGCTGGGCGTCTTTGCTCTCGAGATACGGGAGCAGTTTGAAAGGAACATCTTTGGAGAGCTTGAAACCGCTCTCTTCCCAAATATCGTGACCAAGGTCGACGTTTTCGGGGATATCGTCGTGGCAAGCGATCCAGATTTCCTCCGAGAAGTCGAGATCGCTCATGTCGACGTCGGCACTGATCGACTGCAGAACAGTCTCGCGGACCGAGGCTTGTGGGACAATTGCGCCTTTCGCGAGGACGGTCATCTCGTGGATACTGATGTTCGGAGCAACGCAGCGGACCATATCCGAAAAGCAATCCTTTATGATCTTGTAGTGTTGGTTGTATTGCTGCATCGAGGATACCAGCGTAGATATCAAATCGGCACGCGGGATTGTCTCGTCGGCGCATACGTGAGTATGGAACGCAAGGAACTCAATCGCCAACACCAGCTGGGCGTCTCGTTCGTCGGCACCATTTCCGACGCCGCCTGTTCGTAATATCACAAATACTAAAGATAGCATGTAAATTACGGAGATGGCATCAAACGGCCGCTGCTCGCCGGCGAAGCGAAGGCGATATAGGACTCTGGTTACGAGCTCCTCTAAGCCCTCCTCCGTCATGTTCTCCGGCAGAGAAGTAATCCCGAGAGCGCGCAGGGTTGCGACACCGATAAAAGGCCGAATAGCCCCTAGTCGGGGAGTGACGCGATCAGAACATGCCAAGTAAGCAGTAGGGCCCGCATCACCAGTGATGAGACCTGCACCAGCCTCCAAGGCTGCTAGCAGAGCGCTAATTGAAGGACCAATCCATAGGTTCGGCTCTGTCGGCGGGCTGCCGACGAGGTTCCTGATGATACCGAAACCGCGTATGAGTCGTGATTCCAGATGCTGAATCTTCCGTCGAATTTCGGACTCTTTCTTCAGCTGAGCATTGACCTTGGCCTGCTCGTCGGCAGTAAGCTTCCTCTGCTGCCCCTTTTTCTGTGCCAGTTGACTTCTGAGTTCCGCCTCCCATTTCAGTGTATCGTAGTCTTTAGTGTTCTTGTCCGGAAGCGTCTGCTTTTTTGCGAGGACGTCGATAAAGGCTGTGCCCTCCGGAGTCCGGAATATTGCCGCTTCGACGGGGCCGATATCTTTGAGCTCATCCGTCGTTAGATCTTCCCGTATGAGCTCGACGATCTTTGGCGTCATAGTATTCGGTGCTACAAATGCGAGGTCCGCTGCTGCGTTGCAAGCGGCCTGCTTGATTGCGCTCGACTACACCCGTTAGTCTTATATCCCAAATTGCAGCTGCGCACTTTCTCACCTTCTGGTCAAAACTTGTCTTGTCTATTATCTGTCGTAGTAATTCCTCCTCATATTTCTGAGCTAGGCTTCCAGGGTCGAGGCCGACTCTCAAACAGAGATCTATCCAGCTTGCTCTAGGTACCAGATCGTTCCGGGCGATAACTAGCAGCGAACACATCTGCTTGGTTAGTCCCTCTTGAGATTTCCGGGCGCCCAATTGCTCGAATTCGTCATCACTTAGGCAGATTGACCTAAGGACTAGATGCAAATGAGCATTTTCAAATTTGGCGCTTGCTGCTATGCTGTCCTTATCCTCCATGTGAGATGATTCGATCCACCGCCATAATCCGTCGATGGCAATTTCTGCAAAGAAACTTGGGTCTCTGATGTAAAGCCTCGAAATGATTTCACTAGCCTCCTTGCGGACCTGGGGAGGTACGGCGGTTGCGGATACGAGATAAATGAGGGCTTGAAACCAGACTACTTGTACATTTTTAGGGGCTTTGGGTACATCGTCATAGATAGCCGCGAGCGCTCGCAGAAACCATCTCGTATCGTCTTCTGTAGATAGTCGACCATACACTCGATGATTGAGGAGAAATGAAGGCTTAGGGTCGGCCACGAGACATTCCTTTGAAACGGCTGACTTCTTGAGGGCAAGTTTAACGGTAACACCATTGGTCTTAGACAAGACTTGCAGGGACAGAGTCGAAAATACGTATGCGCCTACGATCAAGCCGCTCTGGGCCGCGGCCGCCGGATTCTTGGTAATTTCGGCCCACGTATCTGCGAGCGGCCCCGAAATAGCCTCGACTAGCTTGGCTGCATTTTCCGAGACAGACTGAGCTTCTTGGGTAAAAGGCATGAATACTTCTCCTGCTCGCAGTAGCCATAGCCTGCGTGAAGGTATCTTTTTGTCGCTGAGACCTTTGACAAATGCATCGACGACAGGCTTTGGCAAATCGGTGCCGTCTTTCAACAGATAAGAGACGGCTCTGCCAATGACAGATATTTCTGCCCCAAGAGCCCCTTCGTTTCCTTCTTTAGTTGCGATAGGAGGAAGACCAGTAACAATCTTGGTTGCGATCGAGTTAGATAATGGCACGTGGTCTAGCATCTGCGAATGAAGAATACGATGGTCCGCAGAAGCCAATTTTCCGGATTTAAGGGGATTCAAAATCTCCTCGGCAACTTGATCTGTAAGTTTTTCATCGTGACTGCGAGCCACAGCCTCTCTGAAGGCGGCTAAAACGCCGTCGCGAATCGTTGCATTGCTAGATTTGGCATTTGATAATAGGGGTTTTAGAAGACGTCCGTTCAAAGCCCGCGAGAGATCCAAGACTTTGGGGAGAGCCCGAACCAACGATGCTAATAAATCCAAAACCACTTCCGGAGCTCGTAGGAGACCTTTTTCGACAGGGGGTATAATGTCCTTATCCAAATCGTCTAGGGTGACAAAGTCGGAAAAGAAATCACCCAGGCCAGTCGCAATATGAGCAGATACGGGCGTGCGAGACCCTACAAGCTCTCGAGTGAAAAATGTAAAATATTCCAGCTTTGTAGCAGCCAATGCATCCTTGGCTTCAGCATGTCGAGAACTGACTCCCGCGATTACGCCAAGTATGACAGCATTCCTCGCGGTCGGCTGAGCTCCTTTAGTCGTAAGGGCCTTCACGGCGTCCTGGATCACTTTCTCCCGAAACTCACCGCGCCAGAACACTGCGCGCAAACCACGACGAGTAACCACTATAGCCGACTGTGCGACGTTCGGTCTGGTTGTCGACTGAAGGCATTTTTCAAGGGCGGCAGCGTCGGCATAAATAATTTCCAGCCCGAATTCGTCCCATAAAGGCTTGCCAGCCAGTTCTTGTAAGAGAATAGAACACCACTCGACCAAGACAAAAGCATTCTTGGGAGATATTCCGGGCTTCTGAGACTCTTGTCGCAGAGAAGTAATAAACGGCGTCAGCACCTTAACATCACTAGTTGTCGCGAAGACGGAAGCAAGGCAAGACTCGACGGCTCTCCTAGAAGGCCTATCATCGTATAAACGGTGGGTATCAAAAAGCAATTGGAGCAGCGTAGGTATTGAAGACTGATCGATAGCTATATACGAGTACTACACATCAGCATATAACAATATTTAATATAAAGACGATACTTGAAGAATTTAAGAGAGAGAAAAAAGAAGAAGAAAAAGCTAAGATGCCTTACTCTTATCTCTTAGCTTCTCGTCAA
This sequence comes from Daldinia decipiens, assembly GCF_022478715.1. Lineage (NCBI taxonomy): Eukaryota > Fungi > Ascomycota > Sordariomycetes > Xylariales > Hypoxylaceae > Daldinia > Daldinia decipiens. Next base: position 67,445 of record NW_026054572.1, on the reverse strand, counting down.
TCGTTCGTAACTGAGCTATACGGATCTTGGTAGAAGCGGAAAAGAGAGCAGGCTTGGCTGAAAGAAAGTCGATGCCAGCTTTAGAGGCACCATTCGCAGCCGCTTCAGTCATTTTGACGGACCGATGGAAGATCTATTGACATGATAGGGAAGTTGAGAAATGGCCCCTTAGCAGCGTCCCCCCTTATGGCATAGGGTTAAAAATGGAAGTGGGCTAAGAAATTATGCAGAGGGCCGATTTATCGTGACATTAGCCTTCGTCGGGTTCATATTTGGTGATGTGCCCATGTGGGTTGAAAATATCGGTGGGGTTATATTTCTACATAGCTTATCTTATCAAATATCTTGGGTGCAGTGCATTATAGGTAGGTACCTACATAGGTACCTAGGTACATGTACCTAGGTGCTAACCTTGTAGCTTCTTGTGACTTGCAACGGCGAATGAGTCAACTTTAAGCGACCTTTCTGCCTTTCAACAGCCTACAATTGCTAAATTGAGAGTGCCACCTAGGTAGGTAGGTACCTAAGGTACCCCCACCCGCCTAGCCGCTAAAGCCTTTCCCCACAACGCCCGTCACCACCTACTCGGCCACTATGATGAACGGTTACACCTGAATATCGGAGCTCGTTTACCGGCAACAACTTTTTTTTACCTTTCGAATTTTGGTGTTTTCGCGGGGGTGAGATTTGGCCTTTTCTTCTTCTTCCTATTCCCTACCTAGCAGCCTGGCAGCAGAATATGGCCCCAAAAAAGAAGAAGACAAAACCAGTAGCCAATCCTGCTCGAGGCTTTGCTACAACGTCGATCGCCTCGAAACCGCGAGCTGAAATTACCAAAGAACCGGCGCAAACCGCTACGGAGGGAGAGAAGCTCGATGCCCCTCCAACGTCGTCATCTCGCGATCTCAATACCCCACCATCGAATCCTAACTCCGACGATATACCCAAAACTTCTCAGCAGAAAGAGGTTCTAAGCCCGGAAGAATTCGAGAGACAGCTAGAGGAATCTGAGCTGCAGCTTCTAGTCGAGAAATACGCACAGAAAGTAAAGAGGGATGCCCAACGCCAAAAGTCTAGGCTCGAGACTGATCGTCGATTGCTTCGCGGACAAGCCGAGCCTTTAAATACTAGGAAATGGCTACCTCAAGAGCTTATGGACCACATATTGGATTTGATCCAGGCTGAAAACCGGTTTGGTGCATCCTCGCTGGCACCAGAAAGTACGAATAGCAATGGCAAGTTACCCTCGGAGGAAGATTTGGTCATCAGGTTGTGGACCCTGCAGCAGACCCTGACGGGTGCCAGCTTCTCCGAGGACAAGGTTAAGGCCGTACTACAACACGTACTTGATATTGCTGCCACTATCGGTAGCACGAGTAAGGATAACATTTGGGGTTTAGAGGAAGCTCTGGACTGGCTCGCCCGCGAATGCACGAGAGACGAGCTCCATGATTACGATTATAGGGGTAGGCCCGCGAGGTCCCAAGCAGATACACCGGCGGACAGTCCTTTACCATCTGGAGCGAATACGCCTCGTCTTTTAGATATCAATAGCGGGCAGAAACTCGCTAGTTCCAAGAATGGATCACCAGCTCTAAAACCAGCCGCTTCGAAGAAAGTTGCCATCGTCTGCCATGAAGATATTGAACCTGATGATCTCATCCCTGCTTACCTTGAAACTAAGGCCAAACTATTTCAACTACAGCGACCAAAGCAGGATAATAAAAGGGGGAAGTCGACCAAGAATCATAACTCAAATAACACAAAAAGTTCCACCGCGGAACTATCAGGCGATGATTTAGAAGAAGCCAAATTGCTAGCTAAGATCGAAAAAATTGAGCAAGATGTACTTTTCGATAAGATTCTTGCTGAGCACAAATGGCGTGCGGATCGTATAAAGCTGGAGAAGGAATTCGCAGCTAAGAAGAGGGCAGAAGCGGAAGCTGAAGATGAGGCGAAGGAAAACCCCGACGTATCCCCCGGGGCAGAGTCTGATGATGATGAGGTTACTAAAGAAGCCCAGCGGATCGCAGCGGAGATCTTACAGCAGGATGACGACGATGACGACCAAGCTCTATCTGACCTTTTCGCGAACCTCCCCGTTCAAGAAACCGATACCGTAACGGGCAAGACGACCACCGTAATCAATGGGACAGATGGCGTCAAAATCACAATTCGAGATTTTGGTAAGTGGACGGGCGTTAGCCCGATGCGTGCTTTAGAGGAAGCTTGCAGATCAAGGTATTTTAAGATGCCTCTGCCACTTAATGTTCGCTAAATTTTGTATTTAGGGACTCCTCCTCCAAGATCATATATAAGCTTGTATCTGAGAATCCATATTCCCACCGCCATCTAGTTTCTATCCAATGGTCTAAACCGCAGGAGCTCATACCAGTTCCTGAAATTCCGTCTATTGAGAGTGCTATTTCTCCTCAGCAATTTGTTTTCCAGATGGCCTCTATAGCGACCCCTGACTCCAAGCAGTCCGAAGCATATATTGCTACTCTAGCACTCTTCGTGGTTTTTGGTTCCACTAAGGAAGAGAAGGTCTTCATGAGACTACCTGTAGCGTGGAAAGAATTATGGTCGGAGCTCGCGGAGGAGAAGAAGAACCAGGCCGATGCTGTAGACCGAGCAGCGATTAGGGAACTTCGCGCATTAGTTCGCAAAAAGCATGACCAAGAACTCGAAGACGGCGTACTTCTGCAAGGTGCTTTCAGGGGGCGCGCTTCGCAGCGCAGTACCAACGAAGTAGGCGACGAATTTAACGCAGAGAGAGGAACCGCAAACACAATCGGGTCGGAATATTATCAGAGGATATGGGCTGATAAGTCCAGTACGCCGAGATTCCAATCTATGCTGGTTAGTTCTCTATTGGATCTCTTGGGGCGTAGCGTCTGACGTATTTAGCAATTCCGAATGCAACTCCCGATGTGGCATTTTAGAGACCAGGTCCTCAGTGCTGTCGAGCGCGAACAGGTCGTTATCATCTGCGGAGAAACAGGATGGTATGTCTACATTCCAAAGTACGAACGTCTTAGCTAACCAGTCTAATTTGCCCAGCGGTAAGAGCACACAGGTGCCATCGTTCCTTTTAGAACATCAGTTATCTCAAGGCCGGCCGTGCAAGATTTATTGCACAGAGCCTCGACGTATATCCGCCATCTCGCTCGCCCGTCGTGTCAGCGAAGAGCTCGGCGAAGGAAGGAGTGATATCGGTACCTCAAGATCTCTCGTGGGTTATTCTATTCGTCTAGAAGCGAATACATCAAAGGAGACCCGACTCGTTTATGCCACGACCGGTATAGTGATGAGGATGCTCGAGGGGTCCAATGAACTACGGGAAATCACTCATCTCGTCCTCGATGAAGTCCACGAGCGCTCGATCGATTCTGATTTCCTCCTAATCGTACTAAAGAAGCTGCTGATTCGAAGAGAAGACCTAAAGGTAGTCCTCATGTCTGCCACTGTCGATGCAGAGAGGTTCTCAAACTACTTAGGGCGTGCACCCGTTCTGAATGTGCCTGGTCGTACGTTCCCGGTACAAGTTAAATATCTAGAGGACGCTCTCGAGGCTACTGGTTATGTACCTGACCAGCTTAGCCACGAAAAAATGACAGACTTGGACGATGACCCGGCGGAAATTGACGCTGCTGATTCTAACACTACTACGGCCGCCGCTAAGGAGTTGCGGCAATACTCGGCCAGGACTCGAAACACGTTATCTCAACTTGACGAATACCAAATTGATTTTGACCTCATCGTGCAACTGATTGGGCGAGTAGCTACCGATCCGACTTACATAAACTATAGCAAGGCCATACTAGTATTTCTTCCCGGAATTGCCGAAATTAGGACTCTAAATGACTCCTTGCTGGGTGAGCCTTTCTTCCAAAGGGGCTGGGAGATATTCCCCTTGCACTCCACCATCGCTACCGAAGACCAGGAGCGAGCATTCCTCGTCCCCCCAGATGGAGTGAGGAAAATCGTGTTGGCCACCAACATCGCAGAAACGGGAATTACCATTCCGGACGTAACTTGTGTTATTGATACCGGAAAGCATCGCGAGATGAGATTTGACGAGAGGAGACAGTTGTCGCGTCTTGTTGACACGTTCATCTCGAGAGCGAACGCTAAACAGCGGCGAGGACGAGCAGGGCGTGTTCAAGAGGGTCTCTGCTTCCATCTTTTTACAAAATACCGACATGACCATTTGATGAGCGATCAGCAGACGCCAGAGATGCTACGTCTCTCATTACAGGATCTAGCTATACGCGTCAAAATCTGTAAGATCGGTGGCATCGAGGAGACTTTGGGTGAAGCACTCGATGCGCCATCCGCTAAGAATATTCGTAGGGCCATCGATGCTCTTATCGATGTCCGAGCTCTCACAAATACTGAAGAATTAACTCCGTTAGGACATCGATTAGCAAGGTTGCCTCTCGACGTATTCCTTGGCAAGCTTATCCTTCAGGGTACGATTTTCAAGTGTCTCGATATGGCTATTACTGTAGCCGCTATTTTATCATTTAAATCACCATTTACTGCACCTTTTGGTCAACGAAGCCAAGCCGACCAGGCGCGCAGGGCGTTCAAGAGAGGTGATTCCGACCTACTTACTGTATATAACGCTTACCAAGGCTGGAAGAAGGTATGCCAGGCATCCAACAACGACTTTCAATATTGCAAGAAGAATTTCCTGTCTCCACAAACGCTCTCCAACATTGAGGATCTGAAGGGCCAGCTGCTTGTTGCGCTCGCAGACTCGGGTTTCTTACAACTTACCGACGATGAGCGACGCACGCTAAACCGTCTCCGATACTCTGGCCGACGACGTCAGTTCTACGACCTTCCCCAGCGCGTTAATATACACAGCGACAACGACGTTATCGCGGCTTCTGTAATCGCGTGGAGCTTTTATCCGAAACTCTTGGTGCGCGAGGGTAAGGGATTTCGCAACGTCGGAAACAACCAGAGTATCAGCCTCCACCCGTCGAGCGTCAACAAGGGGCGCATGGAGCTTCGGTGGTTATCCTACTATCATATCATGCAGTCAAAACAGTAAGTTGTTATATATGCCCATGCGGGTTATTGTAAATATTCCGAGACTGACAAGGCAGGTTCCTCAACGCTCATGAGACTACGGCCGTCGAGAATTTCGCCATCGCCCTGCTATGCGGTGACGTGCGTATTGACGTAAGCATCCCGTCTTTCTTCCTCTCAGTCTGGGCTGTATCCCCATAATTACCCCTTTTCTTCGACTATTTAGGCCAGATACACCCTGCTTGCGTACGGAAAAACTAACCAGAAAAAAAGATGTACGCAGGCGTCATCGTGCTCGACGGCAACCGCGCACGCTTTAGCGTATCCGACTGGAAGACTATGCTCGCGATCAAAGCGTTGCGAACGCGACTCCGCGACGTGCTCACGCGCTCGTTCCGCATGCCCGGCAAGCTGCTCACGGCCCAACAGGAGAAGTGGCTCGACGCATGGCAGCGCGTCTTCAGTCAGGACTTCGGCAATAAGGCCTAGGAGGCCGTTTCGACGCCTTGTCCGAAGGTAATAGAAATCTTGCGGTTTAGGAAGTAAAAGTCGGCGTTGGTGGAGTAGGCATCACGGTCATGGTGGTCCGCCGATGCGGACTAGGGAGATGGATGATTACGCAAACAACACATACCTTGGCTGGTTGCTTGTATACCTATATTAGGTACCTACGTATGTGTAGTGGATATCATATGTACTGTGTTCTATGGTGGATGAGTAGGTAGTTAGAAGACCGAACCGGGTCTAAGGGTATTGCACGTCCGCGTTTAGAATTATCTTCCTTTCGCCTCCCTATTTTACTCTCATAGATCCGGTCCACGCACAGCGAGGATATTACGGTAGAGGAGAAAGTAGGTACAACAATAATAGCTCGAATGCCTGTTCACTTTGTGAATATTTCCAACCCAGTGTCCAGGTTAGGCATTTGCATGTTAAGCCTAAGCCTGAGTCTTTTCAACACGAATAGAATAGATAGAGCACACGACAATACTTCATCTGATCTTGTCAGCGTCAGCACCATGTAAAGCACATCTCGCAGGAAATAATTCGACCTAAACGTCGATTTCATTATCTTCAAATAAACTGAAAATATAATTCAGCCAAATGACTAACGTAATACATGGACTATGAGCCCGTCCGTCCATCCATGCAACTAAGCTAAAATGAACAGGTTAAATGCCAGATGAGAGCGTATGAAGAAACATGCAAACAAGAAGCCCTTGTTGGAAATGACGTTGTGATGAATACTCGAGAACACCTCGTACCAAACCCCCCCCCCCCCCTTTCATCTCCCTTGCCGATGAGTTTGACCTCGAACCGAACCTGACCGAAACCAAAAACCGATGATGCCATGGATGTCATGCATGTTCATTTGCCTTTCGTACCCCGTCTTCTTATTTTTCATCTTCTTGCTGTCTTCTCCACTTCTCTCGCACGTAGAATAATTAGATAATCTTAATGCCGGGGGTATCAAAAGAAGGAATATCAACTCGAGCAATGGTTATTGCTCGACTTCCGCGCCAGAAACATGCTCCGTAATTACCTCACCTCCTTTTAGTTGAATACATGCATCCTTGAATGCTCATACGCACCGTCTACCATTTGTTTAGGCCTTTCCTGTACCGTTGACTTGGGCGGCCCCAGCTTGGCCATCCTTGTTGACACCACTACCTCCCTTTCCCGAGTTGAGGAACATAGCCTTGAAATCGGCATTGCTCTTGGGCTTCGCGGCAGGCCCGGTGCCATTCGTATCTGCGGCTTGATGGTTCGCCTTGTTGTCGTCTTTCTTCGCCGCGATAAAGCCCAGTCCTCGTTTCGCTCCACCTCGTCCGAGAGCCGGTCTGCGAACATTCTGAGGAGGGAGTATGAAGCCAGTCTCCTTCGAACCTCCTTTATGATTAGAGATTTTTCCCTTGCCAGTGACGATCTTGCTCTCCTTTATTTCGCTCTTCTGCTCGAACAGTTCCTCCGTAGTGCCCGTGTGGAGCCGACGTCCAGGTGCGATCTCGAATCCTTCTAGGGCTAATGCAGCTCGTCCAGACGTTGCCACGTCTGCAAACTCGACTATGGCACCCTGATGGTCAGGTCGTAGGACAAGCTTCACAATATTGCCGTGTTTCTCGACGGCAGCTCGGACGCGCGCATCATTGACGGTGTCTGGTATGTTCATGATGGCCATTGTGCGCTCCTTGATCTCCCTTCGCGTCGTATTGTGACCTTCGCCGCCGGGCTCTCCAAACCCGTCCGTCATCTTTACGTCCCCATCTCCGCTAGGAGCGGGCGACGCTGAGGGCCGGTCTCCTCTGCTCGTAGCGAATGGTTTAAAGTTTGTCTCTTTGCTAGATTCGACCGAGAGGATTTGCGACTTGAATTTAGTCTTGTCGAGCTCGAGAGCATTCTCAGCCGCGTCCTTAGTCTCAAAAGCAACATATGCGGTGCCGAGACTTTTACCGCCGAGGTTTCTCATGATGCGCACATATGTTACCTTGCCGTATTTGCCACACATTTCTTGAAGATCAGCATCGTTCGCAGAAGAATCTACATTCCTGAGCCGAATCTCTCGACCTTCGGCGACGGCACCTTGGCGGTCCTTCTTCCGACCAGGATCTGAGTATCTGGACTGCAACTTAAATTTACCTTCTACGAGCTTTCCGTCAAGTAGCGTTGCCTTGCGAGCAGATTCCAGATCTTTAAAAGAAACGTAACAGAATCGGCGATGGGTATTGAACTTGAGAGACGGGAAGCGCACGCTGAAGACTTCGCCGCAGTCTTGAAAGAGACGGCGGATGTACTCTTCATCAGCAGTAGGGGGGTAATTAGATACGAAGAGGGTCAAACCGGTACCGGGTTTGACGTTGATCTGATTTTGGTTGAAGAATTTCTGGTCTCGCAAGAGAGCAGACTGCACATCATCTGTTGATTTGAATTCGATCAAAGCAGAACTAGATTCGCCGTCCTCCTCCGTGTAAACGTCGAGGTTGTTAATGTGCCCGTATTCCCTGAAGTATTTACGAATAGCCGTCTGCGTCACATCGGCAGGTAGGTTCGTAACCATAACCGAAGTATTTTCTCGGTCACGTTTCAGCATCTGCTCGTTAGCCGCGCTGTTTATGCCATCAACCTCTACGCTCTTCACTCGCTTGTTTAAACCCTGAGACGTGTCGCCTGGCGTAGGTTCTCGCTTCCTTTTAGAGCCAGATGGTGATTCCGGCGCCGCAGCGCTCTCTACGGTCGAGTTGAGTGCTGCTTGTTCCTGCTGCTGTGCTTGCTGCAGGTGGGAGGCGTAAGCGGCCTCGGCTTTCTCTCGTTCGCGGCGCTTGGCAACCTCCTGCCGAGCTTGATAAACAGTGTCAAGAGCGCGATGGAGGGTATCGGACCGCTCGTAGTCGTTACAATGCTGGAGATATACCTCCATGATCCGTTCGGGCCAATCTAGCTTTGGCCGCGCCATAGCACGTTGCAGGACGTTGGTAGCGAGGCCCGGAACTCGTATGATTTTAGTGCCACCAACCGGCGTAGCTGGAGTAGGACTTCGGGGCTTCGGCTTGGAGGAATATACCATCATCTCCCAAAGGTAGTAGTTGAGCCAGAAATCGTAGCTATCTGCCAGCAAAGACTGGCTGGTCATACGATCCCAATGGCTGCGCGCCTCGTCAATTTCGCCCTTTACTTCGGTGAGATACTGGATGAGAATACGCTGTAGCCTGTAGTTGGGGTCTCCTTGATACGCGTCCTTGTATAAGCGCCTACCCCATAGGTCAACATCCTCTAAAGCAGCCAGGAGTCCGACCTCGGCAACATCGGCGGCGTCCTCGGGGGCGTTTGGGTCCATGGCAGTCCGCTTCAGAAAGCCGCACCAGGCAGTGTACATATCCAGAACACTCGTCATGCCGTTCTTGTCGAGTTCCTTCGTACTCGTGGCAGCATGCTTTATCGACTCGACATTGTGAAAAGACAGACCTGCTTCCTCGGCAGTTAAGATGTACCGAGACCAAAGGGGGCCACACCACGGGCAGTGAGACGTAGCTCGCTGGTAGAAATCTAGCAGGTTGGGGAGGGGCAATTGGTGCGCTGATGTCCTAGCCTGCTGTTGTAATCCAGAGAGATAGATGGCGGCGTCGCTCCAAACCTCTTCGTCAAAAGTAAATATACCGCTCAGCGCTCTCGAGAATAATCCGAAGCACAGCGACACGGACAGGGCAACATTCCTTGCCTTTTTTACCTGAAACATCTCCCAGCTGAGGTACTCTTTCATGATGGTCTTCTGTGCCTCTTGATCACCTGACTTGGTAGCCTTGTTCAGCCTCAGCTCGAAAGGCTCTCTTGCCTCGTACGCGGCCTTCGCTCCTTGCGCGCTGGCGGTTACCTCCTTGAACTCGGACTCATATGCGGTATTATTATACGTGCTTAGGAAGCTAGAAAACATCTGCGAAGTGTTGTCCCATGTTGAGTGGGGAACCTGAAGTCGGTCACGAAAGAGGTGCGATATGCGCTTCACGCCAACAGGCGTTCGAGTTCTAGCCAGCTGCTCGAGCTCTATCGAGACCCAGCGGTTCCAAAACTCGTGGCTGTCATTGATACGGTACTTGATGGCCTCGTAGCCCTCGCTCCAAAGACTAAGGGCGGCATCGAAAGAGAAAAGCTCGCGGCCTAGCTGTCGCTCCTCCTCAGGCCATCCAGCCTCGCTTGTCTGGCAATCGGTGAAGAGTGACCAGAACCATTCACAGTAAGATAGCCAGATCCTCAAACTTCCCGGCTCAGATGAGACAGCGCTCTTGAAGAGCTCAACAACCTTGACGCGCGCCTCGAGATCGGTAGCATGGCGGCTCTCCTCGTCAACATAAGCTAACCAATTATCCTCGCCCACTGGCTTCGCCATTTTGACCTTGTATCGCGCAAAGACAACCCGGCCGGCTTCATGTGTTTCGCGGCAGTAGTTGTAACCTAAGCTCGAATCGGGTTGGACTGCGGCCAGGTTTCGTTTATTCGACTTTGCGCTCCAGAGCTATCCCTCTCTGCAAACGGCAAGCCTGTCCTCTTCTCGATACGCGACTTGGCTTAGTCGAAACTGGGGACCTAGACACGATGATTGGCCAGGTCTAAGAATCCGATCGGTTAGGGATGGATATCGAGACGAGATACGTAACGTATGGTGCTGCAGTTACTTGTGTGTGAGAAGTAATATGCGTTATGTAGATAGATAGTATGGGTCGCAGGTTGCTACCTATGTACGGTATGTACCGTAATTTGCCTAGGGAAAATGATTGCGAGATGAAAACAGACGAAAAAAAAAAAAGTAATAAAATGATCAACACGCGACGGAGAATTTTTAGTTAGGCAAGTTGATACCGCGGCCGGGTCTCGAATTTTCGATCGGCGACTCGTTTTCGGTATTGGGGATAAAGAAGAACGGCGGGTTGGTTAATTAATTTTTGATGAACCTTTTTTTGGATTCACTGAAACATGGCCGAGAAAAACTAAATGTTGCCGGGTTTTCCTATTCCTCTTACTCTGACTCTCTCTTTCTCTCTTTTCGATCTTTCTCGGCCACCTTTTGCTTCCCAAATAACTTCACCTCGTAAGAATAGACAACGAGAGAAGAGATGTTGATAATAAGTAAGATGGGTCCAGGCAACTAATAAAAATATAAAAGAGATAGGTAAGTCTTAGAATTATTACAGCCAAGAACTCCACTTAAAGATACATGTAGGTACCGGAAGGTGCAAGCACCTAAATGTGTGCTAGCGGGAGATCACTGCGAGTTTATTATGGATGAATAGGTACACTACGATAGGTAGGATAGGTAGAATAGGTACCGACATGAGTTAAAGACCCTAACGTACTGTACCTGAAATGCACGGTACAAAGACCCTTTGAGGTCCTATTACTTCCGTGCAGATCCCCCCGCTAGTCCGCCTTGTTCTTTGATTATTTGGTACCTGTCCGTACATACATAATGGACCTACATAGGTACCTACATACCATAGGGATCAATGCACATGTATATCTATGCTATATCAAATTCGCATTGTATTGGTATCGTATTCGCATCACACTAGGTACCAGATAATCATACTATGTATGAGCAAAAGAGAACTAGAGTATCAAAAATGCACCGTCTTCGGCGCATTCGGCATTGCGTACCTAGGTATGTATCTACCATTATACTGGGTCGAGTATTATATGGTATTATACCACGTAGAGAAAACTACCTATACATACATACATAGGTAGTAAATGAAGTGACACGACAACAAGGCCAAGGAAGGGTCTAGCTGTTGATCTGGCTGTCTAGCTGTACCCGAGGTTCTAAAGATGGTTCTAGGCCATCGCTAACCCACTTAGCACATTTATACATTTATACATTTATCAACCCCTAGTAACCCCCGAATTGATGAACGCTGCAGGTGCCAACCGAATCATTTATGGTGATGCAGACGATGCCGTACCCGCAATGTCGTCATTTTGTCTTACAGCGGCCCCCCCTTCCCCCTCCCCCCTTGTAGTCCTTGTGGGTCTCCCTTGTGGCTTTTCTTGGCTGCATTGGAGAGGTTACGACGGAGCACCGAGGTCTTACGATTTTCTATTCCGTACCATATTATTTTAATCCATTCGAAAATCCATCCGACTGTAAAATCCATTTTTCAATTTCAATCTCATTACATCAGGTACTCCCAAAGTCCGGATCGGCCACCTCCCTGCCCGTTTTATTTACATACCACGTGTATTGATCTATTTAAGCCAGATATCTTAAGCCAAGCTATCCACATACCTACCTACCTAGGCATGATCTACTTAGGTTAGGTAGGTATTTTAAAATCAACTGTCACGTAACATCGACGACAAAAGCGTCTTCCTTCCTGCTCCTGAGTCCTACGTACGGATCGGTAGACGACACAGCCATAAGCAATTAGCCATTTGGAATCATTCTTACTACTCTCTGCGAGTTTGTTCTATCTTGATTCGAATATCGGCATTCCATATTGATGAGGTTGTGTCTTATTTCTTATTATTCAATCGTTGCTATATTTGATGTGAATCGTTTATATGGAAAATAGAGACGGCATATTCATCAGATTAAATATCCTCGCATGTTAAAACCTACTTCACGTGAGATTGTAGATCTAACATCTCCTCTTATTAAATTTCATGCATATATATACCCATATATATGTATATCGGAAACTGTTCTTACGAAAAAAAAAAACACAATAAGTAACAATATTTATTGTCAGCACAACTATACCCTGTTGCTGATCTGTCTTTATGTCTTGCACATGACAAGATCGTCAAGCACGTAACTCTCAAGCTTACAAAAATAGAGCCAAAAGACCGTTAGCAAAGGATATGAAATATTCTCACGTCATCCGGTTCGGTTCGTATGGGTAATGTTTCGTCGGTTACCTTGTCGACGATATAATTTCTACGCAATAAATACAGATCCGTCGGTTATTATTAGTCTTCCTCCTCGCCTACTGTATCATCCCCCACACTAAAATCGAAGCATTCTGTCCACCTCCCCGATGATGCAGATAACAATCAGGTTTCTAAGTGCCATTGAGCTACATAGTATTCAGGGAGTTGCACACATATAGTTAACACGCAGAATATAATAATATTTCTATTTGGTAAGATATAGTTCTACCGCCGGATGCTCTCGATTTTATAAAACCTCCTATTGAATCACGCCTAGACGAAGCCATGTACCGGAGCTTGAGGTGGATCGACGTAGCACCTCGGGAAGCTCCCCACGGGGTTTCGGCGAGCAGATGCTCTACCGAGGAAATATCCCACGTCTCTTATGATAAATTAAATCATAGATGCAGTCATATAAGTGACAGCATCGACAGAAGCTTCTGCAATTCCGATTGGCAGCCCGGTAAGTTTCAGAAGCCTTCAAGTTGATAACGTAGATCAAAAAAACCCCCCATTTCCTCTGCCCTCCAAAAGATCATCCTGGCGCCGGTGCAAGCCATATTCAGTATTCCCGAAGTATTATGGATGGGTGTTATTATTGCCTCCTATCTTTCAGCTCCAGCTCAACGGCACCCTAAGTCTTCACGAGTAGGCATAGCCTTAAGACCTCTCTAATACGTGCCAAAGTACTGCCCCTCTAGTAACAAGTCTCGTTCACCTAGGTGAAGAACCCGAAGCAATGGGCATACATGGTAATAATTCTGAAGTTCCACCCAACAAGTGCCTCAAATTAGGTAACAAGCCGGAAGAGCACCCGTCTTTCAGCATTAATAGGAAGAGTCCACTTGTCGTTCGTATAGGCGTCATAATCAGGCCATCAGATCTGACCTATCCTATCAGACTGTCAAGTCCAGAACTTAAGCATAATAAGTTAAACACATTACAGGAAAGGGGCATCCTATTGGGAGAGCTCAATTTCCAGCACGCGCTTCTCAGCTCCTTGAATTTATCAGACATCAGCACAGACGAATCTCTCAAAGGGTCTTCCAAGCCGGCTTTTTCCACGCCGAGCTCCCCCGGCGTGGATCATTACCACCTAGTGACGCAAGAGTGCCATTCCCGACAGAAAGAAGCTGCCGTTGCAGCAGTCACACATTGATGAGCACCCCGCCAGAGACTACTACCACACGCACACCGCTTCTAGAACGTAGTGTCCATTAGATAAGATGTCGTTTTTGGTTTTTACCAGAGAATCTGCATCTCCGAGGCATTTGGGAGAAGGTTAGCCGGACCTACCTGCATGGGTTTGCGAACGAAAGGATGACATATCATCTCGCTTTCTCGAACAGCAATGAGGGATATTGAAACTGATAGCAGAACAAACCACTGAGCTGTAGTAAACCCGGTTTAAACCGAGGACTCTCTCCTTTGTCCTAGCCTTCAACTAACCTTTGGTTCCTAGGTAGTTAAGCACCTAATCTATACTTCAATCAGAGCCAAGACATATTATTCTAGCTCATGTCGATATGGGGAGCATTAGACCAGATTAACCAAGTCGTATATATCTACGCCTTTATGTAGCCGATTAAGTTTATTTATTGGTCTATGAAAGCCGTTCAAGGTTCATAACTTGGGTATTAATACCCGGAGGCTTTTATAAGTGATGTTCAAATATATTTCTAGGTCATCAAGCCCTTAAGTAGGAGGACTCATTTATATACCTAGGTCCTTATGCTACCTCTTTTTAGCTAAACATTTATCATACAACGTAGACTTACCATTCATTTAGCTACGATCTTTGTTCCAAGATGTCATATTATATTTTCATCCTAGCGTCCAGCCCTACAAGAGTAGAATACAAGAGCCCTGGAAGTATGACTTTGGGTGTAGCATAATTAAATCCAACCCCGTCTAAAGTCTCTAACTCATGCTGTATTGCCTAGTAGTTTGGCTGTCACGCTCATCTACACGAACCTTGCTATATCATAAGTCACTTCTACATGGTACTATCTACAAGATCTCTCATAGACATGTTAGTGTGAGCACTCGTTGAGAAATAGCACTTGCTATATAGATGTGTAATTCGTTGAAAACTCAGGTATATCAAGAGCATATAAATAAGTGGACGCCAAGTAACATCCGTAGCGTTAAATATCGAAATGATTAATTAATAGTGAAAAGTGGGAAAGGGGCTAACACTAGGATAAGAACATTGGCCACGACCAGCCCTCCGGTGTCGAGTGCTCTAGTTTAAGGAAGCTGGTGAAGAGGATAGTTCAATTTATATTCAGGTGCGGCCCACTTAGGACCTATATTCCGAGCGCGAAGCATGATGGTAAAGTATATTTGATTCCCAACCCTCTTCGGGTTTCCATTCGCGTATCCAAAGCAGTACCTTGCTCTTTTTCCTACGCGAATTGAACTGCCTCATGCCTCTCGGACTTAAGATTTCTATGATTTGATACTGAGGGTCGTCACAAGTATGAGCACCTGCCTGTTATAACTATGATCGACCATAGAGGATATATCAGCCATATATGAGACTACAACGAAACTGGATCTGATAACCAACAAGGATATCAGAATTGGTACTTAACGGCGGAGCGCCAGATTTTGTCACTTCCTCAGTTGTCAGTTGTGATTATAGATCAAGGACCATGATACTGATGTGGCTTATGCCATAATTATCAACCGCGACGAAGGCGCGTACGAGACCCTAAGGATGTGTATCCCGTGCGGAATGGTCAAATGCAAATTTGTAGGAGAAATTATTCTGCAAGACTTCAATCATAACATACTACTCTCGGGATGAAGCAACAAGACTTAACACAAGTAGGTAGACCTCCCAAGGATCTCAATGACTGAATACTCGGTAGCTCGAAGAGAACAATCAAAACATGTAATATGAATATATTAGCATATACGCTATCTGCGAGTGCAATTGAGGCATTAAAGAGAATTGGATGATAGGTCTGGCATTGTCATGCCTGGCTATGGTATCTCCATCGTTGAGCCCCTGAATACCGTGAGAGGAGCATTGGTTTTCTTGGTGCTACAACATCCTAAACTACAGGTGAGACATGAATAGGCTCAATACCATCGAGTCAAGACTTCTAAGACATCGAGCTAGCTAGATTACCTATGCACTTGTATCTTACTCGCATCTAAGAAGAAAAGTGCCGGATAGGGAGCGCATGTTGTACTCAAGTTTGCAACTAGCGAATCTTGGACGACGCTATCGACGTTCTGATTTACAGACTACTAAATAATATCATCGACGCAGAAGAAGACGAAACCGCCACTTGCGGATGAACAAGTGGTTATGGCTTTATATTTATTAGGGTATTGTTCGATTACTGGCACTATATCCGAGACGGAATAACTAGTGATGGAGGCTGGATATCAGCACGCCCCCGAATCTTTTAGCTGGATCCCGTAGGATCATCTCATTACCACATATTCGGCCCAGATGAAAACGATTCCTTTACATGTGTCTAAGGAGTTCGAATTCTCGAGCTGAGGGCGTGCAACCCACTGATACGCTTCTAACATCGCTGCCTCACGAGGCGCACACAGGAGAACGACAAGACAGAGGAGCCAGGAAAATAGCAGGGAAACACATAACATTCGTAGTAAGTATATTAAGGGCGCCCTGTCTCGATCTATTACTTCAAAGTGCTATGTATATCTCTTAACAACGCTAGCTTTAGAGATATAAAGAGGTAATGAGCTAACTACCTATATACCCATACCCATACAGGGGTAAATTTGGTGTTTGCTGCATGGACTTTCTCTCTCGCAAGGCCCAATATTCTCGGTGTCCGAAGTCAAGTAGACACAAATTTTGAACTCGTTAGCAATTGTTAGGGGCGGGTCGACGAATCGGAGAGTTTGCTAAGAGGTATTCACTAGTCACAAGCGAAAATTCCTTAGTGACACTATTACACCAATCCGTATAGCACCCGATAAACTCCCATGAATACGAGCCTTTCAACCCGGGACGGGGACGGGACGGACCTATCCACCACACCGGTTATGCTCCTATTTGCCACGAGAGCTTCACAAAAAGTGCTACTAGAAAACAGCTAATTGCATTTAAGTAATAGCGTTCCTATTCATATAGTAATAATAAAGATACGGATCGAACGAGATTCGAATCCATCAAGTAATGACTAGCAATGTAGAAAAGATCCTGGGTTACCGAAGTCATGGCTTCCGAAGGAACAACAAACTTACTCGATCCTTCACAGCCCAGGGAATCCTAGAATGCGACGGTAACGAGGATAGCGAAATCGATCATGATATCTAGTCCTAAGTGTATATTAGGTCAGATTGAAAAGTAACGTATCGAGAGCGTCATCGTCAGTGCCGCTCAGAGCACGTAATTTAATTTCCCGCGCACTGGGAATCGATGATAATCTTTTAACTGATTGACAAGAGGCCATCCCCCTCTAATTTTAACCAGAGCTGAATTTTAGTGTAACGTGGGCGGCAATGGATTGATCTGGCCAATCTGAAGAGACGATGCCTTAGTGATACGAGTTGCAAGATGTCTTTGCTTGTCGTGGGGCCATCAATTAAACATTACCTACTAGCCTTGCGACGCTCTTGTCGGTATTAGCAGACACAGGTACATATCAGCAGACGCACACCTATAAAAAAAGATCAACACATCGCATGGCTTGTTCTATGTAAAACGGACCATTAGTAAGATGGGTATTAAACGCGGAAAATGCCAAGACTAGGGGATCCGCTTCGCATAAACAGTCACCGGCGGCTGATGACGAGTTTTTCGGGAGCTATGTAAAGGGTGATGGCACCAGTGGAAGCGCCCATAAGGCCATAAGGGGACCACGGGGTCTGAAGGCCCTGGATTTAAATACCCTGGATTTAAATACCCTGGATCTACAGTGCATCGATTGTAATTTATGCCGAAATTTACTCTCGTTGCTTGGAAACGGGAACTTCGGGGACTTGGGTAATAGTAGTGTATTATGTAAATAGCGGGTGATCTCCATATGACATGGAGATCTGGAAGCTCCTGAGAAGCGGTAAGTAGTGAAGTTGTAACTTTTGTTAGGTAGTATCTGTGGTGCATGCATGCGGTTGTTTGTGGTGTTTGATGTTTGTGGTTCGCGGCGCGTTGTTTCCTGCCCCTGTGAAGATCTAGTTCTCTTCAAATCCATCCAATCTCGCAAAAGCATAAGCGATACGTACCGAGATACTGTACACGATACTTTTGCAATATAAGAGCGCCACGCCAAGTTTGGAGGGCGTAATATGTACCATGATACCGCGTGTTACCCCTGTTGTGGATGACGATGGCATTGACGACATGGTCTGGGGTTTAGCCTGTCTCGTCTGTCTCGCCAGTCTCAGTCTCGTTAGTCTCAACTTTAACGAGACTTGTAACATAGGGTTTCCTATTTTCAATCTTCTGATTGATGCAATCCCTTTTCATATCACCTTTAATATTACTCGTGCGACAAAACCACGTGTGCCACCAGCGGGATTCGATTAGGAATTAGGAGCGTACTCTTATGATGATCATGAAAGATATCTGACGGGATCTTCAATGAGTATAACCGGATACTACAGGTCAGTATACAGGTCAGTATTTTAAAAGCTTGGCTGGACGAGGCAGGTGTTCGTAAAATTCGTAAGAACTATCTGAGATGATAAATTCACCTAGATAGATTGACCGACGCTCGATTCCGCAAGGCATATATCCAAAAAGGAGCCCAAGGCATTTTCATATGAAGAATCGGCCAATTACCGTCGACTTTTATCCAAATATGGTAGGCAAAGAATAAGTTACCACGATATTTGATTCAATTGGGTCAATTCAATAGAGTATTCCAATCTAATTGGTACGTAGATACAGGCTAAGGTCGTACTCGACTGTTTGAGGTGAAAGGCACAGCCCCACAATCCTTGTTTGCTAGGATGAATTATTGACCAATCATATCCTCCAATCTTCCTCAGCAACCTTCCCGATACAATTACACTCGTCTCATGGGTCATGGGCCATTTTACGCCGACAAGGTCCCTTGAGCCTTCTCTCCTGCACATGCAAACTGCAACTGCGACTGCATCCAGAACGTAGTGGGCAATTCTGGCAATTCCATTCTTTCCTTCCCTATGGATATTCCATTCGGCAGTTATTGACTTCTAGTCCACTTTCATTCCTTTCGTACCTTTTTTTTTTTCCATCGTGCATACCTCATACCTCATACCTAAAGGGTATCGTACATATCGGTCACCGACCACTTTCCATTCATTTGTAAAAATCATTCGTCGACTTCTATTCCTGGAGGGATCCTTGAGTTTACTCCCTTAGTTCTGGTAACCTTTTCCCCTCTCAGTCACCTCGGCTGCGTACATACTGCATACTGCATACTGCCCGAGGAACCTCGTTGAACCTCGTTGAGTTGAACGTCAAGTACCAAGTCCTACGCAAACGCAAACGGAAACGGCGGGGACAAGCACCACGAAAACACTTCAACCATCTAGAAAGTGTTTGTTTGACTACTGCGAACTTCAGGTTTCCTACACGTCAAGTGTTTTCCCGCTAGGTTACCTTAGCCCTTGCGATTTCACACGGACTTCCGCGACTTTGGATCACCTTGCACAAGTCGTCGACCTGCTGAATTCCGATTCTCATAATTCCTATCCGGCCTCAGTTCGCCGTTGAACTTTCTACTCACCATTCTTCCGACTCAGAATAGCCATGGGCTGCCTCGTGGGACTGTGACATTTTCTCGTTTCGTCCTACGCAGTTCTCTTCTATTGTCTATTCTTCAACTCGGCCAGCTAGCTTGGCCACTTTCAACTTGAGATACCCCCGATATTCAACTTCGATTCTTGTTCAACTTCTTCCCGCCTAGTTTGCGGAGTTCTGTCGATTGGTCATCGACATATTACGTATCATACCATCCTCTGAAATATTACTTGCGAGTCTATACTCACCGTCACGGATCTCACGATGATGTTCATCACCGTTTTCGCCTCCCTTGCCCTTTTCTTGGGCCAAGGTCTCGCTCAGGATGCCGGTCTCCTGCCTTGCGCTGTAAGTAGAACCCGCTCGAAATGCAGCAGCCTAATTATCTGGCTGATATGCTTGGCTGGATTAACCCTCCCTTTCTATCCAGTGTATACATATGGGCTTTATAACTGACGTGGGTTTTATTATCTAGTCGGGTTGCGTCAATGGCGTCTTCGCCAATTCAGCCGCTATGGGATGCGACATGAATGATCGCCTTTGTGTCTGCGGAAAGGGTGCTGATTTTTCGGATGGCATCCGCGATTGTATCAACCAGGCATGCCCCAGCGATGTAGCTGCAGCACAGATTTCGATCGCTCAGGGTTACGGTAACAACGAATGCCAAGGTAAGCAACCATAGCAGCAACCTAGGTCCTCCTAGTATTCTACAAAGACCTCTTAATTAACAAGGAGATTTTAGCCGCGTCATCTGCAGCTGGTGCTTTGCCTTCTCCCACACCAACCCCTAGTACGCCGGCCTCTTCCGCTAAGCCTCAACCCACCGAGCAGGCTGCTGAGTCAGTTTCCTCGACTGCGGCAGCGGAAACTACTAAGGCCCCTGAGCCAAGCCCAAGTTCTGCCTCCGAGTCGGGCTTGTCTGCTGCATCAGTTGAGTCGACTGCTTCCAGTTCGACCCCCGCTGCCACTTCCACTACCACTACCACTGCATCATCAGCACCTGCAAAGACTTCCGCAGCTACCTCTGTATGTTTCATTATGCTTCCATTTTACCGCGATGAGTGAAATACTAACTTCTTATTTAGTCATCAGTACCGTCAGCTACTAGTAGTAATTCAGCCGTCGCCGCCGGAGCGACATCATCGGCAGAAAAGACTGATGAAGGATCATCCCCTAACCAGGATAGTGGTTTGAGTGTTGCCGCAAGAGCCGGGATTGGCGCGGGTGTTGGTGTTGCAGCAGTTCTGGTGATGATCATCGCCTTCTGTCTTCTCCGTCGCCGATCAAAGACACCCGAACCAGAGCGCGCCCAGACCATGCAGATCTCGAAGCCCCTTCCAGGATCTGGACGACAGTTCGCCGAAGGTGTTCGCCTACCTGACCCTACTTTGTCTAAGGATTTTACGCCGTCGGCACCACCACCAGAGTCTGCGGAGCGCACCCCTTCGCCTATGGCTCGTCCGTATTCGCCATCCACTGCGTCGTATGCCTCGGAACTTGATGCCAATGCGCGCCCCTATGAGGATCTGTCGCCGCGAACGCAGCCCCGAACTATGATCTAATCGACACCCCTTGCGCACAATTCTACGCGTCAAGCTATTTCCGATCGGGATTTCTTTGTTGAGTTTGCGGATGGTTTTTTTTTTATGAGTTAGGAACCTGATATCCACACCATCCCTTCCAAGGATCTATTGCCGATGGTTGTAGTATGGACTCGGTTCGTTTTCGTGGTAATTCCACTGGTGTTCTAACGACCTACTTTGGAGGTCTAAAAGAGAGGAGAGGTTTCCCCAGTTTAATCGCACCGATTTACGTACGAGAGATGGAACTGGTAATTACAATCAAGACGCAGAAACCGAATGATGTAGTTACAGAAGGGGATGGACTCGAGATGAAGCTTTGCTATTTATTGGCATGAAAGCAGCAACAACAACGATCGCGTTTTGTAGTTGATTGTGATACGTAGCTACGTGACATTAATTTTTGCTGGCCAGCTTTGCAGATCAGATGGCCCCCTTTTTTATTGTATTTAAGGTTCGCTGGTAGAAACCCATAAACAGATGACGCAAATATCGCTGCTTAGACGGCAAATTTAATTCCTTTGTAATGTTTTTGCAAGGTCCTGTCTCGAAGAGAGAGAGCCATTGCGTATTCTCAGCCGAGTTGATTTCTTCTTTTATGGTACACGTATCGAGATGATACGAATCTCTTACATAGAAGCATATGCAATCATGACTGCTATTCACAACCATATCACCATGCATCATATCTGACCCCTGCACTAGACTAGCTATTTGCTCTTCACCAGCTGTAGTAAGGCCTCTGTGCCGTAACCGGCCGGTTCGGCAGATGCACCCATGGGCGTTTCCGCGCCTGCTTCTCTACCTTCTCGTCGTACTGTCGCATTCTCGTCTTCTCCTCTTTTAGAACGAGGGAGATGGCTATAGATAGGAGAGTTCGTTAGCTATCGCTTTTTTTTTTTTTGGGGGGGGCATGACGGCTTGAAAAGCCTATGTCTATAGTCATGTTTGGATAAAGGGGCATGTGGAGGGAGGGCAGATGAATTCATGCTCGGACACTTACCAGCTGTTGGCCGCCACATCTGCGACATGCGGCTTCGCGCGTGATACTGGACGCGGATGCCACGCCAGGGACCCTTGGTGACCCAGGACTGGTCGACGTACAAGGTCGTCGGGTCATTGACCTCGACCCAGCGGCCGTCCTTGGTTTGGATCTTGCGCGGCTTCTCGAGGGTCTTGCCGTCTGCGGCGCCGAGTCCCATGCCGTGGGCGACGATGGCGTTGTCGCGCGCTTCCTCCAGCTGCCACTTGACCTCGCGGGCCATCTTCTTCTTGCTGAAGCGCATCTGCGTGATGGCGTCGTCGACCGTCTTGCCGGCGATCTGGCGCGATAGGAACATCAGCTTCTTGGTGCTGGTAGGTAGGTACGTGCTGGCGCTCGTGTGCTGCTTCTCGGTAAGCCGCACGCGCTGCTCCCGCGTGAGCGGCTTGTCTCCGTCCCGCACCATCTGCATCACCTTCTTCTTGAGGAAGCGCACGCGCCATCGGGGATCGGGGTTCTCGGCTCGTTCCATGTGCTCCTTTACTTTCGTATTGGTATTGTATGTGTGCCTTATCGGCTGTCCCGATTGCTGCTCGAGCTCCTGCTTTTGTACCCTCTCCGTGTCCTTGATCTCCTCGTCGAAGATGGAAGATCCCTGCGTCCGTTGCAGATTCTTCTCGGCTATCATCTGCTCGCGCTCGCGCCGGGTGAACTCTTGGACCAAGGGCGAATTGGTTTTAGACTTGGCGCCCCAATTGAACCAAGCATTGCGGCGCTGCGTTTTGGGCTGTAGGTATTGTAGATGTAATGAGGGTTTGCCGGCGGTGGCCCGCGTTGCTAGAATCCTCTGATTAGCTAGCTTGTAGGATATAGTTCGACTACCTAGATAAAAGTACCGGCTGTAGCTACCCGCCTTGCCGGCAGATGTAGGCTCATGGCTGCTATGAATTGGTTGCGTTCGGCAGCCTGAGACGGAGCTGTAAAGCGGGTTCAAGGGTCTTGAAGTTGTTATTAAGAAAAAGTTCAATATCGGAACAGTCAAGAGAAAGATTTGCCGGGGTTTAGCCGTCTGCCGCCTTATCGCTTGCCGGCTGCCGGACTAAAGGGTACAAAAATACCTCCACGGTAATGACCTTTCATTATGTAAATGCTTCACGTGACTCAGCGCAAGAAGCTTCGCGCGAATTGGGAGACTTGATCAGACCATTTCCAACTTTTGACCTTTTGAACCTTTGAACCTTTGAACCATAGACCCGAGAATTCCACGAATTCGCCCGCAACCTTCCCACTAAGCCTACCTCTAACCCGTCTTCCCCAGAATTCCATTCGAAATGGCCATCGCACCCATCACCGGCGTAAGTTATCTACTGCGTCCAACTACTAGCCATACCCCTCCAAGTTCGTGAAGCTGATTTCATAACTACAGATGCTCCGACGGGGCCTCGTTGTCGACCTCGGTATCGGGCTCGGTGCGTCTATCCTAGTATTGGAAAGCCTTCCAATGCTTTCCGAAATCAAACGTGATGCGCGGGGCTCTTAGCTAACTTGAATCGCAGGATTGGGCGTAACCTTCGGCTCTCTCTACTGGTACGAAGATGATTTATAATTATACTCTGGAAATCTTGTTATACTCTGGAAATCTTGGAAAATCGATATGGACAGTCATGATAGACTAACTTGCGTTGCTCAGGCACGGATACCACATGCCGCGCACCCACGCCCGAGATAACTTCTACAGACAACTCGAGCAAGAACGGGCTGCCGCGAGAGGCGTCTAAATGCGTTCGTTTATGATGAAGGACTTGCGTGGAAGACAGTGCAAAGTGGAGAGGACGCAAAAACGCAAAAACGCAAAATACTTGACTCTCGTCTAGAGAACGGCTGTTCTATTGTGTGGTTGGAGAATGCTATAGGAGATGGTTATGCTTTGAAAGCTGGGGACGGCCGACTGTATTATACGAACGAGTACCCGCCCGCCGAATTCAGGCTCCCTTGAGCATTATTCCTATCCGCTAGTCCGTGCAATACGATTTGGTGTCCAGTTTTACTAGGCATGCTACGTATATATGTACTGGTCTTGTTTGTATGACTATGAGTATGACGTAGTCGTAATTATACTCAAGGTATGAAAGTCGTAGATGAGTAATGGTAACAAGTATATGAGGTTGTCGTAA
This sequence comes from Daldinia decipiens, assembly GCF_022478715.1. NCBI lineage: Eukaryota > Fungi > Ascomycota > Sordariomycetes > Xylariales > Hypoxylaceae > Daldinia > Daldinia decipiens. The sequence goes on along the minus strand of NW_026054572.1, from coordinate 43,529 downwards.
TACGGGAAATCCTGTGATGAAAGTAGGCTTTCCCTTGGACTTAGGACTTAAAGAACTGTACTCTGTCTGTATCAACTTCTACGAATTCATACCTGTAATCGGATATAACTGTTTAACAAAGAGTATTCCCAAGATGATTTCTCTGTTGAGAATAAAATAGGAATTGATTAATATAGCTTACAATATAGCTTAACTATTTCATTTCTTAAAGTCAATGGTTTTATCAAACTACGTGCCGCCCCCACCAACGCTCTCATCTTTCTTCATCCCCTCCCATACCGTAGTCTCAACCATAAAACTCCCCTTCTTGTCCTGACATCTAAACCGGACAAACAAAGAATCAGCTAAACTATTTTACAACAACAATAATAATAACAACAACAACAATAAATAAATAAATACAACTCGAGATCAATCTCACCGGCGGAACCATCGCTGCACGGGCCAGCACCGAACGGGGCTATTCGATACCTCGGGTCGGTCGATCTGGCACTCGTACTGGACCATCGAGAAGAGTTCGCAGGCGGACAAGTCGATCCGGCCGCCTTTACGCGCGCGACCGTCCGTAGCTTGGATCTCGGATTCGAGTTGCGAGGCTGGGAAGACGCGGCACGGAGGCGCCATCGCTTTTCTTTCTTCTTGTAGATTGCTTGCTGGGACTTGTGAGATGTGATTTGATTTGATTTGATTTGATTTGATTTGATTTGATTTGATTTGATTTGATTTGATTTAAAATAGAGGCGAGACTAAGAGATGATGGATGCTGCGACGACGAAACACGTCGGTGCTCGATTGCTAGGCGAAGTTGAAGAGGGAAGCTTAGAAGAGGTATGCATTCACACTTCACACTTTAATGCTCAGCTTCTTCTCTTTTTGTAAATTATGTATAAATCTTTATGTATGGAGGATTGAAAGATGGCTTATATTCAGAGATTCAGTTGAGTCTCTTATCTTATCACCGGCTCATATTATTTTTTTTATTCTTAGTCTCATTCCTCTTTTTGACTCGTTTTTATTATCATGAGGCTCGACACATTTTATTATAATTATAATCATAACTAACTTACTCATTCTAGCTTCTCGACTCTCTTCGTGTCAACCTCACAGGTGGCCCCTCTAATAATATCCGTCCACATATCCCCATCCCGGGCCTCGCCAACATCGCCGCCCGCTATCATAAAGCAACACAATCCGCGCCGCCGCCCGTCCTCTCAGCCAGCGGGCGCTATCTCCCGCTCCTATACCACTTGATATCAACTCTCATCGCTGAACCGCATAACTACACAGTGGTCGTTGTCGACGCCGAGAGCCGTTTCGACGTAACCCGCCTCGTTTGTTCTAGCCCCTCGAACAATACTAGCAATAGCAGCTATCCAGCCCAGCTATCTGATCTGCGCCACGTGTACGTGTACCGGCCGGCGCGGGGGCGGGACCAAGTGCGGGCGGCGGTGGCGGCGGCGGGCGAGTGGATGCTTTACGGGGCTCACGGGAGCCGGGCTCGTGAGTGGTGGGGCACGGTGGTGATCGGCGGGGGAAGCGGCGCGAGTGTAAAAGGAGATGTGAATGCGGGATGGAAGGGTTGGCTGAGGGTAGAGCGGGAGGAGGTAGCCGGATTTCCGGTTGGTATTAGCGTCGAAGAAGCACTACGTGATAGAAATAAGAGGCAAGAGGTTGTTGAGGATGCGGGATGGGTTGCGAGTTCGAGGGTTGGGAGTTATGTGTGGAGCGATAATTAGATGTTTGAAGACATTGTCCTTATTTTAGATTTTAGAGTATAAGAGTATAAGTGTATAAGAGAGGTATACTATTGCGTACCTATATATTGTGGTGTATAATGGCAACAAAGACTTGACTGTTCATCAATCATCAGTATAAATATACCTAACACCGTCTAAATAAGAAAAGCAAGGGTTATTGCATATCAGATCTCATATCTGCGACTAAGTGGGGTTGAACCTATATCAGGTTAGACTAAACTTTGTTAGGGGAATAGCGTCACCTAAGTCGAGCTTAAACCTTTCACTAATTCAATTCTCTTTCTTTACACCAACAGTCTGCGACTCCTTCTACTTCCCATATACGAACAGTCTAGTTTAATAAGTCGATACAGTCAACATATTTACATACTAAAGTGATAAGAGTAATACGTAAGGTATGGCGTCGTCGCAATACAACTCACTTGCTCCACTCCAGCAATATAACCAGTTGTCCTTTGCTGTTATTCCCGAACATCGACAACACCGACATCATCCACAACCTCAATCTCAGCTTCAATCTCGTCACCAGCAGCAGCAGCAGCAGCAGCAGCAGCAACATCAACAACATCATCTACATCAACCTACCACCCATACGCCACCAATCGTTGCACCGACATACCAACATCCACAACATCCACCAACTTTACCATCTACAACCAACATAGTCACACAACCACAGCAGCAACAACCTATCATCAACACAAACGTCGATTCCGATTCCAGTCCCGATACTACGCAATTGCCGGCTACACCCGTGGTAAGCCGTAGCGCCACCAGCAACGCAAATCCCACATCCTTCGGTCCACCCCAGCGCAAACGTCGTCGCGTAGGCCGACCGCCTAAATCGCAACTAGAGCGCGACTACCTCGACCAGCGAGCCTCTAACACTCTTACACCCCCTCAACAGCCGCCGCCTCCCCAAGCCCATTCACCACACCCTTTAAACAAAGGACCCTATAACACGGCCGAAGATGCTGTCTTCTCCCTCCAACTCCACGTCTTTACGTCCGGGTACGGCGTGTCGCAGAAGCGTACCGTCAAGGAAAAGCTGCCCTCGGGACGTTACGACCCCGACGGCGACGTCATTCGCAAGGACTTTGCGTGCGACCGTGGCGGGGCCGACTTCGTATCGCAGAGCACGGGGGAACGGCGGCGCGAAAGCAAGAAGTGTGGGTGCGGGTGGAAATCCGTGGTGCGACGATTGAAGCGGGAAGGTGATCTATGGTTCATTGATATACTGGAACCGAATCACAACCACCCCGTCACACCCCCGGATCAGATGCACACAATCGCATCGTATAGACGATGGCAGCGAGAGAACAACGCCGGGATACGGACAGCTATCGCAAGACTGGCGCGTGCCGCTGCTATGCCCGCTCGACAGGTGGCCGATTACCTTAAAGGTCAATTCGCAGACCCCGATCTGGCTCGTATCGACCGGCATATCCTGCGCGCTCTTAGCATGAGCGATGTCGATATGCCGGGTGGTGATGCTCAGCAGAGCCAGACTGTGTTCGATGTCGTTGCGCGGAGACCTACAATTATATTGCAGGAGAATACTGGGGAGGGCGGAGGCAATGGGAATCCAAATGGGAACCAGAATGGGGGTGCCGTAACCGGTGTTCCTATCGGTGTGGGTGTTAATCCTGCCGGTACGCTTAACCGTTATCAATGAATAATTGCGTTTCTCTTTCCCATGCGAAGCTAGGGTCTGAGATGTCAATGGTGGGAGTATCGGTATTTCATGTTTGTAATATCTTGTCTCGAAGAATCTGTGGGTTTGAAGGTTTCCGGTATCTGGTTTGTCTACCGCAGGTCGCGGTTTAGCAGGGTGTATAAGAGCGGGTAGGGAAATCCCACCGATTGGCTTAATCACGGCTGGGTGGCGACGGGCTGTATTTATAAGGACGCGTATAAGAACGCGGGCGTTTAAGGATTATTTGAATTATCCGACTAGGTACCTACTTACCTACCTATGTAACGTATCTATATCTAGGTGATATAATTCAGTGGATGAGGGAAAAGGCCTGGCCTGAGATACGGCTAGCTCTTGAGAACAGTGAGGGTTAGAGGCAGTGGATGAAGAAGATCAATGGTGCCAAATTAATGGAAAGGAAAACACCCTGTACAGCTAGGCTATCACGTTGAAGCAAAGTAATATTTTATACATCTATACAAGTGATATTTATAGGTATCTTATTCTAACATCTAGTGCAAAAGAGTTCACGGCAATACATAGTTCATTAGATTAGTGTCATCTTACATCTCGGTAAGTCCTGGCAGATTTGCCTGTCCTTACTATCCCATCTTATCCTCGCCGCAGGAGAAGCTAGGAGGCAAGCCATCTACTTACCAATACGATGTCACGCTAAATGTGAGCGCCTCTCCCTTGATACGTATGTAGAAGGCTTATAAGTATTATCCAAGATGCCTGTCCATCCCAGTTCAATTCTGTGGCGGCATCGGGGCCAGGGACGGAAGCCTATGTCGGTACGGTGGCGTCGGGAGCACCGGCGGATTTCTTCGGCGAGCAGGTCTCACATACGGCTGTTACTTTTTTGACCGAGTCCCGCGCCTCGATACGCTCGTAGTACTTTTTCAAATTCTCGAACCCAGCCCCGTCTTGTCCAAACAGATCTTGGCCTTGAACCCTGATTATATCGTGAAGGATAGGCCAAAATGCAAAGTCGGCTAGGGTCATAATAGGTCCTGCGATGAAATCGTTGCCTTCCGCTACATAAGTATCCCATGTGTCTAATTTAGCCTTCAGCGTTTCGTGCTCTTTCAACAAGGCAATCCCTTCCTGAAAGCGAGTGCCTTCTTTCACAAAATCCCTAGACGGGTTACTTCCGGCTTTAGGACCGTAAAAGCGATCGAGGTACAGCATGATTGAGGTCTCCCCCTCGATAGTTGTCTTTGGCGAGTCATTATCGACAAACTTGATAGGGAGGTCCTTGGGAATGGCGAAGGGGTCATTGGTAGGCCTGCTATCCTTCCACTTGAAGAGCGGCGACATGCTACCTCTCGCGTAGCTAACTCCGTACTCGGCTAGCATCAGTTGGATACGCATATTAACGACTGGATCCGGTGACAGGAATAGTCGAGGGGCGGTAGAGATGTGCAAAACGTCAAATCCTGTGCCATAATATTCCTCCCAGTTGAATTCTGTCAACTGGTTTTCCCGACCGAAACTTTGCAGCATCTTAATAGCTTCAGGCGTTTGTCCGTTGATCACATTTTTCGCACCCTCCCTCGTCTTTGATGTAGCCCCTTGCCCCCATATCAGCTTGTTCTCGCGGTCCAGAAAGGTCCCTATCCTTCTAAACGTCAACGAGATACGGCCACCGTCGTAGGCCAGCTCGGCGTCTGATTTTTCGCGGTCAATCCTCTTGTCCTGTCGAATGCCGTGGAGCCATCGCTTATTTGTCTGCAATCCCATTTGAAAAAGTGAATTGTGAGGTAGACATGTTCGTTGGACTTGACGTCTTGTCGTAGGCAAAGGCTCCGCATCTATCGAATCCCTACTTCTCGGTTGTCGCTTTGTTCGTAGCGTCATGGTTCGTTCGGCACCCAGACTAACATTAGCGATAAAGCTGCCCTTGGAGATATCCAGCGTTTTGTCGCTATGCTCTGAGATATAGTCGTTACCGTCGCGGTAAAATTGTATAAGGACGTGGTTTAGAGGATGTCCCAATTGTTTTTCGACTACTCTCTTAATCTCGAGCACTGCGGGGGAGAATGGTAGCAACGGAGGCGACTCGTCTGATGGATGACGGTAAATAGGCATGCTGCTATCCTCATCCACCTGTCCTTGAACGGCGACGAGCCTTGGCACCTCGCCACCCTGGTGAGACATGCGCTGCCATTGCACCTCGTCTCTTACCCTCTCGAAGATGTACTCAGATACTGGGTGTGGTAATACGTCGTAGACGACCCTGGTATCACCTTCACATAGAGGCTCGCCCTCCCTCGGTCTTGGCTGGTCTCCGGGAGCCATTATTCTACTATCGTCAACTTCAGGGTTCGATATCTTTGACGGGCCTTGGATCCGTTCTAGATGCTTCTCGCTTGGTACCTCACTCACAGTCCCCGATGATTCTGTTGTATTTTCCAAAGAAGATTTAGGATTCCTCTCTTCCGCTGACGGTTCGGATTCGTCGCTTTTTAATCTGACTGAATCGGAAATACATGATTCCTCCTTGTCTGGTTGTGTTTTCTCCAAAGTTTGCTGAGAGACAATAGTTTTATCTTGAGTTGGTGGTGGTTGTTCTGCTTTGTCCTGTAGTAAGACTTGCGCATTATCACTATTTTTATTGGTATGACTACCTTTTTGTGAGTCATCGTCACCCGTTTTTTGGTGCCGTGGTTTAAATTCGACCTCACTCACGGCCGCGACCGATGAGCTGGCACGTGACTTTCGATTCCTCTCCGCTGTTGGTTTTGTTGAGTTTGTTGTATTCACCAAGGGTTGAATCGATGGCGTTGGATCTTTTGTGGGTGACTTGACACGGGGAGTATCGGCTGCGCGTTGAGAATTTAGCGACATGTTCTCAAGTGAGGATAATAAATCTGAGGCCGAGGACGCAGCAGGATCATCCTCTTCCCCGGCACGACGTACTGTAGAGTATCCGCCGGCTGGAGAAGTTGCCGGTCTGTCACCTGGCCTTCTCGACGGCTTCGACTTTGGTTTAAGGGACGCCACGACGTTAGCCGAGAATAGAACATCGCAGCCCGTAGTTTTCGAAATTTGCTTGATGGAATTACGATGCTGCATTATGTTGTTGTAGCCGCAGCAATCATCGACTATCGTGATCATATATCCATGACTCGCAGCGTCGACGGCGGTAGCCATAACGCTAATATTAGTCATAGACCCGCAGATAAAAAGCTCTGTGACAAGCCTCATACGCAGTAAGCGAAGTAGCTGCTCTGACCTGAAAGCCGAGTAATAAGTTTTCACGACTGAAAAATCCCTAGGTCCGACAGCCCCTTTTATAATTGGGTGCATCTCCGCCCCAGAAGAGCCCGGTCGGACACATTTCGGTAGGCTTGGAGATTCCTGAGTTAGAAAGGCCTCCGGAGACTCGGCTTGTTGATTCGTCTGCGGTGGTGTTGGCCGCCGCCGACCCCGCGAAAGATCTGGGGATTGGGAGTGGCTCGGCCGATCCGATATGAGAATTTGCTCTTCCTGAGAAGACCGCGATTTCTCGAATCTGCTGCATACCCAGATGATATCGTCACCCCCTGCTCGTAGCGACGTCGCCAAGCCCGCTATCCGCTCTGGGAGATCCGGAGGCATCTGGATAGGTAGGGCGCCATCCTCAGCCAGAAAATCGTTCTGGGGGTCAACCACGATCAACGCTCTGCGGGTAGTCAGAGACGGGAGAAGGCTCCTGTCTATAGGAAACATGTTTATCAAGAAACTCGCTTGCAATGTCTGAAGAACTTCTAAGCCGGCTATTAGTTAGAACTGTGATATATAGAGTAGTAGGTTAGTCGGTTGGGTAGCCAACTCACTCTATTTTTTTTGTTTTTTTAAATTTTCTTAAGGGGTATATAGCCGCTACGACATGCTCGCAAATGGCAGCCTCGTTCTCGGAAGACTCGAGGTTGACGGCGAAGGGCGTGACATAGAATAGAGTCTACCTATACCGGAATATATGTATCACTAGGGCTGTAGAATAAGCTTGGCAATCCTCGTCTGGGCGAATATAGTTGGACAGCCAAGGGGTGAGCCAAGGAAGGCCAATCCACCAATACCAAAAAAAACAAACCAGGATTCAAGTGGATGAATACACTATACTTGAAGATCGGGAGCGAACCAGGATAACGAGAAGGCCGATATAGTATAATCGTTAAGAGCAATGAAGGGGCCGAGGTCAGGTGAGAATTCGGGTCAACAGTATTATATACGGTACGACATGAAAAGATGAATTCAAAAGATGAGGATAGAGGTAAACGTGAATATGAAGGTAAAGGAGATATGACATGTACAACCTTCGTTAGGTTAGGTACATGTAGTCTTAGCCGAGTTATCAAATGTATCGACGAAGAGGAATAATGAAAGTTGGTCACAAGTCACGAAGATTAAGAGACCGTAAATGGAAAGATCTAATTAGGAAGTATGGATAGTACGGACGCAAAGACGGGGGCAAGGGTTTTGCTATAAACGGTCCTGTCCTGATATGACGACAAATAGCATCTTCATGCATGTATAGTCATCTAATAACAGTTCGACATATTGCTGTATACCTGGATACCTGGTAATAGTAGTAAAATTCGCTTTCTTTTTTATTCTTCCGCTCGGGGAATCAAAATGAAAATGGGGGGAGAAGAAGTTTGACAGGGGAAGGGGATTGGAGATGGGGGAGTGGAGGAGGAGTTGGAGGGGGGTGAAACAAGGAAAGAAATAAAATAATAATAAAAGTACCTAGGTACTTATGTAGGTACCTAGGTTACCTGATTAGGTGGCATTTACTCTACATATGTATTGGTCCTTGCTCTTTCCTTTGAATTGATGGTTTGATGGTTTAATACATACCTCTCTTATGTACACCTTCTCTTTCCTTTTCCCGAGGAGGGAAAATTATGTAAGTACATTACTACTACCTCTTCGTACCTACATTATATAGGTACCTAGGTATGTATATCAAGCGTTTTTAAACCACATGGCAAACCACCTGGGCTACCTGTGGGAAGCTCGAGGCGAGACCATCCATGTTGTCCCGTCCGTCCTGTACCTCTTTCAATGTTTTTATTAGTGGCAGTTAATGCGACCAAGAATAGTACATCTAGTAGGCTTATCTACTGGAGTTTAGTGGTCAATTTAGTGGTTACGGTGATCCATTAAGCCGTAGGTAACAGGCGCCTACAACGGTGGACGCAGCTTAAGGCACTTTTCTTTTTCTTTTTTACCCCACCAACGCCTGCTAACTTTAATTCGTTAGTTACATATGTAATATTGGAGAAGATACATTATACCACTGCCGAAACATTTAATGCTGTATCACTTTTTAAATACCTAACTTAGGTACCACCTACCTAGGTTAGGTACTTCTCATACTCATCTTTTAGTACGACGTAATTCATTTTATCTTTCTCAACTATTATTTCTCATGCCTACCTAGCCTATACACAAACACGTATTCGAAATCTGTCAAATATGTACCTAAGGTACGCTTGGGCCGGTAATCTGCGAAATCTGATGGGGAGGTCAATGCGGATCTGCGAAGCTAAATCTTTTGCGGCAGATCCGAAGGTCAACGTGATTCCGCCAATCTGTTCTAGACCTTCTCATCGAAGGCTTACAAAACCTGCAGGCCTTGGCAGGATTTCCCTGTCCCTGGCCTCGTCGAGCCCTGCTAAGAAGCCTCGTTGACGAAATTCTCCGCTATGACTGAGGTGACTGAGATGGCCGAGATGACTGGGATGATTGGGAATATCCACCGAGCGGATGCACTTCGTCCCCTTCGTTTGAGCTTAGCTCGATTCGGCTTGTTGATCAGATTATAATGCTCTGATCTAATCCTCTCCGGTGCGGATAGCAGCATAGATGCAGAATAAGTCGCTACGATATCTGCTGCGATCTACAATGCCGCATGCCAAACTAGAAGCGAGTATCTAATTTGCTTTATTGATTTACCTTGCTGTATTCTGTATACATACCCATACATGCCCATACATGCCCATTTATATTTATATTCCCCATTCGAGGCCATATAACTAGGCCATGGTTGTCCTCACTGGCTTGGCCGCGCATATATGTATGTATGTCTCCGTAGTCACAGCGCTATGCGTGAGGCATTAATCATGTGCTGTCTTGCATGCCAGATCCAATTTGACACGAACATCCGTCATTGATCGATGGCGAGGGCGAGGGTGAGGCAAGTAAGCAGAGTAAAGGAATCCCGTCTCGTGCTGACCGCCCCTTGCGTAAGTCCTGTAAGTGACGAGGTGCGTAGGTGTACATAAAGGTGTGTAGCTCCTGACGATCCCTCTAGATAGTCTCACGCCTCGCTATAGGTGGCCATGTAGACACATGCACATATACGGAAACGATTCGTTTACTATTTTCACCCCGGGTCATATATAGGTTGATTGCCCTGTCGACGGGCTACACTACGATATGATACATACAATGCAATATAGTTAAATTAGCATTTAACCGCTCGCAAGGACAACCATGCCTCGATTAATAGAAAGAAGAAGAGAAGATGACGTTCACGTGGGTGAAACTTCATGATCATTGCCCATCTCCAACTATAATTCTCCGTCGTCATTGGCCGCCCTATCTGCTAACTACTTATGTAGCTCATGTTTTACCTGACGTAGGGCCGTAGACAAAATACTAGGTTACATATTAACATGTTAAGGCGTGTAAAAAAGATCCATGCAAGGTGTGGATGGTTCCCCAGTTCAACCCCACGGCGATGCCCTGTCTACTCGCGATTAGCTTTGCCTGCCCGTAACCTCTTAGATAGGTATATGACACTTACCCTCCATGTTCTCTCGCTCGGTTTTGGATAAGTTGGGTAGACACCCTTCTGATCGAGTAAAATCTACGGGTCCGCATTCCCCCGTATGACTTCTAGAAGGTAGCAAGGGTCTTTTTCTTCTTCTGCGTGTGAAGGATGCACGTTATATGCCCAAAAATCGGCCGTGCGAATCCTGCGGGAACGATGGGAACGATGGAGATCTTATCGCCCTCGCAAGTCGTAACTAGATTCTCGCGGGGGTGTTTAGCCAGGCACTTCAGGGGGGATGAACTATCAGCGAGTCACGCGTAAGATGTTTATTATTGCAGCCGTCTTTTTAATTCGAGAGTTCATTCATAGGGTAGTGAACGAGGCGGCGAGGAAGAAGACCGTTGTAGGTGTTACCTCGATCGTACCTACTGACAACTGTAGGTACATGCAGTCGATACAACCCCAAACGGCCTCCCGCTTCTACATACAGACGGATACGTAGACGTACATAGAACAAGCACGCGCTGCTACATATACATACATAAACATACATATTCTTTCGGGACTTCCCCGAGGGCCGCGTGTCGGAACTGTTTGTGTCGAATCGGGATGGGAAGCTTCCGAGTAGAATACGAAATTAGATGGCGAGTCCTTGTCATGTACGAGCGGGCGGTTCCGTAGCTCCTTACACATTCCCGCTACGGGAGGAGCGGGCCCATGTCTCAAAGTGGGAGGTGAGTTTACGGAGCTGAAAAAAGAAAAGAAAAAGAAGAAAAAAGACGGGCCAATATCGAAATGAAGTTACGATGATGACGACTCGGCCGAGTAAGTTCAATTTACGCATGCCTATAACTGGGCATGTGAGAAGCGGTTGGGCGGCTCCCCATGTCACGTTCATCACGCCGTCTTATCCATAAGAGACAGCACGTAGCAACCAATCCGGGTCATCTACCGCTATAACTAAGCCTTTGAGAATACAATTTTCAACCTACAACCGACGTTGGAACTTTAGTAGACCGTCTCCGATTCCAAGGAGGCGTCGGCTTTACTGATCCTATATCAGGTAACTGTTGGGGGGGGGGTCGTACTAGGGACATGGCCTTTTATACATATGTACGGTCATACATACCTACCTAAGTTACTGGCTCTTTAGTTTCCTTTCTAGTCTATATTTTGTCTATGTATGACTGATTCTAGCAACATCTATCCGACCTCTCCTATTTCCCCTGACTCTCATTGGGTCGTCGCTCGTTGGGTTTCCTCTTTGCCCCTAGCCGCATTTCTTTTTCTTCTAGCAGAATTATATTCCTGGTCTTAACATCACCTACCTACCTATGTACACCTGCCGTATGCACAGCGTCGTGTAGCGGCATAAAGGAAGGAATAGAAATGGATTAACAGATGAAAATTCTCATCCCGTGGCCAACTTTCTCATCATTCGTCAGCTCGAGTTGAGCGAGTCTTCGGTCTTCAGAGCCTGATTTGCGGCCTTCGGATCGTTAAGACCCAACCGAACACGTCCGTCACTTCGCCCGCCGTAACATTTTTGATTACAACCTCATAATGTAGCAGCCGCTAGATGTTGATTTATGGAACTTAATTGCCGGGTGATCTCACTAAAATTTGGCCGCTTGACTCCGGTTGGATCCGAGCACTGACGATGCAGAGCCGCGAGCAGCACACCGACTCGCAACTCTTGTTCGTCGAAGTTGGGCCTGATGATTCGCCAGACGTCTTCGATCAGGTGGGCGAAGGCGAGCGCCTCGACTTGCTCGATTTTCTTGTGGTTTAAATTGCCGTAGATAGATGCTGCGCCGAAGTCGCCTAAGAGCGCGTGTCCCCCTTCATCGTAGAGCACGTTATGCGCGTATATATCACCGTGTGCGACGCCTCGGTCGTGCAGGTGTTCCGCTGCGGCGGCGACGCCCTGGAGGATTCGCAAGCCCTGCCGTGTGGTTAGACTGATCTCCCGCGAGAAACAGTCCCTTGTGCAACTCTGCAGGGACGGCGGGAGCCCTAGGGTTCCGTATCGAGCTGTGACAAGTTGCATGACGAGCCCTTGCTTATCGGGGTGATCAGTAATCTTCCCCAGAGGATCTATGAGATTGGCGTGGGATCCCGCTGTGATGCACGCTAGCATCTCATCGGCAGGCGTTCCATCGCTTGTAACATGTCCCTTGAATAACTTGATAGCTACTTCTCGAGCTTGGTCGGTCCCGTTCCATAACCCCCTTGTGATGATTCCCGAGGCACCCTCGCCTAGAAGGTTGTGAACATGAAGATCTGTCCAGCTGACCTCGGGAAGAGAGCTGAAAGGAGTGGTGCCACGGACATCTTTTGATGTCGCGGTTAACGAGCAACACGGATTGCCAGCAAATGAGAGGAAAGCCAGCTCAGGTAGGTCAAAGAGCCAACCTGGAAGTTCTTGGATGCGATTGGCAGAGAGTCGTAATAGGCCGAGCTTCCTACATGCCACCATCTCGTCCGGCAGGCAACGCAGCTGGTTTCCCGCCAGCATGCATTTCTGAAGGCGTCCACACCGCCCAATGCTTTTAGGTAAGGAGCTTATCCGATTGTTGGTCAGGATCAACCAGCGAAGTTTCGGCGGCAAAGATTCCTCCGGTACAGTGGTCATCTGGTTACCGCGAAAAGCGACCATCTCGAGCTCGGGACATGATGCTAGCTGTTTAGGAAAGACGGTGAAGTTGCAGTCGGAGAAGAATGCTATCTTGAGCTTGTTTAGGCGACCAAAGTCTTCTGGTAAGCTGGATAGCCCTGTTCCGGAAAGGTCGAGATGTTGGAGCGAGCCGGCCGCGTCGAAAATATTGGTCGGAAAGTAATGTAAGGGGTTTGCTACTTTCAACTTGGTGATCTCGCCTTGCGACCCATCCTTCTCACCTGAGCTCGCCTGTAGATGCATCGCGGGTTCGAAGTTGGTCATTAACTCGGTTTTATAATGCGTACAGAGATGGTTACAGAGAGGGTCATAGTACGAAGTAATAAGTCAAAACAAACGAGCCGGGATGTTAGAAGCGCCACAGGGATGAGATGGCTAAGCCTCTACTTAGTAAACGACGATAGAACCTTAGCATCGAAGCATTGCACAAGTAGATAGGATATAATAAGAGGTTATTAGGTACGCAAGTCAATTTAACCGTTGATTGATATGTAGCTGCTATCCATCCACCCATCCACTTATCTATCTATCTAAGCATAACATTGAATGATGGATAATTCAAGTCAATGTGTATTTTATAATCACACAGGCTATATAAAATCATACGCAGACAACCTTAGCAGTGATTAGGTTTTCGTGTATCCCACTTACAATAACAGCATTGAACTTCTTCAACATCAACATATCAATGTCGTAAAATCATTGGGCTGACGCTTATGAATTCTTCAATATGAAGTTGACAAATGATCATGCATCTATTCCGTATAGGTAGGTAGATTTAGTTATACAACGAGCTTAATTCAAACCAATACAATCCATTTTACCATCCATAGGTACTTTTGCAATCATAGCAACGAATAGCAACGACATCATTCTTCACGATGCTGGTTTTCTTTAGTCATCTTTAAAACAGTCAAGCCACAATCAGATCTTGTAGCCACATGGATACTGTAGATGTACGTACCGATTAACGATAGGTACCTAGGTACCTATGTAATACACCAGACAGTCGCAACTCCACTTTAACCGGCCACTTGTGAATTGGAGGATCCCTGTCGCCCGAGCTTGTTTCCTTCGTTAACATCTTCAACTTCAAACTAAAGCAGCCTTGTCGTCCATATTCCTCTCTACCCACCGCTTCGCACGAGGCTATTCAGCATATTTTCAGTATCGCATCTTTAGGTTTTTTAAATCCGACAATATATTCCCCTCCCGCGATTCCCCGAATCTCTTGGAGAGATCAGAGATCTGTCATTACCGCGCCCGTTCGCAACATCGTTGTTTACGACTCGATAGCTACGCTACATTCATTCCTTAGATACCAAGACCAGCGAGACTCGAAAACTAGGTGTCTTGGGGAGGGCATATGACGAGCGGTTAGGCTCGGCGAGCTTGAATCCTGCAGTTTTCTTCACCTACTCGACATCACCTCCGTATTAAACACGCGATATCTCGCCAGCAGCATTCAACGGTCTGGTTTCGCCTCACATACGACGACGACAAAGCCCGTGTCCCTAGATATTTCCCCGGCCTTACTTATAGCTATTTTCGTGTTGCCAAAACGAACCGCGTGGAAGAACCAGGAGAACCAGGATATTGGATACATACATGCTATAAAATTCCTGCGAATATCCGATTTTTAAACCAAGGCCTGGAGATCCGTGCTTTTTATAAGCTTACTTCTTAGTCCGCCTTCTCTATACTCGCCCCTACAAGTCCAGCGATACTCGTATCACATACCCCATTTAACAGTTCATTCGACATCATGGATCCCTCTCTCAAACGCGCCGTTCCTACCGACGATGAGAATCATCAAGAGCCTGAGGCTAAGCGACAACGAACTATCGAGCCCGACTCCCGCTCTGTTACGCCAGCCGAGGTCGACCTATCAGAGAGACCGATTTACGATGTGGTGAGACGTCCGAATGCCGAAGACTTTGGCAGAGATGGGCTTCGACGTTCTATCGGTGTGGCGCTGAAGCACGTGGGCTTCGATGCTGCTACCCCTGATGCTCTGGAGGGATTCACGGAGACAGTTGACACCTGTATGTGCAAACTGGACACTTCGTCCTATAACTTAGTATTCTAACTACAGTGTAGATATCACTGGCTTCATCGAGCACCTTCGTCGTATCGCCAACGCGGCAAGAAGAAACGACCCTATACCCGAAGATTTCGAGCTGATCCTTCGTCGTCACGATGTTGACCTATCGTCTCTGAAGCTACATCTTAAGAATCCTGTACAGAAGGAGTACGTTGCGCCATCGTTCTTCGACCCCGTAACGGAAGACGTCCAATATCTTCAGAAGCCGCGGCCATTTCTAGGTGAAGAGCTGTCTGGAGAGAAAGAAAAAGAGGCCCGGCCGTGGATACCCAAGAACTTCCCAGCATTTCCCAGCGCGCATACCTACAGATTTACCCCAGCGGAGCAAGAGCCAGATATCGAAAAGGAGCAATTACAGGCGGAAGCAGATGCGAAGAAGGGCGAGGCAGCGCTGAGGCGAATCAACCGGGCTGCTAGAATTAGTCGACAGAAGGAGCTCAGAAGCGTCGCGCAGCGCGATCCGCTAAGCCGAAAACGACACCAGAATTGGGAGGACATGATGTCCGAGTTGCTACCCAAGGCCGGCCCGGCGACGAGTAGCGCGCCAGATATTGCCGATCATAGCTCGATTGTTAATTTCGGTACCAAGTACGGACGGAAGGGAATGCCTAAAAACAGCCGACGGCCCCAGGCTGACCCCTTTAACGGCATGATTTGACGACTACAAATCGACTAGTTGATCTCCGGTGAAGGACGATACCACTAATGAATGTTAATTGGTCATGATGCGTGATCTTGGTGGTAAGATGCTCCCCCTGTGAGGCCGGCTTATTGTTCGGAGACTTAATTTGTTGAATAGCGAGGCGATCTTAGAAGCTACTTCTACGGCTATGGACATGAGTTCTATTGAACCCTCTTAACCGTATATGGCAGTTTTCTAGTACTTCGAGGAAGTGGCCGATGGTAGCTCTCTTGCGCCCCCGTACGGCCAGAGGAGAAAGTTGTCGCTGAGGAAGAGCCGGATCCTTCTGGGTTAGCGGTTTGGAGATGCACGCTCAGATTTTATATTGTTTAAAGATACCCAATCCAAGCGTTGTCATTATATTCGATTCTAACTTGGGCGCCGAGATATCCTTGGAGGCCGAGTATGATTTGATGTTTTGATGCTTTGCAGCGGCACCGTAGAAGGTACCTACTTACCCCTTTTATTACCTACATGTACATGTACATGTACCTAACGTAAGCGCATAGAGGCAACTCATTACATAACCTGAGTGTAGATTCGCCAGGTGTGAGGAGACTAATCAACAGCTGGCATAGCTAGCACCAAACTCACAGTGCCAATTGGGATGCTGATTGGGTAAAGCCCCGCCAATACGGCAAGGCTTGATTTGGGTTGGTTTTCCTAGCACCTGCCCACCTGCCGTCAATTTAGCGATTTGACCCTAAGAAATTCGCACACAAAATTTCTCGGGGAAAATTTCAAGTTTGACGACTGCCATTTCGATCACTCGATCATCCAGCGAAGCACATCAACAACTCCTCCTCGCCAACAATTTAAGGTGTACTTCGCGAAAGATTCGAGTATTCCTTCACAATGGCCGAGCAACTTATTCTTAAGGGCACTCTCGAGGGTCACGTAAGTATATTAATTAATCCATCATGACCTGATTCCAATTACCCAATTGCCTGCGAAAAGCCGTCAACATCAAACGGTCGCTAACGGATTTTTGCGTAAACAGAATGGCTGGGTCACCAGTTTGGCTACGTCCATAGAGAAGTATGATCTACCACCTGCTACATCGCCTGCTACATCGCCTCTTCGTAATCGCAAGCTCACCTATCGTCATGTAGCCCCAACATGCTGTTGTCCGGCAGCCGCGACAAGACCCTTATCATCTGGAACCTCACCCGCGACGAGTCGCAATACGGATACCCTAAGCGATCTCTCCACGGCCACTCTCATATCGTCTCCGACTGCGTATGTCATCTCGCTTTTCTGTTGAAAAATGGAGTCGTGGATAAACATAACAATAATCGAGAAATTTGCTGACGGGTTGGTTACTCAGGTTATCTCCTCCGACGGCGCCTACGCTCTGTCCGCTTCTTGGGATAAGACTCTCCGACTGTGGGAGCTCGCTACGGGCACCACCACGAGACGATTCGTCGGTCACACCAACGATGTGCTCTCCGTCTCTTTCTCCGCAGACAACCGACAGATCGTTTCGGGCTCTCGTGACCGAACCATCAAGCTGTGGAATACCCTAGGTGACTGCAAGTTCACCATCACCGACAAGGGCCACACCGAATGGGTGTCTTGCGTCCGCTTCAGCCCTAACCCCCAGAACCCCGTCATCGTCTCCAGCAGCTGGGACAAGCTTGTCAAGGTACGTCTTACATGACCACTTTTTATTACGGAAGAGGAGAACTCGCGAAACCCTTTCAAATGATGCTTTGCATTTTAAAAAGTATTTGCTACTTCAGAGCTTGTTTACAAGCCATGAGACATCTTAACACCATTGCACTGATGATATACACCTCGCTATTATTTGCTTGCTACTCTCAAACGTGAGATTGGCATCGAGCGCTAATTCGTACGGCGTTAGGTTTGGGAACTCTCCACCTGCAAGCTCCAGACCGACCACATTGGCCACACCGGCTACATCAACACCGTCACCATCTCCCCCGACGGATCTCTCTGCGCCTCCGGCGGTAAGGACGGCACCACCATGCTGTGGGACTTGAACGAGTCGAAGCACCTGTACTCTCTTAACGCTGGTGACGAGATTCACGCCCTCGTCTTCTCTCCTAACCGATACTGGCTCTGCGCTGCCACTGCCAGCAGCATCATCATCTTCGACCTGGAGAAGAAGAGCAAGGTTGACGAGCTGAAGCCCGAGTTCACTTCGGTCGGCAAGAAGAGCCGAGAGCCCGAGTGTGTGAGCTTGGCCTGGAGCGCGGACGGCCAGACTCTGTTCGCCGGTTACACCGACAACGTTATCCGAGCATGGGGTGTCATGTCGCGAGCATAAATCCTTTTCCCCGGGGGGTCGATATCGGTCATTGACTGGGCGTATGGGATGGGCTGTCATTTGAGCTTTTTACTAAGGGAAATGGCAATCTCTTGTGGCTGGCAACGGGATTACATTAGAAACGTTGCGTTGCCGCTCGGTTGCTGCCATCAGGTAACCCAAAAATTTTAAGGAATCGTGAAGACAATAATACCGCCTGTTCCTCGTGCTGATGTTGTGACACGAGCCTGATTCTTGGAAGTCTTCATCTCTAAATTCGTAGATTCGTACGAGCTCGTATGAGCTCTTCTGGTCGACGGCGTCGCATAGGAGTTGGGCTGCTGACATGGAATAATAGGATGTAGCTAAACTGAAACAATATTCATGGAAAAAGCCTATGATATTCTTGTTGCTCTAATCCGGCAGATCTATCTTTGATGGTGTTATACATGTGGATTCAAATTATTTTTCCAGCCCGCCTACGCTCCCGACCTTACCTCGGGATCCTTCTGTACCTGGACACTCGCGCTTCCTTGTTGTATCTCTTCATAATCCACAGGTCCTATTATTCCATTTCCTGCCTCCAAGTCATCAACGTTCTCGCCGCCCGCAGGCACCCTCGGACTCCAATGCATACTACTACCTAAAGTTTCCGAGTCGTCATCGGTGTTGGAAAGGGAGCGAGGGTGCTGGCTGAAAAGAGAGGCGGGCAGAGCAAAAGAGATGGTGCCGTTGCCGGTGGCGAAAAAATGGAAAGATGTGCGGTGGTCTTTTCCCCTATTTAAATTCCTTCTGCTCCCTCGGTTTGACCGTCGGAAGCTTGAACCAGGTGAATCGGAACCCCGGTAGAAGGCGGCGATGCTGATAAGCGGTAGACCGGCGGCTACGAGAGTTTGTACCCAGGACCCGGCGTCGTAGGGCAGGACGCGTGTATTTCCTGGTCCGGCTGCTACGTCGAGCCCGGCGAAGAGACCTGTTGTTGTATTATCCAGTTTAGCTTCTTCGCTCCTTTACGCCGTGACTTGACTCGTCTAAAAGTAAACTAAGAATTCCTCGACTTACAAGACGCCATCATAAGAATAGCATTCCCAACGGCCAAAATCTCAAGCGAGCTTAGTCCCCTCCCGCTGCTTCCACCCCCTTTCAAAGACAGGGCGATGGACAATTTGCGTCCCTTGCCCCGGAGCACACGCCTCGTGGCCGCGAGGTGCAGTGCTAGATGCGTAAAGAAGACGCCGCAGAAATAAAACACCGACATGGCGCTGATCACCGTAGAGGCCTTGCCCACGTCGTCGAGAGGCACGGGGAGCGTATGTCCCTTAAGAGCTTGCGTGTAGCGCGCTACCCAGACAGCTCTGAGCGCGACGGCGGCTGCGGCCAGGGTCACAGCCAGGAAGAGGACTGGAGGGCGCCACCAGCATTTGCCGATTAGGGCGGTGGTCTTGGAATTGGATGAAGAGCTAGGAGCGGGGATAGAAGAACGGAGAGACGGAGACGGGGAGTACACGCCCCAGGTCCGGACTAAGACGCGGCTTTGGAGCATGAGAGACGCTTCAACTAGAGCGAGCTGCAGCACGCTTAATGCGCTAGAAGCCGTCGACATGTTATACGCCTCAGGCGGTAAACCGGAGGCATCACGGGTCCAGGCCACGTAGTACTCGGTCAGCGGGCCGGGGAAGTACAGCACCAGTAAGGTGAGCCGGGTAACAGAGACGACCAGACATAGGACCTGCGACAAGTGCACGGGACGGCGGAGTTTGGTGGTAGGAAGAAGTAGGAGTGACGTTAGCAAGGATAAAAAGCAGAGGCCAAGCTGTACGCCATAGTTGATAGACGTGCTAGCAAGACGGACGCGCTGCGCATCGATGACGGGTAGAGAAATGGCGATCGAAGGAGACGGGTCGCTGGCGTTGATGTTGGAACTACCGACGATGAAGAATGTCTGGTTCTGAGGGTCGAAGAGAGTATCATCCATCGCGGATACGGGTTGGGCACGGCCATCTGCCAACCAAACAGGACATGGACAGATTAAAGAGATGTCGTTGAGGGTTGTAGGAACGGTGATGAGAAACTGTGGAGTTGAAGCTCTTATAGTTTGCGCTGTTCTACTCCATTTTCACTTTTAGGGGCGGGTTCATGAGTCGTGTTGTTTACTACTGACCACGATTATGTATACGCTCTGTACTGTACTATATATTAGTTATATATCTTCTAGTCGGGGATGATATGATTATAAACAAATACGTTAGAAAAGAAGGAAGGGAACCTAGGTGCGGCTCCTCCGTCGATATTAGACAGACACATAGACTTAGACATACATACATACATACATACATACATACATACATACATTAGGTACATTACATGTAGGTACATACACGCGCCCCTTTCCCCTCTCCTAGGCGTAAAAAAAGCAAATATGGATGTCAGCCCTGAATTACGCGGCAACGCCTCCAGACCTTCCGACCAGACGCCCGCATACGTCTAGACCGTATGCTGCCCCAAGACCAGAGCCATAGAGGGAAAATACCCGAACGCCTGTCTCAGGTGTGAGGTTCTCATTCGTCCGATCGAAAGGGCGTTGTGATGAGAGACCAACTAGCTTGACAGGATGGGTATAATAGCATTCTTTCCCAGCCGTAGACTTCTCTGGAAGTTAGTTGGTATGTCATGTAGGGAAGGGCTCTTAAGAACTTGGCCGTTTTGGTGCTGTCGGTGATTAGTTTATGAGCCACTAGCTTTTATCGCCCGAATTGTCAGGATTATGGCTGGCTGAGTTTATAAGTAGAGAGTTTAACGTATTGAACTTATATTATCGCTGTCGTTATTACGAGTAAATAATCTCGCTGAAATATAAGCAACGCCAAACTCTAGTAATAGCCGTATGCACTTAAACTCTAGGGGTTCGCAGTACAGGAGGGTATCATCTCAATCTTGTCATCAAGTTAAATAACTCATTCTCGAATTCATAACGGCGCGAGTACATTTTCTACTAGCCCCTCCTAAGCTGCATAGATTAATAGTTTCGGGCCTCTGATCGTAAAAACATTGATCTCGCAATCCTTGACGCCCACCTGCAAACCTAGAACTGCTATCCTCACTTATGGATTTCGGTCGAATACACCGAGGAAAAAGACAACGCCGGCCCTATGCATTTTATGTTCGGCCAGAAAACTGACCCTACGTCATCCGCCATCTTACCGAGACCCTCCCCTCCCCTATTAGCCGGCCCTGACTGGCCTCACGGAGCCGCTGGTCATCTTTAGCGGATGCTGGCGCCAGAACGGTCGGTGAACAGGCGAGTTCCGATATTCATGGCCTGAAGCTCTTGGAAGAGGAGCTTGGCTGCGTACGGGATGTGGACCTGTGCAATCTTGGTCTTGTTCTTACACGGGCGGCATTCGAATGAACCCTTGCTTAATATACTATGAAATCAACGTTAGTATTTGACGAGATGATGAAATCTAGAATGAAGACTTACGCAATAGGAGTCATCAGACCGCAAATCTCGCAGACGTGGACTCTGAAGGCATCTGAAACTTCGAACAGACGCTCCTTGAGGAAAGAGGCGGCACCGTGGGCTATCATACAGTCACGTTCCATTTCTCCGAAACGGAGACCTCCATCCCTAGCACGACCTTCGACGGGTTGTCGGGTCATTATCTGCACGGGGCCCCGCGCGCGCGCGTGGATCTTGTCGTCTACCATATGCCTGAGACGCTGGTAGTACGTAGGGCCGAAGAAGACTTGGGCTCGGAGCTTGCGTCCTGTGTGGCCGTGATACATAATCTCGAAGCCGCGAGATTGGTATCCGTGATCGCGTAAAAGGCTCGACACTGAATCAACAGTGACATCGGTGAACGGCGTAGCGTCTCCCTCCATTCCCTTAAGGGTGGAGACTTTACTAAGCAGACACTCGATCAAGTGAGCAATCGTCATTCGCGAGGGGATAGCGTGGGGATTAATGATGATGTCGGGAACGATGCCTTCGCGGGTAAAAGGCATGTCTTCCTGGCGGAACGTGACGCCGATAGTACCTTTCTGTCCGTGACGGGAAGCGAACTTGTCTCCGATTTGAGGAATCTTAGTGGTTCGAACTCGCACCTTAACGTAGCGTAAACCGTCGGGGTTCGTAGTGAGGATGACGGAATCAATAATACCAGTCTCGGTGCTACGAAGAGGCGTAGATGCGTCACGCTTGACATGCACCTTGGTACGCTGGCCCATCTCCTCGTTGTCCGGATTGATCGGCGACGTCTTTCCGATGATGATGTCCTCTCCCAAGACGCGGACACCGGGAGCGACAATACCGTCATCATCGAGTTTGTCATATGTGCCTTGCTTGAGACGCAGCGTGTCCGCTCGGAATGGTTTTTCAAACGTCTCCACCGTGTTGATGCCCACCCGTTTTTCGCAGTCGCTGTACGATCGGAAGAAGAGACTTCGGAAGAGACCTCGGTCTATGCTGCTCTGGTTCATGATTACAGAGTCTTCCTGGTTGTATCCCGAGTAACAGGAAATGGCCACAATGGCATTCTGACCAGCCGGAAGTTCTCGGAATTTTAAGAATTCCATCGAACGAGTCGTACCTAACGGCTTCTGGGGGTAGTAGAGAATATTCGCCATGGTATCCATACGGCGGTTGTAGTTGGTAAGATAAAATCCCATGGCTTGTTTACCCATAGCCGACTGGTAGGTGTTTCTGGGAGACTGCGCGGAAATGTTAGCGATATAACAAATAACAAAGGGGTTAAGGGATGAGCGCATTACGTACCTGATTGTGGTCCGGGAAGGGAATAATGCTTGCGCAGATACCCAGGAGCATGCTAGGATGAATCTCACAATGTGTATACATGTGCGTCGTAGGATTCACCTTAGTCTTGAGCCGCTTATTAATCTCATCTCCATTATCCTGGGACACATCGTATCCGAGCTTGCTCATCCGGTAGGTTTCTAGATCTTCAGGCGTCATGCAGATCATAGCCGTTTCTTCTTCCTCGGCATCGAGGTACTCGATAACACCCTCGTTGACCAGGCCCTGCCAGCCAAAGTACTCATCGCTTTCAGGGTCCAAGTCGACATCCGCCTCCAGCCTCTGGATCATCTCCTTATTGAGAGCTAGCGAGCCCTTCGTAGTACCAGCCTCGGGATTATCCTCTTGCTGCACAACAAATAAGGGCCGCATGACACGACCAGCATCCGAGAAGATCTTGAACTCGCGATCACGGATATCGCGAACCAGCGACACTTCGGAGGGGATCTGGTTGGCCCGACGAAGTTGCTGGACGTCTCTAACTAGAGACTTGGGATCCTGGTGCACACCGATCCAAGATCCGTTAAGGAAGATCTTGGTGGCGTTGGGGTATCTCATGGGTTCGTATTCCTCCAAGACTTCCATATTCCTAGTAATCATATAGTCTACGATAGGATCCGTTGACGTACCCACGCTGATAGAGCACATGAGCGACAAATTCTTCACCAAACCGCAAGCTTGGCCTTCGGGCGTTTCGGCCGGACAGACCAGACCCCAATGGGTATTGTGAAGTTGTCGAGGCTTCGCGAGTTTCCCGTCTCTTCCAATAGGCGTGTTCGTGCGCCTTAGATGAGAAAGAGTCGACGCGAACGTGTATCGGTTCAGAACCTGCGATACACCAGCTGTCGAGCTCATCGCCTTCTTCTGGTCACCCCAGTTGCCTGTGGCGAGAGAGTACTTCAGCCCGTTGGTTACGATAGCAGGCTTGGCGGCGAGCTCGATTTGGAAACGCCTGCCCGAATCGATACATCGTCTGAGGTGGTTTGTGATCTCCTGGACTAACCGACGAACAATATTCCGGAATAGCTTCGCAAGGAGGGGGCCTGCAAGGTCGAGACGCTTCTTACCAAAGTGATCGCGATCGTCGGTGTCGCGTCGACCGAGGGCGCATTGAAGGAGCTTGTGAACCATATAGCCCAGGAAAAAGGCCTTTCTGGTTTCGCAGCCTTCGGTTTGGGAGATATGCGGAAGCATCTCCTTCTGCAAAATGTCCTTGGCAGCTCTGACACGACGGTCGCGCGCTACGTTGTGAGACTGCCTTCCACGCTTTCCAATATAGTCCAACGCCACTTCGCGGTCTTGAATGCAAAATGCTTCTTCGATGCAAGGACGTAGCTTCTCAAGCATCTGGCTGTCATTGCGGTCGTAGCAAATGTGATTTAAAATCTCCTCGTCGCTAACGACGCCCAGAGCTCTAAAGACAATGGCGATCGGTAGGTCAGCCCTGACGAACGGGAGAGTAGTGTGGATGGTCTCGCCATATCCTCCTCTGGAGGCGTCACCCTTGGTATACAGCTTTAGCATAAGGGACGAAATAAGCCGCGAGCCTTTCTCGAGAGCACTGCGGATCTCGGCCGTGTAAGAAAACGGACTCGGCTGGGCCTTCTTAAAAACCTGAACAATATTCGCAGCGGAACGTTCCTGGGCGATGAGGACCTTCTCGCTTCCGTTGATAATGAAATAACCGCCTTGGTCGTACGGGCACTCGTTCAACAAGAATAGATCATCTTCGGTCTCGCCGCTTAGGTGGCACGCCTTAGACTTCACCATGATCGGGAGCTTGCCGATAAAAACTTGATCACTAGTCTTGCTTTGGCCGCCCTCGGAGTCTAATATGTTGGTGTCTTCTTCCCAAATCAAGCGAGTCGGGTGCTTCCCAGTACTGTGCGCCTCGGCCTGCTGCTCCTCGTCCATCTCGTGGAGAGGAATGTCTTGTTCGATACAGACGGTTACTTTACTATCTACTTTCACATAGATCGGTGCTGCATACGTCATGTTTCGATCGCGACATTCATAAGGCAGGAGAGGTCCCGATGTGTTGTCGCTTTCCATGGCGACGGGACGGGCAATGGTCACATGCCCAAGTTTGAGGTCATATCGACGGAGCGCGACCGTTCGGGCATCGTTGGAGTTGGGACTGGGCTCATCGACGCTGATCTGCGAATACTCCTCGATCAATTCTTGAATGGTAGTTTCTTGGAAATCGTTG
The DNA here is from genome assembly GCF_022478715.1 of Daldinia decipiens. Lineage (NCBI taxonomy): Eukaryota > Fungi > Ascomycota > Sordariomycetes > Xylariales > Hypoxylaceae > Daldinia > Daldinia decipiens. The sequence continues at coordinate 18,553 of NW_026054572.1, read as the reverse complement.
AAAGAGTCGATCTGCTGGGAAACTAAGCCCTTCCTCTTGAAGTAGGAGCCGATAACAGTCCAGCAATCTTCTGGGGTAATAGTGTTATCATCGCTATACTCCTCCTCGTACTCGTAACCTTCATCGTAGTCTGCCATGATGCAAACCTAAGTCTGTTCGGATCTATCGGTAATTACAATTGAGGCTCGGTGCGACGTTCGGTTGGCAGGGAAGGCCTTACGCGTGGCGGACCGCAATCATGAAAGAGTTTTGTGATTAGGAGAGGAGGTGAGGATATCAAAAGTAAAAATGAACGTGTAAATTTGATTATAGAGATACGCAAGGTCCAAGATACCAGGAAACCTGCTAGAAGACGGTAGAAGGCACTTGCAAAATAGCAGATGCCAAAAAGCAGCGTGGGTAGATGTCGATATCGAGGGCGAGAACGAAAAGGCGAAGGCAAAAAGTGCGCGCGTTGCTTTCCGACCACGCTGGTTCGACGTGATAGGTTAGCGGTACATTCTATATGTTAGGATAGCATTAACTAATCGCATCAGAAAGTATGAGAAACCCACCACAATCCGTCTGCACCGACAAAACTTGATGTCTTGCCAAGTTCGGGGTATATTGCGATGGAGAGAGTAGATGATGTTTTTTTGTTTGAGGATGCTCTCAAAGCTTTGAGACTGACCAAGCAGAAGAAAGATTCCACCTAATGTACATAACGCGCCCGGAGTGGCAAAAGTGGACTAGTCTGGGACAATATTAGTGGGTCTTTTATCGAAGTGACAGCCTTCTTCGCACAGCTCGCAGCTGCAGCTATCGATACGATAACTTGATAAAATGGGGTATCGATAAGGGGCTGGGGCTTTTTAGCCAAAGCCTAAACCTGAATACCTTCTTCTTTCCATATGATATCAATTGGTCCCATATTTAAGAATCTATATTTACTATCTTGTCTAGGTATTTCAATCATCATGCCCCTTCAGATTGCGTGGTATTATTGTGATAGGATTAATGCTACTCGGGATTACAGGGCACGCATTGCATGGGTTGGGGTCCCAAAATGAAATGTTCATGGGAAGTCTTTGCCACGTTCAATCTAGTAACTAGGTTGAGTCACTCAATACGAAGGACTCTGGTTTAAAATATGAATTTTGCTATGACTACGCTTTATTTTTAGTGTCTAAAGGGTGTGTCTTTATTAAATCTTAGAGTGTGAGTAGATGATACGTGGTAGCTTCATTGAGCTCTGTTCTTCGGGACAGAAAAGAGGTTATGGAATCTTGGAATGATGTATTGGTGTACTTATCTAGATATTGAAACATGATATTTCAATAGTTTTTCTATTACCTATTATTGAGGATTCCATATAGCATATAATATTAATGTCGATATAGGTTGATGGTCTCTAACCTTTAAACGTAGTATACCTGGATAATTACTAGGTTAAAAGGGGTTTAACATTTGAAATAAAATAAAGAAATGAGGATGGGAAATATTTTACTAGGGAAAAGTAAGAGATAAACATATAATATAATTCCTGGTTAAATAGCCGGAGTGTTGCGCATGCCAAGAAAACGATATGTCAATTCAGTTCTGTAGCTGGAAGGTGAAAATAACATTCACCAATGGGTTTGGACCTCAGCCCTCCAATTCAGGAAGAGCCTAGATCCTGACGATGATCTCTGAGGCTTTTTAAGGATGAGATTCAATACTAATGCATTGCTTGTGCGGTCTACAAGATTATAAGCATTATGGCTTACGAGAAAACGATACTCAACCACATACTCGACCATAAAGCCAACATGTTCGCTAGCTCGTGCTCATCCTGGCCCAGGGTAGATGTAGCTCATACTAGATGCTATCCTATTTATACGCCATCCTAGATGCCCATACATAACCAGTGTCGCCTCTAACCGGTGTCGCCCGTCTCGTCCGTCCCATACTCGCAACTGACGTGGGTAGCATACTAAATCTGGACTTGTCGTTTGATGAGATAGCCATTAAGATGGCATAGCCGTTTTTAAGTAACGTCAATATTATCCTGCTAAGCGCTACCCTGCGTGTTGGAGATACCCCGTCACGACCGCTATGATATTTGATAATATGATTACCTACCTGGGGCTACTAATAACGACGTGCGCAATAGCTACAATCCTTAGAACTCGCCCCCTATTATAATATCGACTGGCAAGACGGGCATCCATAGATAGCCAGCCGTTTATTCTCCTATGCGTCTTTACGATTAGCGCCACAGTATAGGAGAGAGCGAAGCTGTAACCTCACGAGTTTCACAAATGCCGAGAATGGAACGACGAACTAAAGGGTTTCGAAATGATGTATTCATCTTCGAAAAAGCACCCCTATAAGCTGTTCAAGTTATCGGAGAATTCTGAACCCTTCGGGCGACCACGGTGGACTTCCCATTGCTGAAGGGTACGGTATGAGCTGAATGATATATTGATTTGGTCTCTTGACTGTATGAGTCTAGTATCTGTATGAGTTAGCAAGGTGGTCCTCATATATTCCATTCTTATATATCACGTAACTACTGTAGTCGCATAACTGACTACTTATTTTGGGAGCTGTTTTTATGTACATCGGCGTATAACCGCTTAGGCCTACGGCATCGCCTATCATTAGGCCGGAACCAACTATGGGCACAATGGGCAATATAGGCACGCAAATCGACGACTTCGGATGTGGTGTCTTATATGTTATTTCGTTCTGAAGAACCACTGGCAAAGCAGCCATGTCATGGTTGTCTTGGTCGATACGCTCCTTAGGTGTAGTCTTATTAGGCACAAGCGCCTTGGGTGTTGGGCTCATGCTTGATATTATTATCAGCGTGGTTTCCCTCCCGTATTTGCCGAACCAACTGCCTATCCGAGGCGATGGTAACAGCATTGTTCAGTTCAATATCATACAGTCAAATTGCTAATTCTACATCTATAAGCTCTCCTTGTGCGTCTTCTCTTAGGTTAGACCGTCGCCGTTATATCTAACGCCGAGGGCAATACCTACTGCCAGGCCTCCCTAGTGGTATACGGCGTATGGAGTTATCTAGGTCTATATACAAGGTATGACCCTTAACATGTCACAAATCAAACCAAGCCCGAGGGCATACTGTCTCAAACCGTCTCGGTTCGCATCGCTGCTTGGGCTTGTGCTCGGCAACGTATGTGTCCATAGCTGATCCTTTTACGGGGGAACAAGCCAAGATCCAGATACAAAAGACAAGTTTTGCTGTAGGAACTAGCAGTTCTAGTTTCGGTTTCCGATGTGCGGTCGGGCCTTATTCGGAGCCAAGTTTGCACACCCTAATAACATATGTCTAGTAATAGTAGTTAAAAGTTGGTTGCGGTAGGGTGACGAGATGAGATGAGATGAGATGAGATGAGATGAGCTATCGTGGTACGGATTTTAGAGTCTATTTCCGAGGCGGCCTATGCGGGTCGGCTATCGACCGGTTGGCTCCTTAACGTAGGCGCGGGCGGGCGGGCAGTCCTGGGGAGTAAGTTAGCAAAGGGAGCGTTTTATTCTTGAGAAGGCGGGGGCATATTTTCGGTGTCTTCAGTAAAGAAGACTCTAGTTGCGGTTCTGTGAGTTTTAGTGGTTGTTGCCCGCCCGTTGGTTTTAATGGCGTCCCCTGGACTCTTGTATCGGTGGCATACCTCGAAGAAGCGTATGTTATTGAGAAATTCCGTTGGGTCGCTCAGGAGTCACTGTTGGGCTCTGGTTTGGCAACTGGCCACCATTTTTTATACCTATCGCCTTTCGGCTGTGTGCCTATGCGCTACGGTCTGGTTTCTGCGTCTGTTCGGCCCGCTACTCGTCAAAAAAGCGTGTTGCGGTCTCTTTTATTCTCCCCCTTACAACGTGGCAGACATAACCGTGAGAGGTTCCGGTAGAGCGGCACCATATCTCTCGAGGGCGTCGGATTCTTCGTTGCCTTAGACGTCTTTATATTACAGAAAAGCCTGCCGGGGGCTGATGGTACCATGCCATGAATTCTGTGATGGCCTTTTCATTACTCTTCTGCGCCACGGGCTGTTGGGAGCCTAGCGCGTAGCGAGGAAGCAGTAATTTGGGCATTGGGAAGCCGGGGAGTAGTTTTGCTGCCGCCTGTAGTTAAATCTTAGGCCTCTGATAGTCTCCGGTGCTCTACCTTTCGATATAGGACTGGATCCAATTAAAGGACTACGTGGTAATGGTGATTAACCACTTTGAGTCTGAAGGCAAAGCGTAAGCGGCATCTTTGTAATGCTATGGCCGCCGTGGGCATATCGGAGTCCCTGTACATTGAGGTACGTCGAGAGAGGGACGCCGCGAGACGTCGTGAGATATGTATCTTGTAAAAGGGTACCGTAAGAGTTATATTATTGGAAATGTACGTCATATGAGAAGGACGCTGTAGGCAAGGGATGTAATAGAAGTATGTCGCAGGAAAGGGATACTGTAGGAGTTAAGACGTTGTAAGAGAGTCGTAAAAAGACGTCGTAAGAGAAGAACGCCGTGTGAGTTATATCATTGGAGAGATATGTCGTAGGAGAGGACGCCTTAGAATATCGTGGGATATTTATTTCGTGTGAGGCATGTCGTGCAAAGAGAAGCTGCGGAATAGATCGTATGATGTTATAAGCTATATCGCCGCCCTCGCTGTCGAACACCACCTGTAATCTCCTGCGTCCCTTAAGGCCATACAACTCAATTCAATGCCCTATAAGACAAGCACGAGATATATACCGCAATATGAACCAAATAGCCAATGCATAATACGTAATCTCGTAGACTTGTAATCAAATGCCCCCGTAGTTAAGTGGTCGAGTGCGCAATAGTGAACTGGTGTGGTGCCACATCGCCAAGAACAAGGGTATTATTATGTAATCTTAGGTCACAAGCCATATAAAAGTCTAATATTCGTCGTATTCTTCTAATCAAATAGCTACGATTATTATTATTTAGTTATGCATTTAATATAAACACATTTGTTACTTTTCCATATTTATAGCTTATAGCTCTATTTTGCGTATTTATCTTATATATCCTATCCGATCAGTAGATCTTTATAGTTCTTTCAAAATATAGTGCTATCATCAGCTATTTAGGGCCTTTCACGAGGATTTAGACGTTAAAGTGATATGCTATACTCTACAGGAGATACCAACTCCTGTTCAATAGTAGTCTCAATTTAATCCAGTAATCTGGAATGTCTTTTGCATTAGATACACTTATAGTGAGCCTAGTATTACCGCTAAGGTTAGCGGTATATCGCCATTGTTGTGATAGGTACTACAGGTACTACCTATGTACGTCAATTGACCTGACTTAGATGGACCTGGCCTGACCTGGCTTGGGTACATGTAGATGGTAAATCTTTTTCGGTGTAATATGATTGGTGGTCGGCTGATTTTGAGTTTCTGTTTGGTTGATGTGGCTGGAGATATGGCTTTATAAGGGCTCATAGGCTTACCTAAGGTCGAGGATATGGCTAGGTAGGTACCGGAGCCTTAAAGGTACGTGAATATGCTTGGCTTGATTTAACTTACCAAACTTACCGGTACAATGCCATAGCCAGTTTTCATAGCCGTCAGTTCGCTATCAACGATTATATGTCCAATGGTTAAGAATAAGCCCAGTCTAATATACACGACGGTCTCGGAACGACCACCGACGCGAGCCTCAGCTTCTCGGGTAGCCTACGCCAAATGAACTCGATGCTGTGGTTATAGCGATGTCGGCAATGTCGTGGCGATCAACCCGAGAATAAGATCGACCAAGAATGTACCCAACTCGATAGAAGTCATAAAGCGTGCGGTAGCTAGCGTTTGGCGAGAGCCGAATAGTAGCTCGGCGTTGATGGACGTGGCGTATATGTCGTTCGCAACGAGAGGTCGAGTCTACACGATGGCTTAGGCCAAGGCATGTAAGAGCAAGAGGGTCATCGTCACGTTCGGTGATGGTCGTTTCCAGGAACGGGGGCAGATGATGGTAGACAACATCTCATATATAGCCATAGATCCCAGCTAAGGTAGAGGAGGACCAGAGTACCTCTGTATGACCTCTGTATGACTTCAATTTGCTATTCAACACGCAGCCCCGGCTTTCCACGTTGGCGAACAGGTTGTTCCCGTCTCTCGCGAGTATTCCTGGTCCGACGCCGGCCGAGCCTTGCCGAGATGGGCCATGGAAATCCACGTAGTTAATTCCGAACGCCTTGTACACCTAGACGCTGATGCCGTACGTCCACTTATGGATGCCGACCGTGCCGTCCGTGTCATCTTTTCTAGCCGGGTAGGTGAGCGATATAGCGACTGTCGCCAGACACACTACGATCTGTTTAGCATTCTCATGACTTCCAGCAGATTGGTGATCTTTCGATGTGTACCATCGGCTATCATGCGCGTGAGTGTCGCTAGGTGGGTGCTAACACCCCATGATGCGTTCATCCAATAGTAGCCGGTCGTCTTCGTGATCGTCGATACTGCTTCGGGCAGCTGAGAGGGGGTCTTGAAGAGGGCCCAAATGACCACTTGGGCAGGTCAACACGTGTGAAATGACCAATTCTTCGCATGGAAGACCTTGCTGCGCACGCCTTCGATCACAATCCCCTCTGAGGTCTACTGGTACAGTATCTATCTATATCATGTTGCCGCTTTTGTGTGGGCGTTGGCTTTGCCGTATCTAACCCCATACTCGTCGGCGCTGATGTTGGAGAGGTAAGGCGGCCCTTTAGGTATGATGCTACTCTCGTCGCGCGATATAATACAGGGCATTATTTAGGGTGCGCGCCTAGTACTTTGCATATCGAAAATGGTCAGAGTCGTGTCGACGGTCTTGTTCCTTGCGGTTGGCTGATCGGAGGTCCAGTCGGGCTCATTCTGCTCGGCCACTATGTTCCTGTGGGACACAACCAAGCTCCTTGATCGACGTTGATCGTTCCTATTGACTGGCTGCCAATTGTGTTCCATTTGGCCGCCTCTGTTGGGGAGTCGAAGGTTGCTCATCATATTTGTTACGTTACCGATGTTCGTGAGCCTGCCCTTGTTGGTCGGCGGCTTGTTGGTGCTGTTCTTCGACGCTACGTTTCGCATTTGAGTATTAAATACACGGCGTTTGATCTGACCGCACCACGACCTCAGCAACTGACGGCCTATGCTGTTGTTGATCGAGCACGTCTTCGAGAACTTAATTCGGTTTGATGTCTTATTATGGTCTGATTAAGGAAAACCGAGTATCTCTTCGACCGTACCGCTGAGTTAGATGTCCATCTCTTGATGTTGTTGTAGTTCATGTCGTCAATATCGTCTTCGCTGCATCACTGCCGCAGATCATAGATGCTGCCGTCAATCCTATATTTATGCTTTCTACTATGATCGGTATTGATGATCAGTTCGACGGCGTCGGCTCGTGAGCGAATCTGTTTCTAGCATCGCGCAATGTGACTGCACCTGACGCTCGTGTTTATGGTTATTGTCTCCGCCAGAAAAAGGGTATCCAATATCGTCAGTGACCACGATCAAGCCGTGATCCATGACGATCATGATCGTCCCGGAGAAGTACCTAGCCTTTGCAGTTATAGTGATATTGTCAGTTCCTATGACCGTCGGCACGATGGGGGATGCGAAATCGATAGCTGCGCAACTAATTGAAAGCGTACTCGAGCCTGCGTGATGAATTACGTACGAGTGTAAGTATGATGTGTTCATCGTAGTCGTTTGACCCAGCCAGGGCCAACGCGAGGCCGACCAAGTCGTCGGCCGAGTATGCCGAACAGGAGAATAACAGGCAGACGAAGGCGGACGAGTTAGTACCATGATGTTGGAGATCAAGAGTCATTATGCCACCGATAACAGCCGCCGATGCCATGTCGTCCATATTCAGACACGGAGGAGTTCCGTCACTCCACTACTTCGTCCAACCAACATCGTGGTGATCTAGAAGCGCGATATGTTTTGACCCAATTGGAGGGACTTGAGAAGTTCATACCGCTATATGGATGGCCACCTCTTGGTTGTGCTGTCACTACGTGGACGATCAAGCCTGTGCTTTAAAGCCTGGCCATACAATCGATGTCAGAGACGCTCTCGACAGGTACTCGGACGACGTCTGATGGATCGAACCCACGTCCATGGTAAGCCACTCGACGGTGGTCAGGGCCGAGAACGAGATCAATGGAGCAGCTATCGATGGTGCAGGCGTTGACACAATTAACTCGGTGTGCCACGTACAACATGAGCTTCGCGCTGTTCGGGTTTGGCCTGCACGCCAGTGATCTGGACCTTACATATGGTTCCGACGCCCGAGTCCGTACGACTAATAACAGAATACGCAAGCAGCATATCAGAACCGAGAGGAGTCACGACGTCGCTCACGACGCACCCATCGACCAAGTTTTCGGTACAGGCGGCCTCTATCGGACTCTTCGGTAACTACGATTCTCCCCCCCGCCATCAAAATCGCATGGTCCATAACTACGAGACATGCTGCTGGTGCCTGCAGTCTGCGCGAAGCGATATTCTTGGTCTCTAAGCGCACGGTCTGATCTATACCTAACCGACACAATCGGTTCGACCTTGTAGCTGCTTCTTTTGTTTTCCAGTTATAGACGGCGGTACTACTGATGCCGCCACTTATTATTCGTTCGGTATCACGATGCGTGCTGATTTTGCTAATGCTATCGACGGCGGTGTTGACTGTGATTTAGCTATGCTTATTACCACGATTGTCTTCATTGCCGTTCAACCCACGGTGTCGTGCGTCTCTGTCGCTCTTGAAACCGTCTCATTATAGTCTCATTATAGTCACCACACGGCTGTTCGTTAGACTCACGTCTAGGTGATGTACGTTGGGCTAGGACGAGGGTTATCCCGTTTTTCGCCACGCTTCTTATATTAGAGTCTACCTAGCATGCTCACAAAGATGCCATGTGCTATATCCGAAAGTAATCTTTGACCGCTCATTTTAACATAGAACAAGAAGGATGGAAATAACTTTGCTATTTAAGGATCTGTAACTATGGGAGCCTACGACTATAGTCGACGCATGTCTCTTTTGTTGGAAATATCTCGTCTAAAATCCCAATGGGGACCCTAGGTATGGCTTTACTTGATAGTATTGTAGTTTGGCCTTGAAGCCTGGGAATGGTACAAGTCTATGAACCGCGTTGAAGTTACAAACAGCTCGTACGGTCCTTTAAGTGAACATCCCTCGGACTCTTGCACATTCCGGCTATCTTCAGAGAAGAGCGATCTAGAAAAGTAGCTTTTCGGAAATTAGCAAGGCTATGATGACAATAAAAACTAGGGACCTGTATCATAGTTAAAGGGCAAGGGCTGTTTAAGTGTAATAGCAACTATTTTGGCTTGACCAATATTCCTCTCTAATATGAGATGACTGGATATGATTAATAGGTACCAAAGGATGCTCAGGAGTATTCCTCTAATGATTAAGAGATCAGAGTACATAGGCTAAGCATCGCTCAAGTTCTACTCTAAATTCAAGTAGAGATAGGAACCGTCCTGTCAGGGTATATACCCGTTGACTGATGTCATACACAGAGTGAGTGTCTAGGGTAGGCAGACCAAGTAATATATTGTATTGATTTAATAACGCCTAGCCTTGTATCCTCTTACGAGAACGCCGTGCGCTGTTTACATAGTGGATAGTTGATAGATCACTGTAGATACCCTTTACTCACTCATACCCTGACATGTCCGGGCCTTAACAACGGATAGTGCGAGGGTCGACCTTAACTACCTAGGTATGTAGCTTGTTCGTTTTAGAGCATTTATCTCCCTAGCTTTCCATACCGACTATACAGGTAAATGGGAGGTAAGTGAGAATGAAATTAAGTGATACGCAGGACAACCATCATCGCGGTTTGTCTCGTTCTTTTTAATTCCGTTCGCAAATCTCTGAAGTATTAACAAAGATGAACGAAAATTCTACCAACGAACCAGGTAAAATACACCATATACCGACCCACATTGAATGAATCACATCGAATCTACTATCTATATTCTGAAAGGCCCGCAAATGAGACTAACCGCCAACGACTGTCCAGATGTGTAAGGCAGGAAAGCTAGGATTGCGCCATGATATGCAGCGTAGCACGCTCCGACTATTATCGACATGAGAACTAACAGTGCTCGCTGTTTAGAAGTATCATAAGGACAGAGATTGGGAACAAGGTTCAATTACTCTTGTTGGATAGTGTCAAAAGTTGTGCTTCTAGGTGTCAGGATTCTAGATGAGATATCTAGAACAAATGACATGTTCAGTATGTATAGACACAGGCCCTCATAGATAGATTAGAGTTCCTCGTGGAACAACGAAGTTTTTCCCCTACTGTTTGGTTCCACCTCGTGACAATAGGTAAGTAATACCCGGGACATAAATATGTTTAGCACTTACGTGTATGTATGTATAGCCGCCCACTCTTGTAGTTGGGTTGAATTTCCCCCCTAAACAACCAAGTTGCTTCTATATTGTTTAATTTCACCTTATGGTACTAGTATGACGAAAGCTACGTGTGCTATTCGCGGCGAGTTCCCCCAAGGAAGATAATTAGCTTGCTACTTGTAGTAAGGGGTATTATAAAGCGCCACGACATGGTAGTAGAAACCTTGGGAACTGAAGTTTAAGGCACTTTATGGGTATTATTACAACACCATAATTGATAGGCTAGCATTCTACAGGTATGAAGCCCTGAAGTCTTTATTCTTTATCATTACCTATCCGTATTTATCGAAACACCAAACATATACCTACTCGATGCAATATAACACATGGCATAACATGTTGGCTAACAAGTACATAACTAAGTCGTAAGGTATCACGGACTAGGTGGGTTAAGGTTAGATCAATGGTATGAAACCAAGAGGTATTCTAACAAGATAATCAATCACTGATTTATGGAATGAGAAACTTTCCCTATCATGGAGCCTTGCGGAGGCTTTCTAACGGGTATAATTTGGACGGACGAGGGAGGATAGCACATTAACGTGGTTGTATTATTAGAAGGAGTATTTTCGTTCGACAAACCCCGGATAATGGCCCGGCAAGGCTGGTAGCTTTATTGCGCTACTTCTAAAAGGCGTTATTCAGAGAGGAATTAAAATTGTTAGAATATCCCGCACCAGATAGAAGGTTATGAGTAAATAATTGGTTAAGCAATTATCAACTTGAAATATTTACTTGGCGTACACTCTTATGTAATTGAATAAATCGGTAGATTCCTGTATAAATCCGAAGTAACATCGATATAATAAGTGCTTACGGTAATCTTTAATATGTGCCTACGATACCTAGTATGCCCTTCTGCTAAAAGATACGGCATGTGAGTTACTTAGGTAGTCTAAGATGATGAGAACGTTTACGTCTATTGGTGGCTATAAGCTAGGCAGCTACATCAGGCGCACCTATGACGCTTTAGACGTTTAGGGTACCTCTTTCAAAGGGAGATAGAGCTAGAGTTTCGCCTAACATGAGAGATCCTCCACTTCCTGCCTATAGCATCCCCAGCCCCTACCTGCCTCTAGCATTATTTTACCTGGTTAGCGCCGGCGCCAGATAGCCGATTTGATCAGGGGAAAAACCGTCGAACACGCCTTCTTATAACGGAGATGGAATCACCCTTAGCGCCCGGCAGTGCTTAAGGAAAAACCTGAGTTGGACCGTTTTTGGTTTGACCATAGTAGGATTCGAACCTATTTGTGTTGCGGCCTGTGGGCATGGATCAACACACATCCAGGCGTTAAACCACTACGCCATGTGGGCTAGGTAGTCTAAGAGTAAGGAGGGACATTCCATACCAATACACAATGCTATACCTGAAAGTAGAAAGTAGAGCCTTCACAATTTCTCACCGGGTTGGCCGTGACGGAATATTGAATATTGGGACTACTAGGTATAAATTCTCAAGGTAACCATTTCCTATAGCATTTAATACGGGAAGGGTTATCTAAGTCGTCATTTAATACCACCAAATACTACATGAACGGACTGTATATTGCGTAAATGGTATATGATGGCCTGGCACATAGCGCATTCATCGGGGTATAAGCGGGTTAAACGTAGCTACAGGTGTCTGTCTACTATCGAGTGTGTGCGGCTAGGGAGGCTGCAATATAGCAGCGAGGCCAGGAGCGATGATGAGACGAAGGAGTAGTGAAATAATAAGGCTGGAAGAAACGACAAGGTTTACGATTTTACCGGTTTCACGCGGCTTTCTTTCTATGTGGCCATGAGGACAAGATCACTAGGGGGGCGATTTTGTTAATTGTTAGGGTATAAGCGGGTTTGGGGTAACTATTGGTATCTGTTTTAATTGACAAGGAGCGGGCGATGCCCTCATAGCAGGGTAGAAGCCGGGCCTTACTTGTTCATTACCATTCACCTTTTATGGCTGAGTGGTCGAGGGAGTACTTTTAGGTATAGGACATGGCATAGAATATCCTCACTTCTACAGTTGATAAACCAAGTTAATACAAGCACAGCTTATATACCGTATCTTTTAGCAATGACAACCCCAGCTATAAACTCGAACAGCATACAGTATGATCCAACTCCAACTTGAGGTGATTGGCATTTAATCTAACATGATTAATAGCCGAGTCCATATCGCTACGCAGAAACTAAGAGAGCTGAAGCTACGTACAACTGTGCTAACGATCGAGAAACTGTCGGCTTAGATCATATGTCAACCTGCCTATGCACGACCGGGCACTCCATTCCAATGCGAACAGAGCTGTTTTCTACTCCAACCGTGATGCAACCCATTAAATATGGGAAATGGAAGAAGGTAGGTGATAGCTTAGGTTACATGTCTCGACTCTATACTCTGGCTGTTGTAGGAAAGATGGGTTCTATATAAGTAGAGAGGAGCAGAGATTTTGTGACCTTGACTTACTAGAGTACATATTGTTTTGTGACCCCATGCACAAAACTTTCGACCACCATACTAACTTATGTCACATAATTTATGCCTTTGATTTTGCAAGCAAAGGTAAGATTGGTGGATTTATGACTTGAGAAGTGATTCTCGTCCTTTAGGTACAAGAGTAGAGAGTAGAGACTTTATGACCCTCGCATAGGTATGTGTGTATGGTTTCGTGACCCATACCACAAACTCTCAACCACCTTACTAGCTAGGGTCACAAAATATGCTAAGCAACCTCATATTGCCGTAGCTTATGTGCGACGCGACAATTGAAGATTTGCGTTGGATGAATGTATTACGGAGGGTTTAGGAAGAGAATGATTTGTGGCCTTCGCACACTGACCGTAAATATTGCTTGGTGACCGGACACGACAACCTCCAACCACCATAACAATTGGGGTCACAAAATCTATGCTGCTGACTTAACTGGCAAATATACCATAGCAGCTTATACACATAATGAAGATTTAGGTAAGTAAGGAAAGGTGGGGATTTTGTGATCTTTACATCCCACTGCAAGTGTTATTTTGTAACCCTACGCCTAACTTTCAACTACCTTACCAACTGCGGTCGCAGAATCTAGTTCTTTGACAGGATAGGATAACAATAGCTTATGCGCAACCACTTGAGGCTGCTAAGTAGTTATAGGGGAAAGATTATCTGAAGCCTGGGTTATCGGTTCCTCGTGTTGGTGTTGAAGAAGAATAGGAACTGCTCAGATCAGACTGCAAGCCAAAACAATGTCGACAACGCCGACAACGTCAACAAATCCGCCGATACCTTTTCGTCTCTGTTGCTAGGATATTACAGTTCGTCTAATGGCAACTTGCTCGCTTTGTCAAATTGGTCAACACCGTTCCATAGCTCATACATTGGGGAGTATCATTCGGACGAGGCACTCGAGAGTCGCTGGACCTCCTTACTTATTGATTCAATTGATGATGACGAAGCGCGCATGGCGAGAAAGCAATTTACGCCAATGTAGAAGAAGTCAATGACGACTCGAGCGGGAGTAAACTTGTGACCTTGAAAGCAAACCCCGTAAACCCCGTACTAGACTTTGTGACCCGCATCACAAACTTGAAAACGACCCCAGTAATGCAGGTCACAAAGTTTATGTCCTTAATAAGCAAATGTATTGCACCGCACATGCATATGTGACAGTTGAACAGAGATACCTTCTCGGGAGCTATTACACTCGGACTATGCATTCGGCTCCTATCGTCTAACGTCGGCGGCAACATTCAAGCTATCTGCAAAAGCCAATCTACCTCTCGGCCTTGTTGGTAATTGTAAGCTGTGCTCCGTTAAGCTTGCGCAGTCTTGAATGGCACTTGTGATGACGATGACCAGAACGTTTACGTCTATTGTTTTGCCATATGCTACCTACCTAAGAGGTACCTAGGTTAGGAGGTAGGTACCTAGATACAGCGGCGCATCTTTAGCCCTTTAGATGCCTAGAGTACTGAATGGCACTTATAGATTGCTGTAAAGGGGCAGAAAGTCTATGACCTTTGAACGCTAACCTCTAGTCCCTATCACAAACCTTCATCCTCCCTACCAACCAAGGTCACAAAATTTGTGTCCCTGAAAAGGAACCTGCCAACACGATTGGGAAGAAACAAATTACCAGGAGAGTTCATCACGACGAGAGATTTGCTTAATTGGACCAAGGAATTCACGATCGAACCTTGTAAAGCTTAAGAACCTCGTGTAAGATAGAAGATAGAAGTCCCCCCCAACCCCCCAACGCCAACAAGACAGGCCCATTGGCAAGCCGCGAAACAACTCAGCAAATGAGTTAAGAGTTAAAACTCTGCACAAGCGAATACCCGTATTGTCCCCCGACGGGGACAGAGAGGAGTGTCTTGACAAGGCGGCCCTTACAGAGCAGTGTAAAGGGTACAGACTTTGTGACCTTGACATATAAACGTCAACACTGTTTTGAGACCCGATTACAAACTCTTGACCACCTCACCAGGCAAGGTCACAGAATTTATGCCCCTTGATTCAAAGGCGAACTTGTATGGCAGTGTCAAAGGATAGACATTGCGGCATGCGCGCACAGAATTCTAAGTGTCTAACCTAGTGTTAAATTGCAAGTCATGATTGATATAAACTAAAACCTAGGATTGGATTATCCCCACTGCTATGTGGGACGTGGTGGTAAAAGGAACGGTACGTATAAGCTACGTCCCGTATCTCTCATCTACATATGAGGAGGGAGGTCATGCTTGCTTATCTAGAAGCCATGTGCTGTACTGGGAAGCAGCCCTTTGGCCACTCATCTTAACACGTAAAACAGTTGTCGTATTATTACCCCCAGCCCTTATTACCCAAAGGTGTTGCTATATTGCTGGCCGTCCTGTTAACCGGCTATTATGCGAAAATGAAGCGGTAAGATGAATATGAATACTGATATGTATTAGGTTGGACTGGATATTCGTGTCAGAGATACCCCTTGATGGATGTCATACGTAGAGCGAATGTTAGAAGCAGCAGCTTCGCTGCTGCATAGTAGCCGTGTAGTAGTATGAATCTATTAACGCTTGACCTTTTATCCTCTTTCGAAGGCGCTTCGCGCTCCTTATATATCTGTTCTATATAGATCTATACCTACCTAATTCATACTAGTCTCACTTGTCCCCTGACAATTCGACACTTGGCCAGTTACTTCGTGTTATGGATGGCGGTTATTTCCCTTTTGAACCTCGCCTGTCCTCTTGTCACTCTTTTCCAATCCGGATAACTTCGCCATTGTTGGTATGGGTGGCTCCGGTTGATGCTCAGTAGGAGATTGGGACTCTTTCGCGGCTTGGCTGATTAACATACGAACGTTATAGGGATACGATGATGCTAATGGGCATAGGGAAGAAAACTGGCGTGTTGCGGATGATCGATTAAAGATATCATAATGGCAGAGCTCGAAGCACCTGGAGGAATATGACACGCCGTTCTCAGTAGTTGTAAACAGGGCCAATACCTTACCATCTTGAGCAACCTATTAAGCTGAACCGCATCGACCAATGAGTGGACTTTTCAGAAATTCTAAGCAAATACCCTCTTTATTCGTTAGGTCGACTTTATCCATCTTTACTATGTGGGTGATTTGCATGGCCCCTTTAAAACCAACGGGAGATGCTGCCGATAATATGTACCTCAAATTGGTACATAGCATGTCAGAGCCTAAGGCATCATCTACACTCGTCATCTTTGAATCGGACCACCGTCATTAAATGCGACTGTCAAAGTAAATCTCGATTTCAAGTTTCGTCTTCTTGCAAGTTAAGGCCATGGGAGTCGCTATGATGAAATGCGCCAAGTTTAACTACATGCCAGATTATGATTATCTAGCTATTCGTCGTGGCAGTGGCTATAACAACATGCTCAATACTCATGGTGGAGGCGTCATAGGTGTATTCATCGAATATGCCAGTTAATGTCTCTTTGGACGTGGATGCTACTTTGATGTTAAGGCCGATCATTGATAGCTTGGGCATAACTGAGGTTGTCGAGTTGTCCATAGAATATATGATGACCTTCGCCTTACGTTATTGTTAATTGTAATTATCTTTAAGAACCTAATTTTCGATTGTAATGGTGAGTTGGCCGTCCAGCAATTTAATGTTCTATTCATGTCTCGTTCCGCAATGAGCTCGTCGCATATCATCAGTCAATGTTCGACTAACCCTATAGCCGTTTTCTGACCGGCTACTTCGAGTCCTTGTCTGTCATGTCGATGAATTTCTAACTAGTGTTAGACCCCGTCACTCGACTGGTGAGTATCAGAAGCATACTCTTGCCCTCTTCGCTGTGTATACAACATACAACCTGATGACTGATAGAGGCTTTATCGGATCACTCAATACATTTCCGGTTCTCCACCAGAGGTTTAACTTCCTAATTATCTTTAAACGGCCACTATGCCATTGAGAATCTCGCTCTTAAAATGGGGTATGGCCATAACGGGACAATGATACGGATAGGGCAAAATGAAGTGACGGATCTGTACATGATGATATGCTCGTCGCTTTTCGGATTATCACAGGATGATGCGGTGTGTATTTAACGACGGAGATACAGTTGATATACTCAACAGTACACCCCAGCCTGTACGTCCTTATGTTTATGCTGCTGGATATAGGCATAACAAGAAATGCAATACGACGAACCAAGACTTTCCAGGGTCGCAGATGATGAACAGGTGCATTAATGTCAATTGTACGGATTAGTTCCCGGGCTGCTATTAGCGACTTTACTTGGAACCAGTTGAGCGTTTCCATATCCACGGTCAGCGACTTTGATGGCAAAGCCGCTATGGTTTAACCCATTATCGCAAAGTATGTCACGGTAAAGTACAAGCTTTACAAATTAAGATGGCATTGATGGAACCTCAAACTATTTATGATCGACTTTTAATGGCACAGGGACGTGTTAGCTATCTTGCAAAGTACGTATAATAAGGGCCTCGTGCGTTGCCTTGATTGTGTATGCGTGTGTCAGAGATACCCGTTGATTGGTGTCATACACAGAGCGAGTGTCTAGGGTAGGTAGACCAAGTAATATATTGTATTGATCTAGTAACGCCTGGCTTTCTATCCTCTTTCGAGGGCGCTATACGCCTTTTATATAATAGATAAACCCCTGTAAATATCTTTAACCCACTTATAGCCTAACAGAGTGACCCCTTTCCTTGTAGTCCCGTCCTCGGGACTAGTAAAAACCGGATGGGAGGGTAAAAAATTATCGTGAACCTCGTCGTCGCTTTTAATCCCAGCGTATATGTTCGTTGGTGTGGCTACCTTGCCGCTACCCTGTGGTAAGGTGTATCTCGCTCATCTCGTATCTTTATCGTTAACCTCGTCGTCGTTTTTAGCCTCTTAAGTAGCCTCGTAATTAGCCTCGTAGCTAGCCTTGTCGTTGATATTATCGTAGCTTTATAATAAGGTATAATAATAAGGTAGGCCTTTTTATTAGCTGTTTTATTGTCTTATAGTTTCGCTATTACGGCTACCTCGTCGTTGCAACTACCTCGTCGTCAATATCCTTATAAACTCGATAATAAAGTATCTTTATAGCTATCTCGTCTCTTAGCCTCGTTACTAGCCTTTCACAAGGTCACCTGCGATCGTACCGGGAGGTCCCCTGGCTATCCTCGAGCCTCGTAAAGAGCCTCGTCGTCTCCTAGCCTTGCTACTAATTTAAGGTCACCCGTTACCCTGTTAAATGTCTCTTAGCTATCCTCGAATAAAGACCTCGGCAGTACCCCCCTTTTAAGCCTCGCTTCCTTATAACGGCTGAATAGCTCTTTACTTGTTTAACATCGAGTCACCGGCGACCGTTCCGAGGAGCCTCTTAGTTATCTTCGAGCCTCGTCAAAGACTTTCGGCAGTATCCCTTTTCCGGGCCCGTTTTTTCCCGTGTAACGACCACGCGGCTAACCTACCACAGGGTCACCTTATATTACAATAAACTAAATAAGTAATTAACCGTAAAAATTTAATAATTTCGATTAACCCTGCCAACCCCACCGACCCGGTTAGGGTTAGGGTTAGGGTTAGGGTTAGGGTTAGGGTTAGGGTTAGGGTTAGGGTTAGGGTTAGGGTTAGGGTTAGGGTTAGGGTTAGG